>NC_042495.1:98652124-98757124 GCF_005508785.2 Acyrthosiphon pisum | reverse complement strand
CATTTTGTATTTTCGTCTTAATAATGGGCAATTAATGAGCTTGAAATGTTAGCGACACAGGCTGTAATTATCCGATTTCGATATAGGTAACTCTTGAGATCGGTTTACGAATATATTATAACGACATTTTTAAGCGAATAGATTCCTACTTGACAATAACACTTACCCAAATTATTTATTAATCAATCCACTCCGATACACACATCGAACGTACAGAGATCACAGCATTCCCCACGGTTTGATAAGGCTTATTATACTGTCCTCGAGCAGTTTTACTGTAAATTATCAAACATACAATTTAATTCGACTTTTAAAATTTTTCGAAAACTTTTGAACTTTTTAAAATTTAGACGTTACAGCGTCTACATTTATTATGATTGAAATTGCCATTAAATATAAAACAAATTTAAGCCATTCATGTACCCATAGTTTTAATGACACGTGTATAAACTTACATTTTACGTAGGTAGGTACACGATATTACAGCGTGCACTCGTTATTGTAAACGTAACGTCGGATGTAATATTTTATCCAAACTTTAGACATACCAATGTACGTCAACTATATTATAACATAAACATTACACAATGTGTGCAGTGTCTTTATGGGCCGGACACAATAGTATAACGATAAACATTTCATCAGAAGAACAATGAGGATAAAATAAATTACAAGTTCTCGAGTCATTTCGAAAGTACGCATAATATTATTATTATTATTATTTGTCCCTCAGTAACAATAAACCAGTTCAAAATTGTCGTTTAAACTAAAAATTTACGCGCGTATTAATATAATAACTCGTGTTTAAAATCACACTACGCTCCGTATGGGGTAACTTTAATAACATGTCCTATGTAGGTACGCGTCTAACACATATTAAAACATTACGATAACTCCAACTCCTCGGTTTGTGTAGGTATAAATAAAAAACGAAAATTACATAAATATTAATGTCTTTGGCCGTAATAAAATAATTTCCGCGCTCAACCCCGCGGCCAACATGGTTATGGTGGTAAAAAAAACATATTAATATATATAGTATTCAGCTGATACCTTATACTACATCATACACCGGCCCGAAAGCAAAACAATAACAATAAATGTATACACGTACACGACGCTTATTTATTTACAAATAATATAATTAATTTCAAACGAGACGATAGTCGTTCGTCCTCGCGTAACTCATACAATTTCTAGCAGTAATCATCTCCCTTTTATGGGGAACTTGGACATCCTTTGTTCATGTGGGTACCTATTTTTGCGCGGAAGTAGCTGAGGACTATAATTATTATACCCGAAAATGATGAGAGAAACTGTATACGAACTATATATACGCACAGAAAGCTAGAACTGTAGTAAGCTAATAACCCTGAAGTTGATGCTCAAATAATAGTTTAAAATACTCATAGTAATATAATATGTATCATCAAAATATATCAATATACTTGTTATTTTACGCCATCAATAATAAATATAAATTGTTCTTTAGCCCCCTCACCACGGTGTCTTTAACCGATAATGCCACTTGTGGGTTAAAATTATAATACCTATGGGCACCTACATCGCAACTATATTTGTATGGGCATAAAACGCAAATTATCCGAAAAACGCTCGAAATACCTAAATATTATTATAGAAAGTTTAGCGTAAGACGCATTACAACAATTTTCGATAAACGACACACGGGTAACCGTGGTTGCTCTTGCATCAGACAATCAGCGAAAATTAATATATACCTAAATTATCGCAACGCGTGGATAATTTGCTTGTATACGGTTTTCCGATTGAGACGGTTTTTATTTTATCAATGACTACGTTGATATCACACGGTCTCAGTTCAATAAGTGCGATATAATTATGTGCATCCGAAAATATTATATACATCAAACTAAAATACAGCGGGCTGTACATTATAATGCGTACTTCAAACGGGAACGAACAAACTATATGCGTCGACGCATAATTCGTTTCCGTACTTCATATTATACATAGGTAATATACATGTGTATATTGTAATGTTTTGTATAATATTATGTGTACGAGAAAATATAAACGACGATCGATATCGCACACACAATGATAATGTATTATATAATCGGTGAAGAAAAAAAATCGTTTTCATTATTGCGCCCAACCTTTGAAAAATATGCGACGAGGACGTGTTTTTGCATATATTATTATACACGCGTATAAACTTCTACATATACAATAATAATAATTATAAATTTATTATAACAATATACGCTCCGTGAGTTCTACGCGACAATAGTGACGAAGGACCGGAAACGTGTTTTTTTTAAACTGCGCGATGACAATAAGTAAGCAAATTTGGTGCGCAGAGTGGCTGCCAAACGTTTACATATTATTCTAGTCTCGAGGGTACGAAAATCGTCTTAAATACTGCTGAAATTGCTGATCGTTATCTCATTATTTCCAACTCAATTAGTGTGATACATAAATATACGAAAGAGGAGACTATTTAGTGCAAGATCAACTGCGTACGCGACCGCAGTTATTGCATTTTATCGGACGTCGAGTTCATCTTCGCGTTCTCGTTATTGGTTCAGGTCGTACTTTTCGGTACAATACTGTTAATGTGTTAAAATATCATACAACGATTGCAATTAAGTAGCGGCTACCCTCGAGCTACAACTTGTTTCTGGGGACATTTCTGAGGATCCGCCTGCGTACAAATAGGATGGCTGAATTTAGCAATAAATACGAAAGATGACACGGAGTACAAGATCAGCCGACCGCAATTCAATATTATATTGCAGTTTATCGCACATCGAGACGTCCGTCTTCGCGTTATCGTTTTCATTTATAGGTCGTAGGTACGTTTCGATAAAATATTATTTTATTCAATATTTTATTTATATTATATCGAAATGGCACAATACTGTTCCACAATACGATATAGATTCGCATGAGATTGCAACTGCAGTCATTGCGTTATGCCTATACGCATTATCGTAACATCTGATCATGTTTCGTTTCCGCTAATTCCGGTCAGCAAACACGACACAAACGGTCGCGGTGGTTCTCCGACGTAAGTCGATAGTACGATAATATACGTTCAAGACATAACGCCGAACACCAAGACCCTACAGGACGCGCGGTGCAGACATGCAGTCCTGCAATGCGGCCCTCGAGAAATACATTTTCTCCTCGTCTGCAGCTCTGGCCCGAGCCATCCTTTTGTGAGACGGTTTTTGGCGAAACGAAAAGATCGTGACTTAACATGGCGTTCACCGCACATGTATAGGTCTAGGTATGTACGCGACGTTTATCGGTAATAAGCAAAACGCATTCGGGTCGGTCATCCGACCGCGCCACGAGCGATGCGTATAATATATAATATGGAGCGTAGAAACTCCCTCCGTATGTATTACCGTATCCGCTGGCCGCCGCAGTCGTTTCGCATTTTTTATTATTATTATTGTTAGGTATTTTTTTTTTTTTTTTTTGTCCGACGTCCGTTCTTATTTTTTCGTCGAATCGCGTCGTACAGCGCACGACTGATACGACGTACGGTGCATTGTCGGCATATTGATGCACATGACGTTACAGATATGGTTATGAACCGGCGGCGGCGGCATATATGGTATACTCGTTATACCGGTAATACCGCGCGCGGTACGGACCGGTTATCGTTTTGTACATAGTCCCGCTGGTTTACGGTATGCGTGCGGCGCGGCGGCGGCGTTAAAACAATAACGACTGTTGTATAATAATATTATATACTATACCTGTACACAATAATAATGTAAGTACACACACGGCGAACGGTATTTCGTTTTATCGCGATTCCGTTGGTCAATCATAATGATGAAAACATCGTTATTATATCCAGATACCTACAACATAGGTACACGTACGCGCCTTATCAACGCAATGTAACAATAACATATCGTAGGTACCTAGTATATTTGTATACCGTGGTATGCGCGATTTTATAATCTAGAACGCATTTTATATATGGCTATAGGTACTAACGACTTCAACGACTATAATGTATACCTCGACGGCGGTATGTGGTCAACGGTACGAATAACGGTTGTGTGATATATTTATAATAATAACACCGGTCGACTAATAAAAGTAATAATTATTTTTTTATGCACGCGTATAAAAATAAAAATGTATTATAATATTTTATTGACGTTATATTACCTATTAATAATAATGTAAAATGTGCGTTTGAATTTTTTCGTACCAATAATTCTTAATACTGAGTTAGACGAATGACAGCGATCTATTATTTGATTTTCTTTAGCTTCATGCGGCAAAATATCTCTTTTTTAGATACTCGTGTACCTACAATCTACATACTGTACTGTACTGTAATATTGTAAAAGTCAATGTAAATTTTATGTTTCCATCGAATTAAACTACAATCATTTATCAATTGAAGATAAGATTACCATAACGAAACACGATATAGATAGATATTCATATATTATACATTGTAAACTGTTTATCTATGTGGGTGCCATACGGCATACGATAAGAAAGTGCTATGTAGTGGTGATGAAATATTAAATTTCCATTAAAAGACAATATGTATGGACCACACGAGGGCCACATAATATTTTTATTTCGTCGAAGAAAAAAAATCAAACATCACAGCACTATGTAAGATTCCATAGTCGATACAGTGACGATTTTGCATGGTTTTATAGGTATAATACATATAGGTCGTCAAGTGGCGCCAAGTCAAAAGTTATAAAAGCTAAAATATTAATACTACTACTTTTTCTATGTATCCAAAAATAAAAGTATTGATTATATTATTATAATATGATATAAAATTTATTTAAACAATGGCCAATGAGCTACAACTGTTTTATATTTATATTATATAAGTATTAGTGCCAAACCATATGTTAAGGTCGGGCCACGGCCAATGAGTAAATATTGTGTATTTGTATATACTTATACAATATTATTTTCATTTACACAATCTCACTATAGGATATCTCAAACAATTATTGACGATGATAATCCACTGACGTTTTCAATGTGCGTAATAGTATATATATTATATACATATGGGATAACACAAGAAGATACTTGATATATCTTCCAAAACTTAGCAAAATTCCGTCTATCGAATGAAATAAAATTTTAAGGAGGAAAAAAAATTGTACGGCCTTCCAAATATAAGACTCTTCTGTATACGAAATTGTTAGGTGTATATAGAAACCTATGCCATGCCCCCCTCTTTGGCATTTTATTATTTGTATACACCATTGATATTTTATACTGTTTGTTTAACATCTGCTATATTGTTTATATTAATGGTATCTATATACTATAATTTTTATGTCTTAAACGTTTGTATATTTAAACTTAAAAGTATAGACATTATAATATATTTTGTATTTAAATAATATGCTCGTATATTTGTGTTGAATATCTTGTTTTTTCCTATGTTACTTTATACTGCTTGTTTTTATAAGCTAATTCTATGTTGATATTATTTTGTTTATGTTTTAAATACAATAATATATTTTTATTTTCAACTGTTTGATTACTTAAAAGTTGATACTATTTAAATTACTACAAATGTATGGGGTTGAAATAAATATAATCATGTTAGTTACATAGTTTTTCATCCGTCGTGACTTCAGTCAGTTTAACTTGCACAAGAATAACCGTATCTCGAAGACTCGAAAGGTCGGGCGTTGAAATAAAAAACCAAATGAAAAGAAATACCATTAAATCATTGCGGCATTAATGAATCAATGACTCCCAATAATTATTGTCGGGGTGTGAATATGTATTAAGTTTATTGAGACAAATCGAGAGGTAAAATATCTTCTCGTCCATCTAAGATGCTCATATATTATATTATAATACGGTAACCAAAAGGTAAAAATTAAAACATCGTATAGTAGTAGGTAGCAGTGTTGGTCTCTCCACCCATGGACTGCTATGCACAAGTCAATTTTTTAGACCCATGGCGCGCATGATATTTGTAACGAAATTATAGAGCTATATAATTAAAACATGAACGAGTTATTCCCAGCAACGCGTCAATTTCGTTACAAAAATCACGGTCCTATACAATTTACTTATGTGATTATTAGTGGATAATGGATAATATATTGAATAATATTATAAAAAAATACAAACAAATTACGTAGAATTTCAACGAGTAGTGTGTTCTTTATTAGTTATTATTATTAAAGTTATTACCTATTGGATTAGTATTAGTTATGAAAGTGTTGTAACCATAGAATTTTACAATATTATTATGCTGAATTTTTGAAAATATAAGTTTATTTTGTTCATTCGAAATTCAATCAATTTTAAATTGTTTTTTTTTTTCATATTATATTTAGGGTTTACAAGTGGAAGTAGCTGAGTGTTATATTAGCACCAAACTGTCATAGTTGTATATTTTGGGAAGGGATTGGGCACCAACGATGGGATTAAAAGCACAATATTTGTGCTATTTAATAACGTAAGTTTGGTTTTGAAATTGTGAAGTGGGGGAAATGGAGCTGTAAGCATAATTGCATAAACAACTAACCATATTGTTGTAATGAACACACGAGCGAAAAACGAACAAACCTGTTATCAATCATCCCTTATTTTGAAATCGCTCATATTTGTTTTTTTATATTGTATTGTATAATTATATTATATCAAAAATTGGGTTAGTAAAAAAATTAATTCTTCGAAAAAACTTTTAAAAAAATACGTGTATGCGACTAACCCGCATCATGTCCTGAACGAACAGAATATATTATTATAATATAATAGGTACGTCATATTATTATATCATATCTATAGACAATGATATTAATCGATACTCGAGGGCATTTGCTTAAAAAATATACATCATCGTGTGTGTATGAAAATTGTGTTTCTCTTATTATAGGTACGCCGAGAACGAAATTATGACATAATGATACGTTATTATTATCATACATCGACGTACGTTTATAATGTTTTAAGTGTTTTCGATCTCCGTCGCACGGGTTTGTACCTATATTATAGTGGTTATTACCGCGTTTCTGTAAGTTCGGGAAAAATAGAAAACGGCATTTGAAGCGCGATTATTGGAGAAATATAGAAAATAATGACGCCATATTGCAGACATCTGTAAAGCGTACACCTATATATGTAAATAAAGGATATTTTAATATATTATAATATTTTACAAGTATATAGATATATACTATAATATGGTGATCATAAAATCCTACGGAGGCCAACAACATCAACATCATATTATATATTCCTTTAAACATAATATAAAACCATAATATATAGGGAATTAATACGAATAAGACGATTTCATTCTTCTTTTCAGTTGAGGAGGAGGTTTTTATTTTCAAAAACCAGATTTTTAAATGTTGCCGGAAACATAAAGAACTCGAGTTGAATTTGAAATAATGTCTGCAGCGCATCGTGATTCGCATATTATAATAATCGCATACAACCTGCAGATCTCCGCCTTAATCTACTCACGATATTATCCGAAAATACTGAATAAAGAAAAAAATTTAGTCTCAGCGCCGTTGCAATAATATTTTTATACGCTCTCGAGATAATATACGATTTAGGTATATAAATAGCTACATATACCAGTGGCGTAGCCAGGATTTTGAAATGTGGGGGGTTTAGGTATAAACAATGTTTTTACAGTTTTCGTAGATATATGTATATAATACATTTCTTAGGGAGAAAAATGTAAATGCGTGGGGGGGAATAAAGACCCGACCACTCCCCCCCCCCAACCCGGGCAACGCCATTGAGGTATGCACTAAAACGTTATATTATTATTAAATATTATATTTTACAATGTCAAAGGTGGTCGAAATCGAGTACGATACGCGTCGGCACGCAAAATTGGAATATTCTAGTACCCATATCTTTGCGTACATATAGATATATTATAGCGACACAGCAGCAATCTCGTTTGTGACGAAAATCCTCGACGACGACGACGACGACGTCGACAACTTACGCGTGCACATTATGACTATATAGAAGACATTTGTACGTAAACGGCGCCCTCGCGCCGCCTCGACCGTGATTTCGACATCCGCTCCGGAATACATATTAACTTTTTCTCGTACACTTTTTCCTCTCTCATTTCTTTTTCCCGTTTCTTTCCCGATGTTCGCGATGCACACACAAGCGCGCCTACACCACTTTCCCGCCCTCCCCGCTCCCGCCTGTTCGTAAACGTCGGAAAAGGTCGTCTTTCGCTCGTGTGTCGCATACACGTCGCGTACATTCTATAGTCGCCGAGAGTCACAAACCGTCCGCCCTTCCACCCGCAACCCCTTTTTTTACGCGCTACTCTTCGCGATCTCTTCTCCTCCTCGCGCGACCTTTGCGCCCACCGCCGCCGTTTTAGCACCGCGCCCGCACACGTTATGGATGGGATTTTAACGATACTCCTCACACACTGCTGCACGCGCAGACTTTATTATTATTCGAGCGGTGATGGGGGGGGGGGTATTTTTTATTTTCCTACCGAGTTTTCTCTCGCTCGCACTCGGGGCGAGGGATTTTTCTTTGTCACTTCGACTCTAACGACCCCTACTGCTGCAGTACTGAAGAAAGATACGGGGTGAGCGAAGACGGCAGCATCAACGATGGTGGATCGGCGAAGGGGGTACGCGGTACCCCTCCTCTCGCACGTCCTATACTGCTCTCACGAGCTATACATATTAATATAAAATACTCTTCGCGGGGCGCATAATATATAACGACATTATGATAAACGCAAATAATATTATTACGACACAAATACAAACCGCACATTCGGTTTATTCGCGATTCAACATATTTGTATATTGTAGGCAATGGCGATCTATTTTAATAGAGAGGTAGCTATGATGGATATATGATGACTATTGGGGTGACCCTTCCCCAAGTTTCTTAATTATAGCCACGTACTTTGATTAGAAGAACAATTCACAGTTCATATGAAATTATAGACTGTATGTATATAGATCAACACACATTTCCACACAATTTTCAACCACCTAGGTGTTGCATTTAGTTTCCCTAAGTAGTGGGATAACCAGTGAAATGTATTTTCCGCAATGAGAAATGATGAACATTTCCACGTTATGCAGCAGCAGAGCAAAGATTTTAATATTTGGCAATAATTCATAGCGAAAGAAATGTATCAAAGGATATCACCATATTATACCAGTATTAATGATATAATATTGAATTAACTTTCAAATAAAGCAGTGTGTCAGATTGTATTATATTAAAATTCCTATTTTTTTTTTTTTTTTATTGATCGAAAAAAAAGAAATGCATAAATTATTTTTTATGGATAACATTTTCGATTATCTATTAATTGTATTGTTTAGAAATATCAATCGCATTGTTTTTAATAACATGCATCAAACGGTTTTTTTTATCATATACGCATTGTCTTATTGTTCAAATTTGGTTGTGGCTGAAAACCCCATTATTTTATTATATAGGTCCGAGATGGACGTCGAAATCGTGTTTGCCAAGTATCGAGGGGTTGGTGCACATTCAAAAGAGCGACAAAATATAATACGACGGACTCAAAGAAACATTCGTTGCGAGATTCGTTTGTAGTTATTGGTACCTATACATTTTACCTATACACGCGTATAATATATATAAAAAAAATCGTAATGAACTATGCGTCCAAGTGGATTTACATACTCGTTTATAAATTATAATATAGCCAAATAGCTTATATTGGCATCATCAAAATGCGTTACAAAAGTCAAAAATTCTAGGGATGAAATGTGGAGTGGAATTAATATTACATATTAACGTGCTGCCACAATACTTTGTTGTTGAGCGAGTGGGTCGGGGGCGGGGGGGGGGGGGGTGGCAAGGGGAGAATATATGTTTCGAATGCGTCGTCGGGCCCCGGTCAAATATGTTACACAACGACTTCAGCTGCGCATCGACGACTGCACCCTGCAACCGGGGCAGCAATTTACGAAATTTAAGACCTGCATATACTATGCACCGCGTGCTGCTGCAATAACGGTCACCTGCAGGTCGTTGGTACACATTATACCATATTATGTATACCAACGGTCAGCCCGACTGTGCAGCCCGAGGCGAGTGGGTCGCGGCTAGCGTGACGCTCGTGTATATAGGTAGGTGTGCGTGTGTGTATGTGTGCATAATACGAAACAACGACATCGAGCGATTATTGTCGAAAAACATAACACGCCGCCCGAAATATAATATAATATAATAATATACAACGATATAATACGAGATATAGGTAGCAGGCATATATGTATAATATGACGCGCGTGTGTAATATAATTTCGCCAAACGATAACTGCGCTGCAGCAGGTCTCGCGTGAAAGGGCTTAAATACGTAATATAATATATATGTATGACGAGAGGGCAAATGATTGGCGCGGAGGGCGTCCGTGCGGGAGAGGTGGTAGTGGTGGTGCCGGGCAGGTAGAATAAAAAACTAAAAAATAATAAAAACTATACACACACACACACACATAATATATATATATATGAGACAAAACTTGGGGCCGGCGGCGGCGGTCAAAACACGACGGCGTCCATAAATATGTGTACATATATATATATACATCGTGTGTATGATTTATGAACCGAGTTCTCCTTCCAACGGGTTCATTAGCATTATTCATGGGGGTATTGGGTGCGGCCGCGTTCTTAAAAAAGCACGGCCGGATTATACGTATAAATAAAATAATGCTCCACGCACACACACACGACGGAGGACGACGCGGAGAATCGTATATAGACCCACCTTTAAGTATATATTATACGACGTGATACCGAGGCATATAATATAATATATAAATATATTAGTAGGTATGTACTATATAGGTATACCTATGATGATATTATATGCACGTCCTATACGAGTTTTCGTTTCCAAATAAATTAATACGCGCACGTACTTATACCGGTATATAGGTACCATACAGCTACGTTATGGTGTCTACGATGTTTATAGGTAAGCATCATAAAGGGAGAGCGAACGCGGGTTTTCGTCGAGTACCTTTACGAAATGTGAATTATGTATTATAATTTAATACTACTGATACTACTAATGACTATATATTCGATATTACCTATTATGCGTTCTCCAGTGAAGTTTATACTAATAGGTCCCACTTGTATGAACATTTTGTCTCCGATTTAAGTGATGGGTGTGAGCACAAAGCTACTCCCGAACTTGTTCTAAACGTATCGTTAATGGGTAGGTACATATTATAGATTTCGATATTTTCAAACACTATCATTACCTACTTTATAAATGTAAAAAGTTATACATCGATGGCAAATGAGTTTTTTATACGAAATTAAAGTGTGATAATGTTAAACTCACGTGCGATGCGGAGAAAGACAATAACATCGAAACGATGGATATAAGTATACGACATAACTAGGTTAATACATCCAATAAATCTAGAAAAACTAATTTTTGATAAATCCCGATAGTAATTTGGGTCAATCGCGCCGACAAAATGTGCAGTGCGAACCGTAAAATATTTGGATGACATCGGACAATTTATTGCATTATGATTATTATTGATTTTTAAATGTTATAATGACAAACGCTCGAATAGTGTGTGAATCGTATCGGTGATAAGCTTCAGATGTTTTCGTATTTTTTGACGAGCGGATAATTTGGCTAAATCGTTTGTTGATGAAAAGCGAGCACACAATATTATTGGATTACCTATATACGAACCCAAGTCGGCCTTTTCGTTTGAAAGCGTGCGGTTTTGATGACGACCACAATGTGTGACGTACCTACGTACACATTTCTATAGAATAATAATAATGCCCGACAAGAACAACGAGATAGTTTCGTGTACAAAGCAAATATTGTGTTATACACCAGCATAGAGTCGGCTCTTTCGTCCCGGCGGCGACGGCGGTGCGCTTTGTCACGAAACTCGATACGGCGGTGGCGGCGGCGGCGCTATTTCAGCCATCCTAAACACATTTTTTTCACAATATTAATATTATCATCGTATTTGTTTTGAGTACAAGACAGCTACGATAATAATATCCACAACTATATTATTATACGACACACAACTATTGCGCATTCCACGCCGAACGCGCAAAGTCAGTTTTTTTTGTATCGTCCACTCTACTATTGTAGCGGCTATATCATTGTAACGGCCGCTAATAATAATATGTAATATAATAATATAATATTATTATTACAATAATGACATGATAATAATCATATACACCCCCGTAGCAATTTTTTATCGCACACACTATAGGTATACAGGGCCGGATCTTAGCTTTTTAACACCCGGGGAAAGTTAAAACAATACGCCCATCTCGGGAAGTTTACTAGAATTAGTATTTTTTTACGAAAAATCAAGCACACTCACACAGTATTGTGAGGAACAACATTTACTAAACCTTTTGCAATATACTGGACCAATATTTTATTTACCACAAATAATTTAAACGATTTTAACTTAATAATGAAACATTTTAAATTTTTAACTAATCAAGTAATATAGTTTTAGAAGCACTTTTTAAGGCCAGTTGTACCATCTTTGACTAAAGTTAACCAAATCGGCAGAATTTTCCCGATTAAATATCTGTTATCAGCTGATTAAGCTTAATCGAAGTTTAACCGTATAGACAGTACAACTGGCCCTTAATGGTGTAATTAAAGCTAAAATCTGTGGTCAATATTTCTAAGTTTCAGGTTTAGAATAAATAATATTGATAATAGGTAATAACATGTATGAATTATGTATTAATAAATCTAAATAATGTATCCATTGCTTACTTTAAATATAAAAAGTTTTATGTAAATAACAATATTTCATTTACAACATAACAATATCATACATGTTTCATTTTTAATATTTGTTAAATCAAAATTTAATATGTACCTAGGTACAGAAAAAATACAATGAAACAAAAATGTGATTATGTACTGAACATTTTAATATAATGATTATAACATGATAAAGAAATTTACTTTATCATGGATTGTAACTTATGAATTAAATTATATACCTACTAAAAAATCTACATTATACATTCTACATTTTATAAATTTCCAAAATAATAAGAACCCGTTTGTCTATTTGATATCTTGAACTATAAAAATAAATTAGATAAAAAAACAGTTTATAGTAAAAAACTAACCAAATAGAATATAAATTTCCTTTTAAATTATTTTAATATAATATGTAAAACATAATTTTAAATCTGACTTGGGCTACATATCAATAGGATAGTATTTTTGTTTTAATTATTTAATTATGTTGTACTTTCATATTATCGAGTTTATCAAGGAAATGAATAGTTGTTTATTTGTATTTAAAAAGCAAACACAAATAACAAATTATATTCCATTTATCTACTGGCCATGGTGATATTTATAAAAAAGTTCAATTTATAAAAAGGCATTTGTTAAATATAAAGATTTTTATAAACCTGCGAACATGTAATTTATTAAATAATCTGAAAACAATTAAATCAGTAGTAATACCTAAGTAACATTGTATGTAGTACATAATTTTATGCAGTTCCTATTTAAAAAAAAATATAGTTTTTAATTTAAAATTACATAACACTGAATTACAATTAATAGTGCCATTTTTAAGATAAAGTTTCAAATAACTATTTACATAATATATTATAATATGCAAGAAAACGATGTAATTTACCATACTTTATTATGTCACAAATCGGAGACTACATTAATCTATGATGGACTAAGGCGTGTACACTTTCGCTGACAATTGCGGACGGGTATTTCCACTTCGCTACGTACCTATTTCATATTTTGTCCTTTTTAATTTTTAAATCAATGTTATTACTTATTAGTTATTACCTATCTCGATTAAAAATAAAATTATTTATCAATATTACATATTTCCTGTAAAATATTATTTTGTACCTAGTTTTGACTTTTGTTTTTAAGTCCATTTTCAATTTTCAATTTACAAATTTAAAACCTTAAAAATATGCCCACGAAAATTATACGCCTGGAGATAAATCCCCGACTTCCCCCCTCCCCCCCTAGATCCGGCCCTGACTATATAATATTATAATATGTATACCTCCGTATTTGACGTCGTAATTTAACGACTGCTGAGTATCGCTGCGTATAGGTGCATGATCGTAAATCATTTGACACATATTTTGCAGATGGATTTTTATTACAATAATAAATCAACTGCTGCGGTACAAGGATTTGTGCGCATCATAGGTGCAAAGTGCGTATATTATCGGACGTACCTGCATATTATTATTAAATACTACCAATCGATTTATAATGCAATAACAACGGACACTGCAATTACACACAAGCTGATCGAGCATATTATTTATGTACCTACATATTATAAGTAGCGTTTATTATTAATATCGTCCGAATTTTGGAGAAACATAGAATTTCGAGATCGGCAGTCGATAATTCACGTGACAATGTTTTAACGAGGAGCGTACATATTTTGACTGTATATTATAGACGCAAGCTGCGTTACAAAAACAGTAAAATGAGTTTTGAGAACAGAGTCCGCGAAAATAATATTATTTCGATGGCACGCACATTCGAAGATTATCGCTTCAATAAGGCGTCACGTCGTGCGCAACGAAACGCCATCACGACCATACATATAATAATACAATATTACATCATGACATGTACTGGAGCCGACGACTAAATTAGCACGATCCTCCTATAATATACTTGTCTCGTCCACCTATAACCTCTACCGCGATTTAACCTCTTAGATTTGTATATCCGAAACGATGCTTTCGATAAGCCTTCAAAACGAGCTAGCGGTCAACGTCGGCGGCCCTTGGACTGGTCTTGTTTCGTACAAAAAATAACATGGTTGTGTGTGTGTGTGTGTGTGTGTGTGTGTGTGTGTGTGTGTGTGTGTGTGTGTGTGTGTGTGTGTGTGTGTGTATTGGAGGGAGGGTGGAGGACGCCTTATAACTTTTAAAAATCACTCTTCAAAAAAAAGTTCTGTTTAAAAATCCTTGCCACGTATTATTCTACATTTCTACTACAATATTTAGGCGTACAATATTAATGTTCTAAAACGCTGCAGTTTTAGTCGAATATTTTGTAATTAGGTTTGCCACAAGGTGATGACGGACCTAGAAAATCAATCTACTCGCGCTACTCGTTTCTAAATTGTTATACCTTCTATATTCTTCGCCCTTCAGTTTGACTCTGCGGCCGTGAAATGTATACAAGAAGATTCATTTTCCGAGACAGGACATCTCAACAACGACTAAGGAGCCTCGAAATTCAACGGCGATTTATTAATCCGCGCTCGGCTGATTCTATCGCGAGCCATACCTACACAAATTACACTCGACCGGTCATCAATGATAAGTGAACGAGATCCATCATTAGGTACCAGTTTCCTACCTAGATATAACCTAACCAGATACAACGGTGGCCGTCATGGGTTATAATTTACATTCTAGTAATATAACAACGCGTATTAATATTTTGTGGTTTGCTGTATGTCTGCGCATACCGTAATGATAACGATAGTCGATAGATGCACTCAACAGGTATCCATTAAAAAGCTAGTTTTTATCTCATTTGCTGCGACGTACATTGCAGTATACAGCCCATAAATTGAATTTACTAAACAATTAATGGTAAATAGGTACGCGTAATGAAATCGGATGCGTTGTACGTTTGTAAGACGGCGCCAGCACAAACGGATGTACTTTACTCTATATGTATCGGACAAATTAAAATGGATCTTATAACCATGTATCACATGGTTATAAAAATGGAAAATAAATAACCACGAAAAATATGTATATTATGATTTTACATAATATTATATTAGTTTTCGCTATCGCGGATATACATATATTATTTCTAATCATTACATTTTCATCATTAAGAAAACATTCAACATTTAACATTAGTCATTAGGTGCTGCATATCGAATGAATACCTAATACCTATATATACCATACGATACCAGCGACCAGCTTTATACGCACACCTATAGTTGCATAATACTTGTATGTACATAGGTATAGATTGCACCTGTGGTATGCGATAAATAAAAACCAACACGGTACCTATATAGGTGAACGTGCTTAAGGAGACTAATGATTGAAACAAAAATTTCCGCAAAATTTTTACAAATCTGCCGGTTGAAAATTACCAATCTTAACGCGTACACATAACGCTTCTGTATGCGAGTATCAGCTATTTTACACGTCTCCGGTTTTGTACACACCGTTAAATCGATATCGACATTGTATAGGTAATTGTATTTATAATATAAATTGATTAAATTTCACTTTGATTATTATTATTTATTAATATTTATTTATACGCATTAGAAGTGATTCATGTTTTCCACATACTATATAAAATACTATATAAAATATTAGGTATGTCGAATTCCCACGGTATACACATAAGACTATTGATTCCAAACCGAAGACATGACGTATTATTATTGCCGCATTAAACTATTAAATTACAAATTATACATAATTTGTTCCAAGTACTAACTAACCGTAATAATTGGTAACTTAAGTAATACTAACTAGTCGTGCATCTCTATAATTTGAGGCAAATATTTCTACTCGCGTTAAAACCGGATTGAGCCAAACGTATTTGCAGTCACAGCTCGCACAGGGTGCGGTTTTCCCGTTATGCGTGAGGTAAGCTGTGGGAAAACGAGAAAACTCGATTAACCCTCCTGTAAATCATATATTGGTCGTACATTACAAATACCACTGATTAACCGCACTAGGTTAACCGATGGACACATACGGATTACCGGTGACCGTACAAAAAAAAAAAACACCCTCGTGGCACTCGTATACACGTAACTATATTATATTATTTTTTTAAATATTGATCGCTTAACGTATAGAGAATTTGAAGAGTCACGACCTACCGCATTCAGAGATATATGTAAGCCACAACTATAGGGAGTATCATGTTATGCCTAGTTATATACTTTGACGACGGCGACGACGATTAATAACACGCAGAAAGTAGGTACATTTTTTATAGAGTCAAAGTTTCGACGGATCCAAGTACATGTTTAAACGATCTAACAGTACACCCATTTACGCGCGTTACATATCGTAAAATATTATATTATACCTGCCTGAACACTCGGCATTATAGGTGTGTGTGTGTGTGTGTGTGTGTGTGTGTGTGTGTGTGTGTGTGTGTGTGTGTGTGTGTGTGTGTGTGTGTGTTAAGTGCACCGTGAGTACGCCGCTTTTTGGACGAATATATATGTGGTGGCGGCGCGCAGGGGAGTATATTATTTCGGAAATAACTCTACGTGTGTGTGTGTGTGTGAGTGTGTATTATGTGCGATGCCGACGAGGGGATAATTGCCGCGATAAATCGTACCGAAGAGTGCTGCTAATGGGTTAATCGCGTACCGCTACACTATTTATATATATATAATATGTGTACAGTCGACACCGCGGTGTATACGCGGGTCGGGTCTCGTCGTAAGCACGGATCGTTGGACACGTTACCGTGACTACTTAAACAGAAAACCAAAAGGCCACCGTGAATAATGGTGATAATGATATAATAATAATAATCTCACCTACACATAATCGGAAATTGTTAAACAGTGCTCTGACGATACGATATCGAATGATGCAGAAGAAAACGTCATCTACCTATTAGTGGCCGAATATAAATTGTCAAACCAAGGCTCGATTGCTAACTTTTACGTGCAAAATATGTACAAGAAACGACGATTATGACTTGAGGGCTATAACGATTGATTTCTATGCTCACAATAATATATGTACTTACTACTTACATTATTATGAAGTATGTATTGTGTCTACAGTCTACACGTGATTATTGACGATTGATGTCTGCGGATAGAAAAACGTGGCAGTGAATACGCAGTGATCGAAATAATTCTAAAAAAATTATTCAATGTATTACATCAATAGGATTATCAAAAAAAAAATTATCTTTTTTATTTGAAACCTGATACACAGTATACTCGATGGAATAGAAAAATGCATAAGTACATTTAATTGGAGTTATTTTAGAAATAAAATAGTTATCGTAAATTATCACAATCTCCCAATAACTATCTGGCTGCGTCTTTGGTGTATATAGTCGTGTGTAAGTACATATCTGGAAAAATGTATAATATCATACGTTTGTATACTAGTCCACTTTATATCAATGAATACGAATATACATAATATTACTTATAGTAGGTATAATTTCAAAGTTCATAATATATATTATCATTTATCAGTTTTAAAAATGAATAAATGTATGAACAAATTTCCACGAAGCCGATATATTACTTGTTACAACTTACAAATGATCACTATATAATTACATGGATTGTGTTAATTATTTGAAAGCTATACCACATGCAGGAATTGAGATTAAACATTTATTAAACAATTTAGTTTATCAAAAATAGTTTTTTTTATAAATTGCACAATATTTACTTTTTTTCATCCAGAATATTAAGCTGAAACCATATAAGTAAGACATATTGTATGCTATAAATGCGTTGAACTTTGTGTTCTCTATATTATAATAAAACGCACACCTAATTGTTTTCAAACAAAACTAAACCGTTTTCGAATGGTTAATCCGCCCAATAACTTTTAAATTGAAGGTATAAAATATTATTTTTCTGAAGTACCTAATACATTTTAACAACTTATCGAATAATAAAACTATCTTATAACGCTACAAGTGCCCGTTTTTTTTCTCTAATCTAATAGGCGAGGAAACGCATATAATAATATGATCTAAACTCTGTTTCAACAGATGCGTACAACTATAAACATAGTATTTCGTTTATCGTTATACTATACATAATATTATATTATGCACGAATTATGTAACCATATAACAACTGATACCAAGTGTAACAAAAAAGTAACATATTAATTTCGAATTGACCCCTAGCAACAACAAAAAACATCTTCACGTCGAAAATAAATGTGTTTTTTATTTCCAATATTTATAGATTTATATTTCTAATAGGTAATGATATTTTATAAATCCGTTTGCCACCGATCACCACAACCACATTTCCTGCTTGCAATGTCTACCTATATGGCATATTGGTGTGTATTTATTATTTTACAATACAACAATGAATATTACTGAAATAGGAACATTTAGTCACTACGCACTCATTGCACTCTGTTCCACTATACAGAACGGGCCATGCACAAATCATGACCAGACGCCACCGACACGCCACAACCGTCTAAAGTCTGGTCAGAGTATAGTTCATACTACATTACTGTATTACGAATTGTATTGTGTAAATGGCATGTTGGACATTTTATCAGTTATACTATATATATATATATATATATATTCAGAACACAAATAGGTACTTATATATAAATACTTAGTCAAACTCTGCTCTTTGAAGTTACTACATTTAATACTATAACCTGCAGAGGTCTAAGAAGATAGGTTAATTATTTAAAAAGGGTTAAATTTGGTTTTTTTTTTATTCATCGGATTTTAGTACGTTTGGGTTAGGATTTTGTATTAATTGGTTATATTAATCCACCGTAGGGGAATTAAGTAAAAACGACAAACTTGGTATAACTTTGAATTTTGATACTCTAGAGTTAAATCATACACTTACGTACAAACAGCACGGTGTTCGCGATCTACCGCAGGTAGATTACCTAGGTACCTGATAATATACTGCTGAGAATCAGAATTTTTATTCTGGGCAACGGAAAAGTTAAGATACGTTTTGAACTTCGAAAATTAAATAATGAATTGAACAAGGTTTGAGTCATATAGAGTTGGTACATTTAACGGGCTACGAAGTGCACGGGATCAGCTAGTATTACATATATAGTTTACGTATAGTAAAAAAGACGTTTATGATTCAAAAGTGTACTTAGATTTTTGTAAATTGTGCAACAATATAGGTTTCTGAAATAAATGTTTCTAGAATGTATATATATTGTTTTGGTGAAGTTTCTGCATGGTGTCACTCTTATTTAATATCAAATTTGATGTTACTTTTTCGAAGGGAAAAATGGATGTGGAAAATATGAATATAATAATTTCGTAATTCAATATGGTTCTATGTAACGATATTCCAGAAAATATATATTGATTTGCTCGTATTTTTTTCAGAGAATTATACTGTAAAATCGAAACACCATGGATGTAAACAAGGCTAGGCATGTTAACAATTTTTTTTTTACTCGTTAAATAAAAAAACGTGTATTATTGAAGCTGGCTGAAAACAAAATATAGACCATCATCACTAAAAGCAATCTTGATTAGTAACAATAAACAGTCATAAACATTAAACAAACGGTATATTAGTTCCTGTCAACGATTATGAACAATAACAGTTGTTATATACAAGTATGTGTAATATTATGTTGTGTTAATAAGATCCTGAAAATAATTTTTATGTATTTTTTAGATTGAAGAAGAGATTATTGCCAAACAACCCAAACAAAAATATGAAAATACTACTAGCTTTCTTATTTTTTTGGTGTAATATCAGGATTTAGATTGACAAAAACTTTAGTAAGTTAAAAATTAACTTATATTTGTGGTGTGTTCTGAGTGATAAATGTAACGCTTTCAATTTAATATATTTTAAAGCAACAGAAACGCATTGAAGAAATTCATCAGTTGGATAAAGACTTACAGGATATTATTCGTAAAACAGGAGACGTGCTGACTAACATGGAGATCCATGAGGTCAATAAGTGGCTGTTGATCCAAGACGCTTTTTTGTGGGGCTATGAACGGATTAAGGAAAAAATTGCAAATAACAAACCAAATAATGCAAATAGCACGAATATTATGGAAACAAACACAAGTGACACCAATATAAATAAAGACACTAATATAAACTCGGGAATGAGGAAACGCAATAAATATAACTATTGTACATGATCATAATCGTAGCAAGAATGAAGGCATAACTCATAATCATAGCAGGAGTTAGAAAAAATGTAGTAAAGACAATTAAAACAATATAATTTTGTTTTAATTATCTTCACTTCATTTTAGTTATAAGGAAATATAAAAAATAATGTAAAAAATATTTATGTGAAAATTATTATTATTACAGTAGAACTTCCATATAACGGTCACCGAAGGGACTGTAAATAATTACCGCTATTTAGAGGTGCCCGTCCTACAGAGGTAGAATAACACTAGGATACACTCGACGGGACCAAAAAAATTGACCGTTAACGGAAGTTTTACTGTATTTATTTATTTATTTATTTACAAAATACAAAAATATTACATGAAATAGTGTGCAATGTACAATGTATTATGTATTAGCTAGGTAGTTATAAGAAAATATAAGAAAATAATGCAAAAAATATTAATATTAAAGAAGATATGTAAAAAAAAAAATTATGTTAAAAGCACACTGAAAAAGGAATTTATATTATTATCAATAATGCTGTTTAGAAACGATGTATTAGTAGTAAGGGCAGTATATTTAATCTATGGATTAACGGCCGCTAAGCAACCGCTAACCGATTAACTCGCCTTCCGTTTTCAGTTCGTTTTTTGCAGTTTCAGTTTTTAACAATATTTTACGAAAATGGCAAATCGTGGTAAGTATGGTCTCGCGTACCGCAAGCACCCTGCACCCGTTTTGTTCGGCCGGTCGATCGTCTTCGCGGTATGAGCGATGCCCGGCCGGTAATGATGGACGATTTAAATTGATTTTCCTAGTTGATTTTTCGATTTTTTGAATCAATTCTGCTCGGGCCATTTTTTTTTAATCGATTTTTCCATTGACATCGATTCAAAAATAGATTCACCGACCTGAATCGCCCATCAGTCATCACTACCGGCCGGCTTGTTCTAACAATGAGTTCACTGTTGTATTTACCGTTAGCCTACAGCATTTGTACTATAAAAACTGTTTATTTATATAATTATTAATATACCAATTTTTTTAGATAATCTACTCAGCGAAATTGTCATTAAATTGAGGGAAATTATAGAATTGATAAATTCACACCACGATCAAATGCCCACATCGCCATTCCAGCCAGATTAATATACCAATTTTTTAGACAATCTACTGAATGAAATTGTGAAACGATTAAGAGAGATCATCGAGATGATCAATGCTCACCACACCCACCATTGCCGGACCCAAGGTGGCCACCAGCTGGGCCGTCATCAGGTATACCACGCCGTCGTCGTCCTAAGTTACAAAAATGCCTCAAATGTGGGGAAATTATTCAAGAGTTCAAGCGGGCTTTTGAGGCACGGAAAAGCCATAAGGCATTTTTGAATTTTTTTAAATGTTTACTTTTTTAACAATATAAACAATAAACATACAAATACTATATGTATGAAGTCGTTGATATTATTATTTCTCATAAAAATAGTAAAAAAAAGGTTGGGTAGGTGGTTGTCGTTCTGCTGTACAGTTGGTTACAAGTGGGTCACTGTATAATGGATGATGTTGTGTTTGAATTCAATGATATAAATATGTAGGTAATGAGAATGGTTAAACAGAGACAAAACCTCACTGCGGGTGATCTTAATTTTATGCGTAAACTGAAAACTAGACGGTTTTGCGGAAACCGTAAAGGTGAATAATAATATTATTTATTAATTTATTATATACAGTGCTATATACACTATAATATCGTGTACTGTATACTGTAAAATATACTTAAAACTATACGATCGCCATCTCACTCGCAAGAATAATTTTAGGTGCCATGATATTTTAATATTTTGTGTCATGTTTGAGATGAATATCTCGACATTATACCGAAATGTTATAATAATTATGCCACAGGAAATATTTTTGAAATATATACTGAGCTTGATAGATAACTCGAGCTGATAAGTATGTTTTAGAGTTCTAAGGTGAAAAAATAATAATACATTTTTGTCGTGTTACATAAAAACATGAAATCATTTGATGAATGACATTATACCTACCTTCTGTCAATGTTTTATCGAATTCAAATTCTTATATGTTTCAGATATTTCGTCGTTTATTACACAATCAATAAAACTGTAATATTTCAACGATATTATAATTCCATCGTAGTGCAACTTATACACTGTACATAATATTTAACAATGTTATGGGCAATAATATGAATATTAATAACAGTAGGTATAACTTTGTTATGTGAATAATAAGGCAACCAATAACCGTTGAACATGTTTAAATAACTCGCGGAGTCACATAATGCGTAGGTTCCATATAATATAAATAATATAATATATAAACATGAGAAAATTAAATTTATTTTTACATTTTGTGCGTTTAACGTAATTTTGATACTCTGAAACTATATTATTATTATGTATTATTCATAAGTTAATTTTTTTTTAACGTTTCAGAATAAAATCAATGTATAATGTAGGCATTTCAATAGTTATGTAAAATCAGGTAATCAACTTTATAATATTGTAACAGCATATTTTAAGGTATTTTTTTTCCCTACGTTCGGCTTATAAATTGATAATATTGTAAAACTGGACATAAACTAGTTAGAAAGTAACAGAAATATCCAAGTTTACTATAATTTACTTTATATACACAATGTGAAGTGTGTAAAAGTATATGCATATTACTTCTGTATAGTTTGAACCACTAACGACTTTCAAACTTTGTCCATTGCATTCGTTTTTTACGTCCAACAATTTACATACACAACCAATTATCATGACAGAGTTTTTTTATGGTACCTATTCCGAATAACAGGTAGATTGGGATACCTTTGGTAAAACGTGTAAGCTATACATGAAGTATGGCACCGGGTATTTTATAGTTGAGAATTAAAAAATGATAATATATAAATTGTAGTTTCAAGAGAATTAATGGAAAACAAAGTGATAATTTGTGAAACATTAAAACGTTTTATATACTTTTAAAACCAGACATGCATTTCTAATTTCAGTGTCGTAAACTCTATTAAATTGCTTTTTTATTCAATATAAAACACATTTTAAACAATAATAATGAAAACATTCAACTAGAGTACCTGCGCGAGGCATAGTGTAGGTACATATTATATTCTATACACTTTCAATAAATATGTCTGCGTAAAACAATAAAACGAACCCTACCCTTTTCAATAGGTACTATATAAAAAAAAAATTTACTTGTAAACGATTTCCAAATGTAGGTATACCTAGTACCCCCTAGTTATATACCTAGTAGGTACTTACTTAGAGGAGGAGGAAATGTCTAATGACAACCACTGTACGCAATTAACATATACATATACTTTGGTAGGTATACAAAGTTATGTCACAAGACCATTATATATATTATATTATAATATTATACGAGGCAAGGCACTCGAGGCGTTTTTAAAATATACGTAAAAATGGGCATTCGTGTTTTCTTTTTTCTATTATAGTCAAGTGTATATATATATATATGTATACTTAAATTATAATTCTGTATGTTTGTCGACAGCGATAAACTTTTGAGCGTGTCTTATAATCCATACAAATAATAATACCTACCTAGGTATTAAGTATTATATTATACCAAAGTATAAAACGGTTTTAATATACCATCGCACGAATAAAATATTATGGTTTTTCTATTATGTATATTATATTATATACATCAAAATGAAGTTTATGTAACAGACACAAGCACAATGCACATAATATACAGCTACATCAATAATATCATAACATAACAACAACCAGTAGTCCAGACCATGATTATTTTCTGCGTGCAAGCATGTTTTACTTAGTATTTACATGTAGTAGGTGCTTTTGTGCTAATATATTATATAGAACGTATCTGGAGGATTTGACAAAAATTGATCATAATATATTATATTGTATAATCTTTCAAATCCTCTAGAAACACCCTGTAGGTCACCAAGAGCGACGCTAAATGCACAAATTGTATCCGACCCGCAGACAATCAAATTATTTAAATGCATTATTTCAATTATTATTTTTTTGGCGAATTAAATGAGGTTTTGACAAGTTTTAATGTTGTTTTTATGGTTTCACTTTTAATCTCTTTGTTAAATAATGTGTGTATACATTAAAAAATTTATATTTTTTTATCGTTATCCAAGAATAGTTAATTAGCTTATACTTTATAAGTACCTATTCAAAGTTTAGATAAGTGGATCGAAAATACACTGCGCTATGTGGCGGCGTAACTCCATTACACTCATCAAAAGTTTAAACACTTAAGTACTTATAACTGTAATAAATTAACTAAGCCCGTTTAAAATTTGATTTTTATGTAAACGAATTCAGCATACAACCCCCCCCCCCCACACCCATTCACGCCAATGACCATAATATAGTATATTATACAATAGTCATTGGTACGATGCCACGTAGAATCAAATTAATAATAATTATGCATACATAGGTAATGTAGGTACAAGTATAACTATGTTCGGCGGTATCGGGAACACAGGATAAGTCGAGTTATTTTTTCTCCACCATTGTGTATAAATGCGTGTGAGAACCACTTCGATGATGAAACACCGATAATCGGTTATAGGCCGGTTAAATAATATATATGTATATATTGTGTACGCGTAGGTCTACGTTCGAATATATAATATTATTATAACCAGCAAAGCACACACTAGAAAAGCTACAGAAAAATGAACTCATACTTGTGTGGGTTGGCCATCGAAACGGTTCTTTTCTTTTTTTTTTTATTGGCAACTTATTGCCATATTAATATAATATTTACATTAATAATATTACTTACATACAATTTATCAAAACTATTCTGTTCGATAACATAATGAATAAATATAATAATTGGAACATTTAAAATAAAACAAAAATAATTATCGACGACAGCTGATATACCTAGGTAATAGGTAAATTGTGCAATAATGTGCGTGTACCTATGGCAGACAAAAAGTTTTACATTTACACGAACAAAATTAAAACTTAAAAAAAAGCAGCTCAAGATATGGAGGAGGAATTAAAAGACATTAAACAAAAATTAAAGTATAGGGAAGATGAAACATCTGTTATGTTATTTCAGTTAGGGCGTGAAGTTAAAGCCGTGAGACAGAACCATTCAGTTGCCTTTTCTCTAGTAACAAATATAGTTTTAAAAATATCGAATTATTATTTGATTGTAGTTGGCAATTATTTTTACTTTCTTAGATCCGAAGTGCCGTGCGCAGCTCATATACTCATATGCTCATAATTAGTATATAATAATGTTGTTAATAAAAGATACCGTGGTATAAGATCTATGCACGTGGTTATACAATTTTAGTGTAACGATGCGTCCACCAATACCTATACCTATTCGCTTTTTGAAAGACAGCCGCATGTATTTTACATTTTTATTGCACCAATTAGGTAGATAGAATGAATATAGGCACCTATAATTTATATCGGTCGTGACGATTCAAAAGTTTAAAACACGATACCGATATATTATTGCAGGGGTTGATAACGCGGCGAACGAAACAAGAGTAGAGGCACCTATTATAATAACAAGGCGTATTAATATAATAAATAACGTGAAAATTACACTCAAGTAGGCGCATACGCCTCCTCCGTAGGGCGTGCGATGGCAATTATATGTGTCCCCCGAGAGACCCGTCGCAATATTATAATGTTGGCGAAATTAAAATACACACACGTCATGACGTATCATATTATTATTATATAATAATATTATGTTTACAGTGTTTATACGCATAACACGGCCGGCGTGGAATGATTAATATTATTATAATAATACGAAATTCTTCCGACTATACTTATAACGTTCGTTATTTATACTTGTAGTACCTATGTGTATTCATTAAAGCGACATTTCGTTCATAAATAATGCGTAAAATATACATATAGACGATGAGCTATGCTGCCAGGTAGGTATAGGGTAGGTGCGCATTACGCTCTTCATATAAAACGCAGGCAACAAATTGGTTTTTGATTTTCACGCGATAATTATATCATTATTATTATTTTATCGACATCTCTTATTATTATTATTTTTATAATGGAAGGCGAGAGACGCGTATCATAAAAAATAAAACTAGTATTATATATTATTACACACATTATATTATATATATATATATATATATATGTACACGTCGTGCCGGGTACGCGATAATATATAAGCTGCAGGTAGATAAGTAGTATTATACTGCGGGTATAAGAGACAGGTAGATTGGTAGGTAGTGGTGCCATGTATAACATTATATAGGTAGGCCTAATAATCGATTATAAATTTTTTTTTCTTTTCTTCGATGCGTGCACGGCGTATTCATACAAAATATATTATATTACGATGACGACAACGTTCGTATATAAACGACTAATAAACCGGACGAAAACCGGTTGACCGTTATTTAGTTTATCAACCTCGTTTTATATGAAGTCGCTGTGTGGAATTATATTATTTTATTATATTCTACGGTCCAACTGTGATAATATAGGTTTTTTTTTTAATACATTGTACGTATAAGGTAACGCAGGTCCAAAAATCCTCCCCTAACAGCCGAAAACTCTCCAGCTACGAACTTAACTCAGTTGGTATACGTATCAGCTCTTAATACTATTATTGTGTTATAATTGAATTGTATGGAAATAAAAAAAATATCGATTTTCCCGTCATATCAATGTTATACTTGGTTCATAGATACCTAATTCAGTAGCGACGAACTAATTTTTTTTAGGTGTAGCAATAAACAATTACTTATACCCACCTACCCCCATTGGATATTAGAAATAAGTCGTGGAGGCAACCACCACCCCACCAATTTTTAATCTAAAAAATATTTATCAAGTTATAATATTTAACGCATTATTTAATATTTCAACATATTACAGTTAGGTTCATTTCCTCAAAATGAAAACGAAGTTATTATCATGTAAAAACGATAGTTATTTAAGCTTTTAGTTAGGTACATCATATCATTCCGTAATAATTAGAACTATTACATTTTTTTTATATACCCATCTAAGTATATTATGTATATTATTTGGTTAATGGTTTGTATAATATTTTTTTTTAGTATACTGTACTATAGTAATATAGTAAAAATATATTGGACTGGGTATACGTTATTTTATTTGGTATTAGCAAGACTTAAACAGTTAACCTAACTATTAATTAATCATAGAAATAATAAACTAGGTATAGGATCATAGTCAAATACAGTTTTAATGTTTAGAAAACCATGTAAACATTCAAATTAATAATTATGTATATTCTTATAACTATAGGACCCGGAAGTTTATGCACTAAAAACTACATAAAATGTATGCACTTATGCGCTTAAATATTTTTTTTAAATTTATAAATATGGGGAAAAAAACATTTTTATATAACGAGTACTTTTATATAATAAGTTTCATTTATATAATATATAAATAAAAATATATATAATATACATAAATGTAACGCAAACGTCAATAAATTATAAATGTATAAAAAAATATTTGAAAATATTGATTAGAACAAAAGTTTTTTTTTAATTTGTCAGGTCTTTCTGTTACACTCTGTGTACCTAGTAAGTAGTATCATTGATCATGATTGTATTATAATATAACTATAAAACTATAAATATATACTATTTAAAACTATAAAAACCTTACATCCAAATTTCAATTACAATACGTAAACATTATCAGCAATACAATTGTTTTATCACTTGTAAAATAAAAATAATAAATGTACTGTATTATCAGAAATTTTTAAATTTTTACACTATACTAGAATTTATTTCTAACTATTAATTAAATTATTAATTAATTATTGGCTATTTCTAACGTTATCACACAGTACACACTGCTCGCTACGACACACTAGGAAGTCATCTTTCTTATTTTGTACAATATATGTTTATACTTAGGAGTTAGGATTACGATTACCCACCAATTTCGGGGGCTGCCACACCTAGTACATGGGTTCAGCGCCACTGATACATATAATTACTAATAAGTAAATGTAAAATAAGTAGGTCTGATAATTGTATGCCATGGACGGCAATAATGAACATACCAAACAACGAAAATGATCACATTTTGATACACAACTGTTCCAAGTGAATAAGTTTCCTTAAATAGTTGATTGTATATCTGGAAAAGGAAAATAATAAAATACGACCATGTTCTATTAATCAGCTCTTTCTTCTAACTTGTAAGTCTAACAGATTCATATAAAAATAATAACTTTCTCTTCCATTAAATAAAATCAATCTCCGGAGCGGCCGCTATATTTTATTAATTCCTTATCCATTAATAACGTTCAACTATAATCCTCATCAATTTCAAATTTCCATTCTTATAATAATACAGCTTAAAAATATAAATCTATGATCTTAAAAACAATATTATTATTCGTTTTGTAATAATTAATTTCTTGATAAACTTAATGGTTGAAATAACATAGATAGTGTCATGTAGTATGATTTATGTTGAAATTTTAATGAAAAAAATAAAATAAAATATGTATATATATAAATATATAATAGATATGTAGCTTTAGTCGACCAACTCGTAAATGTATGTAATTACATTTATCTACACGACGAAGGTGCTTATCTATAATAACCGTATTTAAGATCTTAACTCCTCAAAGACGTCATACAATATAATGAGGAGGGATTTTTCTCTTTCGGCCGTCGGGGAGGATGACTCGGGTGGATGATCAGCTGCAGTATAGGTAGGTACCCGTCACAATGTCATAATATATTATGTTATATACGAACGTTCGAAAAAAAAAGATTTTTAATCGGTTCCACCGCGCATATTATACCGTGTGTAGTCAGACTTTTGTAAGTGAATTCTCCGAGATTATGACGTCATAGAACCATTAGAACTGAATCGTTTAACATATACTCTTATACATATGTAATACTTAAGTATGAGAAAATATAAAATGAATAAGACTATACGAGAAATATTAATATTCACGAATTATAAAATATTAGTTGGTCTCGCCGAGGATACGATTTATAAATGTGCGTTGATCACACGCGACCGAGCGTTAAAAAACTAGACAGCACTTTAATGACTGCGATCGCGACGATTTCGTCGAAACGTCAGATTAACCTCCGCCGAGTGGTGGTGTATATAAAAAAACAGATCGTATGCACACGAATTTTGATCTCTCGTCAGAGACGTAACTAGGAACTCTGTCGTTATTATTATTACAGTATTTTCGATGGACATGTGTTTTGTCGACCACCCGATGTATACAGAACGATCACGTCATTCGGACGGTGTACGCATACATCATATAATACGTATATACAGAAGTACCATATGGATAGATACAAGGACGAGTCACAGACACATTGAGAATATCGCGTAGGTATATAATATTATACAGTGTGTGGTGCGGTGTGGTGTGCAGCACACTTTATGGCCAATAAATGAATATACAACAAAGTTAGATATAGTACGTTTTATGGCCAACACGTGCGTGTCTAATAAATATTTTCGAAACGGTTTCTACATAATAATATTATCGTATAATAATATTATGCCGTACACAGCGCGCGCATCGTCGTCGTTTTTTACTCTGTGCGTATACATAATGTCATATTTTTAAACCAGCTCCGGAGACTTCGACAGCGACGTAAACGCGATTTCAGAAAGGTATATTGTAGTACATTCTTATCGGGGCTCGTGTACGGATCGTTATTTTATCTTGTTACGACGGGTTTCACTAAGCTCCTCGTGGTCCACGAGAGTTTAATATATATATAATAATATAATATTATTTTAAACTTAAAACAGTGTTTGATCCGCGGTGATCGTTATTTCGTTACCCAGTTAATTCTAAAAAAGCTACTGGGTGACCATTAATAAACGATATTAATCATGATTTTAGTCTGCGAATATTATCTATACCTAGTATTAAAAAATATAATATTATAATAATGAACTCCGTACAATGTTGAAACTACAAGTGTGCCGTTGCAGCGCAGAGTCGTTATCGTAAAATTTGAAGTCATATTCGTACCATTAGTTTTTACGTCATTGTAAATAATTCACCGGTACATTAAAAATTACATTAATAATAATTATTCATTCGTCGAAAACCTTATCGCCGCGACCACGTGTGTGTGTGTGTGTTCGGACGTGTGTATCGTGTGTGTTTGACAAATCTCTGCACACACAGCAATAAAATGCAGTCGCGGTTTATCTACATTCTACATGTGGCACGAGTGGAAATCGTAGTGAGACGGGGAGACTTGCTAGTAACCCCTCTCAAAAAAAAGTAGCCAGTTTTGTTGCAATACCACTAGTCGCAGTTATGTCACCTAAATTAATAGTAAATTTATTTTCAAAAATGTAACTTAAAAAACTTGCAAACAAGGCGAACGTTCAAGAAAATAGCCAACAAATAAAAATATAATATTTCGCAATTATAAGCGCCGTTCCTCGTGTGTTGGGACGTGGATCTTAATGATATAAAATATTATATTGTAATATACCAGCTGTGTACCTTATGATATTATACTGTCCCGTCCCGCCAAATCACGTCATATACAAAAGACGTCTGTATTATAATAATAGTCATCATCAGTGGTACGTACAACATAATGTATCTCGTCCTACAAATCGTATCGAGTAGGTACACTCTTCGTAGGCGCAGACGCGGGGGTCGAAACAAAAGAGTTTAAGACAGAAAAAACACACACGCACACGTGTATACATTATCGTATACAATATAATATTATAATATAAAACAAACGCGTGTGATAGAGCCGATGAACTAAGTATAATATGATGTATAATAACATAATATATTATAATATTATTATAGTGGTTGTAAAGCAACTATGAGGACGTGTACATTATTAAACAGTACGACGTCGACGATGATGTGTACCTACCTACCTATATGAAAATTATTTATGTTATACATATATATTCGGACACGGTGTACGGCCGCATTGTGTTACGCGTCTGGGAATCCAAATAATAATAATAAACAGGAGGTAGGCGCGAGCACGCGGCCGTGTATAATATGATGATAATAATATTATAATATTTAAAGTACTACACTGCAGCGGGGAACGGGGATGGAAATAATAATTTTTTTTTTTTTTTAAATGTTCGTATGTAATTATTATTATCATATTAGGTATGCTATTCATTAACGCGGCCGGTACGTAGTCGACCGAGTTGGTTTTAATTAAAAAATATACACACGCGCATATTATATTATATAGGTATACCGTAGTCGTATATTGTATAAAACCGTTCTTAATCAACACGCGCGTACACTTATTATTATTATTATATACGTTATACACTAATAGACTATATACATGCGTAATACGACGACTCCCGCTAGCAGCCATCCACTATTTAATATTTTAATATATATATATTATATTATATTATGTATATTATATCGTGCACGTTCAATTGATCCTTCTGCTGCTGCTGCAATTGCGACGATCTGTGAATATTCTGAAGGTTTGCGCCTATATATACGATACTGTAAAGCTGCTGCAGTTGGCCCTGCACCGCTACCGTTTAGCTATATATTGTGCCGCGTTATTCGTTCGATTATCTGCTCGAGTAGTCGAGTGTTGTACCTATATTAATATTATATCAATTATAATTTATAATGTTACGTGACACGTTTGACTCGAAAACCGATCAAACTCCACACACTGTTTTCACCCGGACGATCTCGCGGGAAGTATATAAGTATACCTATACCTAACCTAACCTATACCTACGACTATATTATATTATAGGAGTCAAGGAGTGCATTTCGCAATATAATATAGTCATAGACGCACTTTTAAACTATTGATACAGATCGTGGCGTACCGGGTGTAAGTCAATTTATTGTCGAATCACCTGGCAATATCTGAGAAAACGCAAATGATTTTAAATAATCAGAACAAATACTGTTAAATGCGATAATTACAGAAGAGTGTACATTTTTGTAATACTATATTAAACAATAAAAAATAAGAACATTTTTTTCGAGATATCGGGTGGTTTTCAATACGGGTCTTCTACAACTGGTAATATATGTTGAGTGTACCTACACAGATGTAAAAAATGAGAAAAATATCATTACTTCGTTACGAAACACCCGCCGATATAGTGTAGGTATAGACGCTATGACTATACATATGTTATAACGCAGGTATTATGACTTATCATTACACGACCGAATCGATGGGTGTATATATTATCAACACACCGAGGGAAGAAAATGAAAAAAGGATTGTGTCTACACGCAGTACCTACATAGGTATACTAATGTGTATAACCGTCGCGGTGTCGTCGTCATAACGAGAAACGATTTGTTTGTAGAACCTCATCCGACGTATACAACATAATATATACATGTATATTATATTACGTTTAGACGATAAAAGCGTGGTGATTGCGATCATAATGCAGTCCGCGTAAGAGAAAAAAAAATTGTATCAATAGTATATATTATTATTTTGTTGTGTTCCTTCCACGACGACATTTGTATATAACTTCACTGAAAACAGTGTATTATATAGTATTGTGTACAGTAAATATATATAAGGCAGCCGAAGACGCAAACCGTCTCATCAGGCGTAAACAAACAATAATGACTGCGTCCGCGGCGAAGACGGTATATAAATATAATAATAATATAAGGGTTGACGCGCGAGGGGGATGCGATACACAGATACGAAGAGGACGGGTTCGGCGTTATTGTGTGTATTGTGCTGCACGGGATTAGAATATATACATTATATATGTACAGAAAAAGAGGTATTGGAAGGAGATTCCGTCGAGGTATTAAAAAAAAAAAAAAATAGAGTATAAAGAAAACGTGTCGTCAGAATAAACATAGGTTTAGGTAAGGTACGTGTAGAATAATATTGTAAACGAAAGAATAACAATTTAATATTATACCTGCGTGCTAATAAACAGGTATACGACGTGTATTTGGGAGTAAAGGCATAGGTTATACAAGTAAGTAATAATTGGCCATAACCGATATACATTATATTTATATGTTACTTTAGGATATTATATTATGTACTTGGTAAAGTGCTGGCTCAAAAACTAAATTTTAAGAAATTTTATCTATCTCAAAAAAACGAAAACATAGATTTTTTATTCGTATAACAATAAAAAAAAAAAAGCGGGAAGTGGATGTCATTCTGCTGTACAGTAGGTTACAAGTGGGTCACTGTATAATGGATGGCATTAAATTTGAATTCAATGATATGACGAGATGACATAATAAATAACCAAGAATAACGATTTTAGTTATTTTGTTGTAATTTTCAATATTAATTAAACTTACCGTCTACCGTATTAATAATAACTAATAAGTATAACAATATAAATATCCATACTGACAAACCGTCTCCGCTCAGAATCGTTTTTCGTATACAATGATATTATATCATTGAATTCAAATTGAATAATCCACTATACAGTGACCCACTTATAACCTACTGTACAGCAGAGTGACATCCACTTACCCACCTTTTTAATATGACGATTTAAAACTGAATGTATAGAAAATGACTTATTCTATGATACTCGTCGTTGCACTAACTTAACGATTTATGATTCATTTACACAAATACAATTGCCACAAATCGAGGTTACAATTTTATGGTAAACGCTGTTCGTCTCGCCGTGTTTCAAAGAGTTAAAATCGTTTACAGCTATAAGCCTATTCAGTGGCGGATCCAGGGCTTAATTTTATCTGACCCCCCCGCTCTGGATCCATCACTTAGCCTATTAGATAAATACCTCTAATGTAAAAATACGATTAACAAGTGTCAGAAAAAGTAAATATATGATACAATTGCCATGTCACGAACTAGAATCATCTACAGCAATTGTACTTGTAGAGTAGACAAAACACAGTTTCATTGCTTTGATTGATTTTGAATAAATCATACGTAAATACTAAATATAATATTTATCACAAAAATATTTTGTTATAGTTTTCATAAAAATTAAAAAAACATTATTTTATTTTACTCATAACAGTAATAAGTATTAACTCTAATAATAATAATAATTTATTAATTCTCCAACAAGCAATATTTACAAGATGTATTACAAAATAACCAATTTTTTGTTGGATCACCTACAAAGCCATAGTCTGTGCTGGAGGTGAGAGTTCCTGCAATTGTAATATTAAACAAACATATTAAGAATATAACACAGTAAAATTACTTTACAATTATTTAAAATGAAATATAAACAATAAAATCAATTATTGGTAATAAATTATCAAAAATGCATAACTAATAATAACTACAAATTATTTCTACAAACTATTATTACAAATTATAACTAGAAATTATTATCATTATTATTATAGTTTTTATTACTGTACATAAAGTATTTTATATCATTTACAGTTTATTAATAATTTTTTTCTTTTGATACAAACTATATTCTGTGTATTATTAGAATCTTTAATTCAATCCAGTTCACTCAAATTCGTAGGTTTCATAAAAATACGAAATTGTGGATAGTTTCCATCTTGAAGAGTTGGTTGATTTTGAGATATCCAATATTGAAATTTTGAAAATTTTACATAGCCATTTGTTAAAGGATCTTTGGCTTGATAATCTTTTAAAACGTATAAAACATCATTACCATTTTTTTGCATAGCTTCAATTGTAACGATGTGTCCCATATTAAGTTGAATAATATATATATAATATATTAATATATATATTTTTTCTGTAGACAAATTTACCTTTTTAGCCTCAGAGATCATATAATTTTTTAAGTCATTCCAATCTTGTGCACTATTAAACTTTGATAGATAGCGGAGGGCTTCGTCTTTATTTTTAAATCTAAGTATATGCATATTTTGATTAAGAAGTTTTGCAATTTTTTTTTCCGGGTATGATATTAAGACAATTTCTGTAGCTTCTTTTATAGTCTCTTTTTTAAAAAAATCTTTTAAACTTTGTTCAGGAAATATTGACGTCTTTATTTCTTTGATTCCATATTTGTCTTTATGTTTGTTCAGTACTTCTATTATTTCTGTATTGAGTAATGAATAATCAAGTCCAAGTGGAGTCTGTTTAATTGGTATATGATCGTATTTTATGCTAAAAATCCGTTCTAAGCTTAAACGAACACAATCATTAATAATTGTGCTACTTTTAGTTGTAACTATTAAATCTCCTGTACGTATCAATGTCAATTCTTCATCTGTAAATGTTTTTAATTCAGGGTATTGTAAAGATTTAACATCACTATGTATGAACAATTTTTTACGTTCCAACGGTAAAGTTATAACTTCTTTATTCTTGTTTACTTGTGAATTTCTAATTAAGTTTAGACACGTTTGTCTGATATTTCTAACATAGCCATTCGCTATGTTTGAAGTATTTTGTCCCATAAATTCTACAACTGGACCCGTATAATATAGTTTATTTACATAAATATTTATATCCTGTGCAAACCATTGCATATTTGAATTTGTTCAAACATTGCCATACAATGAGACGATAACACTGCTGAGAAGATTACTGGGGATATTCTTATCTGAAACAAAAAGAGGTCCAGAATTTCCAAATACTTGAGCTTCAATTTTTGGATCAGCCTTTGAGAATTCATTTGAATTTAAAGAATCAATTTCTTTTGGATTATCCAACACATCGGAAAACCAATCGCACATAACATCTGACTGCCAAAATATAAAACGGAACACGATTAAAAAATAATAACAACGCATTTTTAAAAATTATTCAAAGAACGTTACCGATTTGAATAAATACAAACTTGTACTAATTGCTAATTTATTAACTAGGGTATTTTATACATATCCAATTAATATAATGGTTCAAAGTTCATAACATTTAATTTCAATCGGTTAAATAAAAACACGAACGAATATAAAATATTATTAAATGAATTACGTAATTGAAAACGAGGAATTGATAATTCTTCACGTAGATCAAAAAAACCCCATCATTGTCATTTTACTACTGTATTATAAAACAATAATATACAATACAGTTCGTGTTTGACAGTCGACCGTGCAACACGTGTGTACCGTACCTCGATTTATTAGCTCTCGATAGTAAAGTAACACAGCGACACACATGGGTAATATGAATATATTATATTATAAATATAATTAGATAACAAACACGCACCGTCTATAGTCGCTCAGATAATGAGTGACGACCCTACCGCCGGCTCCCCGGGAGCGGCATCATCACTATCTACAATCCAATTAAAACCTCAACCAATTAACAATATCGATAATAATGCTTTCGCAAAATTAATAACACCACCAAAATCTCCGAAGCCCAACCTCACGTTAAACAACAACAACCCTCTATCCAACAACATTTCAAATATAGATGCAAATATAGATGCCAACACAGAAAGCGTAAAAACTCATTCAAAAAATTTTGCTGAGGCAACAGCAACTAATGTCTGCCCCAAACTTAATCAAGCTATAGTCTTTAAGGCAATCGATGGTGTAAAACAAATAGACTATCTTTTAGCAATCAGTAAATTTACAGCACCCGCAAATATTATTTCCGCGTCACGCATCTCCAAAAACCGTTTCTGTATTTTTTTCAACAACCAAAACACAGCTAACGAACCGGTTAAAAACCATCAGAAAATTGTAGTAAACAATGAAGAAATTATAATAAGAAAGTTGATAAACCCGTCTAAAAGAATCACCTTATCCAATGTATACCCCGTTATACCTGATAACTCTATAATCAAAGCCCTACACGAAATAGGAGTTCGTACCACATCAGCAGTATTCCCACTAAGAACAGTTAGCTCTTCAGAATTATTCGCTCACGTCACAAGTTTCAGAAGACAGATCTACATCAACCCCGAAGACCTCCACAAACTACCTGGCTCTCTAGTCATAAAACAAGAAGAAACTTCGTTTCATATCTTTATCACAGATGACACATTAACATGTTTTGTTTGCAACCAAAATGGTCACATATCCTCATCATGCAGATATAATACTGAAATCAATTTAGAAACCAACAAAACCACCCAATTAGACTCCAATAGCCCTAACACACACTTCATACATCCACCACTCCACACCATACCTATAGAAACCGATATAAATGACCCAACAAAAATGACAAATCAATGGACAAATCAAAACAACCAAGTAAATCTTAACGATCTGTCTTGCCAATCTGTCCATATTTCAAATAGAAAAACCTACGGACACCGACATATCCACCCCAATAAACAAGGAAATAGTAATTAACGATAACTACCAAGATATACCCAACAGCGAAGTCATAAAAGAAACATATAAACGCCCAGCACCCTCATCAACATGTCCTTCCTCCCCTTCTGCTCCCACTCCACCAAGTCCCACATCTCATAATATCTCTTCTACGCCGGAAAACTCACAAATCGAAAAAAACAAAACAAAAAACTAAAACTAGCGGACAAATTAAAAGATAGTGTATCAACAAAAAATGCAGATTCAATAAATGAACAGCTAGCATCTGTGGAGCCAATTTTTGTAAAGAACGTTAAAATACCCATGACCTTCACACAGTTCAAGTACATTTTAGCATTTTAACATCCAAGATTTGTGTAAAGGGTCTGGCACCGACATAAAGAAACTATCTGAAACAATCGAGTTAATAAGACCTTCACTCGTTGACAGAAGAATTAAGACCAGGATTACCAAACTTTCCAACATCCTTTTCAAAATCATCCCCCTCGATGAAAACCAAACGGATTCATCCCTCTCCCAATCGTCATAACCTCTCTCACTAGCTCATCCTCCCTTCGCTACTAACTTTCTTCATCTCTACTCTCTCTCTCACTCTTCCCCTTAATCTCTACTAATCCTTATCTCCAAGTATGAGTTCATTAATTCAATGGAACTGTAACGGTTTTTATAAGCACAACACTGATATAAACCGTCTTAAATATGAACAAAATCCAGACATTATCTGTTTACAAGAAACAAATTTCAAAAACCTCCAAATAGGCAACATTAACGGATACACCGGATATAATAAAAATCGCCCCAATTCAGTCAGAGCCAGTGGCGGAGTTGCAACATACATCAAAAACAATATTAACAGCAAGGAAATATATGTCAACTCAACTTTGGAAGTAATAGCAATTCAGGTTATTCTCAAGACAACAATAACTATATCTATATCCCTGACAGCACCCTTCTTTCTCTCCTTGATCTAAACTCAATAATAATACAACTCCCCAAACCTTTCTTAATTCTGGGCGACTTCAATAGCAGAAACATCTTATGGGGATCACACTGACAGCCGTGGAAAAACGATAGAAAAATTCTTAGAAAATCCATCACTAATACTTTTAAACAACGGCGACCCAACAAGACACAACTCCACAAACAGTTCTTTATCAGCCATAGATCTAACAATATCCAGCACCAATATCGCCCCTGAATTAGACTGGAAAGTACTAACTGAATATAACGGAAGCAACCATTGGCCAATCCACCTCAACATTTTCAACCAATCTACACCAGATGAACCAATTATGCGATGGAAACTTACCAAAGCCAACTGGAATCTCTTCACTGAGTTGGTTGATCACCACTTAGAAAATCAAGACTGGACCAAAAATAATTCTGATGAATTAGAAATAGACCAAAACAAAATTGACTCCATGGTGGCCTCCCTCACCGAAATTATTGTAAACGCGGCAAATATGTCCATAGGAAAGTCATCCCGTTCTAAAGCCACCAAGACAGCACCGTGGTGGAACCCCGAATGCAAAGAAGCTATTAAAAATTACAAAAAAAAATTAAACCGTTTTAAAAAAACAAAATCTTTGTCAGATCACATAGCACTTAAAAAAGCTAGGGCAGAATCAAGGTTCATTACCAAAAATAGCAAATGCGTTGCCTGGAAAGCATTCGTCTCCACAATCAACCAACAAACATCAGCTACTACTATGTGGAACAAAATCAAAACATTTAAAGGAAACAAGTTCAACTCGATACCCAATATCATGAAATACAAAGATGAATATATAAAAACTAACGTGGACAAACCTTCGCTGACCTATTTCAAACAAACAACAGTAACCAAAATCATACGGAATCCTTCCTAAAACACAAAAATGAAGTCGAGAACTCATTTGTCACAGACAGCCTACCACAGCACAGTGAAGACTCATTCAACTCCACCATCAGTATGGACGAATTTAACCAGGCACTCCTGAAGTGTAAAAGCAAAAGCCCAGGCCCTGACGACATCCCTTACATATTTCTACATCATCTATCCTCCTTTGCTCAACGAAAACTTCTTCTAGTCTACAACTTAATATGGGAATACAGATTTTTCCCCAACCAATGGCGAAAAGCAATTATTATCCCAATACCCAAACCAGATAAAAACAAATTTCACGTAGAAAACTACCGTCCCATCTCTCTAATAAGCACACTATGTAAAGTACTCGAAAAAATAATTAACTCAAGACTCATATAGCACTTAGAAGTCTCCAAAAAATTCAATAAAGAGCAATGTGGATTCCGGAAAAATCACTCCACACTCAATACCTTATCCAATATTCACTCCCATATATGCAACACAGCCAAAGTAAACCAACATACAATCCTCGTAGCACTCGACTTAACAAAAAAATATGATATGGTTTGGAGACAAAGAGTAATCCTTATCCTACGTGAATGGAACATCTCAGGAAACATGATTACATTCATTACTAATTTCTTACAAGACAGATCATTCCAAACAAAAATTGGTGAAACACTATCAACCACTCATGCTACCGAAAATGGAGTACCCCAGGGCTCAGTCATCAGTGTCACCTTGTTCTTAATTGCGATAAATAATATATTTGACAATCTCCTTCCCCCTATAAAGTATACCATCTTTGCGGATGATTGTAACATTTTTTGTAGTGGCGTGAACATAAAAACAACAGTCGAACTCATCCAGCAAGCCCTGGATGAACTCCTTAAGTGGTCAACCACAACTGGTTTTAACTTCTCACCATCCAAAACCCAATGTATCATCTTCTATAAAAAGCGTAATGAAAACTTATTGCACATCAATCTAAATAACATCACTCTATCATAAGCAGATAAAATAAAAATACTAGGAATGACTTTCGACCACAAATTAAATTGGAACCCACACCTTAAAAACCTCAAAATAAATGCAAACAATAACATTAAAATTATGAAACCTTATCTCACCACTCCTGGAGCTCTGATAAAAATAGCCTCATTACTATATATAAAGCAATTATACTAGCAAAAATGGAATACGGTGTAGTCATTTATAATACAGCTAAAAACAAAATTCTCAATATATTAAATCCTATACACAATCAAGGCATTAGACTAGCCACAGGCGCCTTCCACACAAGCCCAACAGCAAGTATTATGTGCAACGCTGGAGAACTACCACTTGAATTTAGAAGGATTAAAGAAACACTAAAATTTGTAACTAAATTCTCAAATAACAAAACTCAAATTCCAATCAGAAGACCTCTGAACATACGTAACAGTCCAAACACATCTCGCACTATCGATGACACGTATGAGAACATAGCAGATATAACGAAGTTCAACCCAATTACGTTTAACAAAATTATCTTCCCGTCTTCCCCTCCGTGGATGTGGAATATTAAGCTCAATACCCAACTACTCGAATTCAACAAAAAAATCTCCTCAAACTCAACTATAAGAAATAACTTTTCAGAAATAATTGAAGAAAAATACCCTCACCACATAAAAATCTTTACGGACGCCTCAAAATCCCCCAATGGAACCGGATTCTATACACGTTCGATCATCTATTAAACGGTTAACCTAACAAAAGATTACGATTTTTTAATATCTTTTTTTATTACTGTCTAATTAAAATTATTTTAATATAATATATATTATACAAATGATTAAATAATTAAAACAAATAATGTTACTCGCAAAATATCTGTATTTTAATAGTATATACTCTAATCTTTTCAGTATTAAACATTTTTTGTGCACAAAATAGAGTGACCTATCAAATACAGAGTTCTATAGAACATTGTTATACGGTTTATCGTTTTGTAAACAATACCGTGTGTTGATTCACATCAACTATTGCATTTGTACGATCCGAATATAATCCTTAACCTAACCTAACCTACAGAGTCGTGTAAAAATTCTAAAATAACCACAGTCCTCGAATCAATTGATGCTGTTTTAGAGATGACTCAACTATTTTTTCACAACGAATTAATACCATTTTTCAACAATGACTAAATAAACATTTGTTAGGACATTATCGGTGTTGTTACTTAGGTGGAATCAGTATCAGGTCACTCATGCAATTGTTTCATTACCCGAACCTATTTGGACGACAAATGTAGTGATTAGCGTACCAATGCTAGAAAACCTAGTTGACTGTCCATTCACATTGCCTAAATTATTAACAGATCATATTATGCAAAATGTCAATATTTTTGAAAAAATTTACACTAAACTGTAAACTACAAACAGATGACAAGATGTATTTTACGATAGTTATAAGCTAGTTATTAATAAAAAAAAAAGCACTCAAACCAAAACCACTAACGGTACTGATAACGATGATTATGAAGAAGCAGAAAAAGAAAACCTAAAGCTAGTTGGGTTGCGCCCAATGCAAACCTTGTAAAATGGAATCCCACACAAGTGTACCGAGAGCCCATGGCAAAAGAACCAATTTCTAAAAATCAAATGGCCTGTCTCAATCATTTTATTCCTATCGGTTTTGTGTGCGAACACTGGCTACAACACTGTAAACACACACGACATTTCAAAGGCTTTAACAAACATTATAAATTCACAAACATTGTATAACCATCGGCAAACAGTGAAAAAAATACAATACCTATCCTGAAAAGGCACGTACTGGTTAATGAACATTTCATCAGAAATCTTTTGTAGTAAACAGTTCAAATCTTCTGTATAATATATTGTAGACATTATCGCGGACATGCACAATATAAAAACTATTAAAAGTAAAAAGGCAATTGTTAGATTTGTCGTGAGAGCTCTCAGCCATTAACGTCAAATCAACGCCGGATGATTTCTATAAATTTTCCATCGCGTCCAGTATTCAAAAGATTTTTTTCTCTTCGCTCTTCGTCTGATGGGCTGTTTATTATTTCACCTGACAAACAGGGTTCTTTGACTATTCTATCAAACATTGACAATTCTCTACTTATGGAACTGTCTCTCGATTCAGACATATGAGAAACAGGCATATCATAAAAATAATAAGCACAATTGTATACAATTGATTATTATAATACATAGAAATTACACAGTAAAACATCGATACACTATTTGGTGGACAGATTCCAATGATTTTGTTCTAACTAGTACATAAAACTTTTTTTTTTAATCATATCAAGTTTCCAAATCTAAACAGTCTAATGATGCTATTGTACACACTCTGGGTTTTGTCTCATCGGGCATTTGTACACAGGTGCATAAGTCCAGTACATAGAGTCACGCCGACACACAATCGTAGCATAATATTATCAATACATTTTTACTCGCGTCGGTGTAGAGGACTGCGTGGCGACGGTAAACCGTGGGAATTCGTTTCAGATCGCCCTATAAAAACTCTCCGACCATGTCACACGTAATATTATATTATTATTAACATATATTTATATTGAATATATATTGTATACACCGCATAGACCTGCTTAGTCCGCGATACGTTATCGACGATATGATATTTTCTCTTATAAACACACTCGCACACTCACATAATATTAATATAATATTATATAGGTACACGTGTATATGGGTAATAACAGCTAATAACACTATTGTACAGATCTGTAATGATATTTGCGATGATTTCTTAATGCGAGTGTAGTTATTATGATGTAAACACATACTTAACTATGTGTATTATATATATTAAATATCGTCGCTATTAATTTGTCCGCGAGAGAGAGACAGACGTGGGCGGCCGGAGCGATCACGTTTCACGGCTCTTAAAAAAATATACTTTTAAAACGTTCGAACCTAATATTATATTTTAGTATAAATCGTTTGCATTAAACCACTTAAATTAAATATGTATAAACGCGCGTTATAAGTATATCCCGTTTGGGTATATTTTATTATTGCTAATTCAATTTTTCGATATAGAAATGCGTGAACACAATTTATTGTATACCTGTTCTGTTCAATGTTATTTTCGATAAGACATCTTCTGACAATTAATCATAATTAATTATATCGATCGATAAATCTTTCAATAAAAACGAGTATAATATTAATACGATGTAGGTACCTATATATTATATTTTGATTACATCCTTTTTTTCATTTCATTATAATTATTGGGTGGAAAAAATTAATAATAAAAGCGTATAAACGTTATTAAACGTCATAATACATATTATACAGCCACATAGGTAATATATACGATCTAGCTACAAAGGTACTTGTAACAGGTTCACTTTTTAAAATAACGGAACATCGTCAATGCGCATTTGTATTTTCTATAACTTAACCTATATTTTATTGAATTCCGTTCATAAAAAATAATTTTGAAAAAAATGTATTTAACGAGTAAAAAGTATGCTACACTGGATGTATTTGTTTGGAAAATAATTGTTTGACTAATCTATTTTCAAACTAATTAACAGACTTTTTTTTTTTTGTTTAATTTAACGGAAGTCGTGAAGGAGTTTTGCAGTGGTAGTTCTGTAGAATTCAAATTTTGAAAATACTGTAGCTAAGTGGTTAAGATACGCTGGCATAAGATCGGCTAGGTCAAAGAGAGCTGACTAATTTTACTTACACTTTTACTACTCTTTAACACTACTTACTTTTTCCCGAAGAGGAGAAAATTCTAAACACGACTCCGTGTATACCGTATATACCTATGTACCACATAGTACCACGTCCTATGTATTATGTATAGTATGTTTATACAGCAGAATATATAAGTATTAAACCTATGGTCGTATAACGCGTACCTATATAATGCGACGTGTGCGCGTCCGTCCGCCCGACTGCGGCACGCACGCGATCTAATCTATTGTTGTTTTCCTGTTTATATATTTTTTTTTTTGGTATTTTTTTCGTTATTTTTTTTTCACTCCGGTCGACTTCTCGGTTATATGCAAATCATGCGACCCGCGCGTGCGTTATCCACATCTGCTCGAAGAATTTTTTTTCCACCCGAAAATCGGTACCTAACCCTTTTTTCCCTATTTTTTTTTTTGACGACGACGACGACGACGACGACTATATACGACGATACGCGACAAAGAGACGTTTAAAAAGGGGGGGTCGTCGTCGGGGTCGCGTTTTATTATTTTCAGTATTATTAATTTTTTTCCATTGTTTCTCGGACGTTTTTTTTTTCAATTTTTTTTTTTATTATAATTATTTTTTTCAACCGTTCTCAGTGGGAGACGCTTTTATGGTCCAACACCTCGGGAAGAAAAAAATCGAAATCGAAATCGAAATAAAAAAAAAAAACCTCGTTCACCCTCGTCAGTGTCAAAAGTCGTGATAGTTTTTTTTTTTATTATCATTATTATTCCTAGACATCGCGGCCGCGGCTGCTAAATCACAGCCGCCCTTCGCGGATGTGAATCAAACTTCGTTAAAATTCGTTTTTTTTTCATCCACCACGGGAACGAATTAATTTCCGACGAATTTTTTTTTCACCTCGTCTCTCCCCCCGACGTGGCACACAGTCAGCCCCGTAGATTTTTTTCGAGCCATCGACCGGGCTCGTTGCTCGGCCGAAAAAAAACCGTATCGCAATAACGCATGCGAGCACCGCCCAAATAGCGACTTTTTAGCAGCTGTGTGACGCGCGCGTGAGGTCTGTGATCAGATAATTATACGCGACACAATGGAAATATATGCGCTTATAGATCGTCGTACATTATATATTATAATATAATATATCGGACACGTCGTCGTCGGCATATAGGTGCACTTTCGACGGCGGCAGCAGAGTCGCATTGTTTTTACGAACGCGACCCCCTTCCCCACCCCCGGTTCGAGGGCTCCGCCACCGGCGGGTCTTTTTCTTTTGTACGAATTTTTTCCTCTCCCGAACGCATATAATATATTAAAACAAAAGGTTGAAAAGGCCTTTTGTGCACGCACTTCAGAATAAAAACAAAAAACGTAAAAACTCATAACGGTCACGACTATATTATATAATATGCGATCAATAACACGTTATATTATGTTATGTATATATTATAATATTATGTACGAGAATTGATCGCTGGCGACGCCGCCGTATAGTCGCGGGATAACGTGCGCGGCAGCTGTGTGGCGTGGCGTAATTAATTTACGTACGACATAATATTAAAATTTTAGGTAGGTATAGAAGAGACGCTAAAATGTATTACAATATTATTCGTATGCGAAGTGTGACGCGATATAATATAATATGTTAAACTCGAAGTGGAAGATCGCGGACTGATACGACAAAAACGTCCGGAAGACTTGAGAAGGGCTAGAAGACTATTATATCTCATAAGTGGTGTATTTCACGATTTAGACTAGGTATATATTAATATATTATAGTATACTATATAAAGTTGGTTAGTTTAATATAAAACGGTAACTCTTGAGTAGCTAAAATAGTCCATATGGTATATATGGACTGTAAAATTGTTACCGACTATAGTATAATAATATATATAACCTTAATCCGAAACAATAAGAGTATGAAAAAAATTTCAAATCCTCGTTCGATAACGTTGAATGTGGTGCCTGTTAGTTCAGTGACCAATACGACTATGGGCATAGAGTTTAGATTAGGTTTAATATCATTTTGGAGTTAGTATATTTTCGGGGGCGTTCAAGTCTTAATGTTTATGCTTTATATTAGAAAACACGAAGGGAATATCAATAACGTTAAAATCTTAAATACACAATAATAATGGTACAAATTATTATTATTTTTTTTTTAAATTAAAAATATTTTTATACGTTACAAAGAAATATTTGAATGGCAAAAAAAACGTAAAATTAATGTATCCCTCAAAGCTTGGGATAAATGCGTTACACACCTATTACAATTTATAAATACATTTTTTTTTAACTTTTACATAATATATAACTGTTTAAAATTTATAATATTGGGCCTCGTGTGACGTGGTTGTTTTCACACACTAATGTGTGCTCCGGTCAAGCATCACCCGGCTTCACTAACTCCCGGATGGGTGACCACAGGGGTTCTTAATGACGAATCCTTGTCATACATACTCAAGTGTTCCAAAACCAACCAAATACAGAATGCTAATGGACAAAGTTGTCGATGTTTAAGTACAATAAAAAAAAAAATTGTAACAATTATATATTAACTATATTATCGACTATAGAGTACGCATATTATGTCATGCAATATAGTAATCTTATGTAAAACATATTATCTCAACGACCGAACTTAATTATTATTTATATACCTATTAAGTAACAAAACAAAAAAAAACACCTAGATAGGTCGACGATCTACTCGGGCCGGAAAGTAACGTTATCGTATACCTAATATTATAATAATACATTTATAGGAGAAACGAAACGACGAGTCTATGTGGACGGGAACAGGCTGCGATACACACGTGTATTATTTATACGAAAAGGCGAGACGATACGTACGCCGAGAGATATAATATACGAGTATATACCTATATATACTTATATTGTATATAATATATATATATATATACATACATAAATGCATATACGAGTTGCTGAGGAAGACGAGAGGAAAACACATTAAACGAGAGACGGTGACTGCAGCATTGGAGATGTGTGTGTGTGTGTGTGTGTGTGTGTAGAGGATAGGGCGACTACGACGACGGTTCGTTAATGTTTATAAGGCACACACATAAATATCGTTCGGTTTCGGGGCCCCCGGAGGGTCAAAGCTGTCGAAATTCCAACGAACCGGTCCTAACAACACACGAGTCTTCCCCACCCCCATCACTTCCACCAGCAGCATCCAAACGCCGCCGCCGCCACCACTATACTATAATATACACTCTGCCGCTCCTCGACTTCTTCTTCTTCTTTCTCACTGTTATTTTCATGTATAATAATATGTAAACGCGTATCGGGTTATATAGACGCGTCCCCGTCCTTTTTCTACATATTATTACTATACTACTCTCCTCGACGTGTACGATATTATTATTATTAATATTATAGAGTCTTCTCGTCTATCGTGTACATATATCTCTCGCTGTCGTAGACCACGCGGGTCCGGGACGGTGCGGTTCGATTTGAATTTCTTCGAGAAAACCGGTCGACCGACTAAGGCTTACACACACACACACACTCACCAACAACAGCTCGCCACCGGTACAGAGTTTGTTGAACTTGGCCCAACCCGCATTTTTAATTCTACCGCCGCCACTGTCACCCTTTCCCCGCTCAGTCAGGTTCCACTAAATAACTATATACGAATATACATATAATAAACGTTACACACTTAGACACATATATATATATATACATACACAACTGCGGCCAGTATAATACAGGTACCTATATATATATACGTTATTATATGCATGTGCGGCGTGCGGCGTTTAATTATTTTCGATGCGCTCAGGAGGTCCGCCGCCGATCTGCTGCTGCACGCAGCGTTAATCTCGAGACGAGTGAAAAAAAAATCCGAATGAAATGAGCTCTTTCGGGGATTAACACGCGTATACAGAGAGAAGCACGTCATAATACATTACGACGGGTCGTTTCTAATAATTGTTGTTATCAATTATTATACTTCGGAGGTTGTCCAGCGCCTAAGACGGTGCACGAAGCCGAAAAATACACATGCGCGTGGTCTTTACATATAATATATATATATAATATATGGTGTATGTGTAATGTAGTATTAAATGATGATCAACTCCGACTTGCACGTGACGACGAGCATCCGATCACAGGAACGACGAGTGACAGATTCTAGTGTAAACCAAGGGAGAGTCACTTTTCTATAATGTAATAAATATCAATGTTACCTATGATATATTATGACGTAATATATACCAAATATTAATAACACCTAAATCGGCATCGATTCCCAAATATTTATTGTATTGAAATGTCATACCTATGACGTTAAGCGATGTACCGAATATTCGTACAACAATCTTTTCAAGATGGGCAAATTTGAATTGATCAAAAATTTAACGACTCATATTATTTAAAACAACACTTTCTATCATTCCTATTCAACAATTCATATATTGAACTATAGTGAATATAATTCAATAATATACCTAATATAAAAAGACGACATTACAAAAACAACTTCTGTGTCGGCACTGTTTATGATCCATTTATACAAATCCCTAACGTTTTATAGCCAGGGTAGATTCTGTATAAATACAGGACTTTTTCCACAGTAGAATTAGAATTAGTCCACCACCTCACACGTCATGTATAACTTAATTTGGTCGTTGAGCCTCTTCCTCAACATCGCCGCCTCTCTAAGTTAATTCCCATTATTAAATCTTGTGTAAAACGTAACTAATTTCTCGGGCGGCGACTTTTCACTCAAATATAACCAGTAACCCCTAATAATAAATAATCTTATATCTACAAATACTTGAGTCTTCGCTTTGACTTACACATCATCATAGGCGTGCACAGACTTGTTTCGCAGGGTATGCCGGTATTTTTAAATATACCTACGTAGCTCAATACAAAAAATAACCGCCCAAAAACTCTTAACTGGTACAAATAACTTGCCATATAATGCGAAAAGATAATAACATGCATTTTATTTAGCTTATTTATTGGTTTTAGATATTTTAATTTGAACAATTTGTACTATGATTTAATTCCAATAATGTAACAGTATAAAAACCTACAGACATTTGATCAAATTATAATTATATAAATAAAATAATGACAAAAAATGATAATAAAATTAATCGAAATTATTTTATTTTTGATAGTATGAAAATAAACAATACCGCATGGGCCTGAGTGTTCTGGTGACAAAACCCGCAATTCTCACGAAAATAGTGGATTTTGATTTCAACTATAATATTATAATTTTATTATTTATGTATAGGTACCTGTAGTGATTATGAAAATATAATTATGAAATCTAGTTAATATTTGATTTCGTCTCAGTAATATAAAAAAATAATTAAAATATTTAAATTCTTGAACTAAGATTCTATGAACTATGTTAGTTCATGGTTCTAATTTATAATCAAAACATATACAACTATAAACATATAGGTTATGATAACTCTACAGGGTATGCCATGGTATACCCATCTCTTTCGAAAAGTCCTGATCACTGTATACAGCATAATATTACAGAATATTGGTAACTGTACACACACACTTATATCTCACGCTTTATCCATAATATGGATGCCATATACACGTCATACTATATGTGTAATATGTATTATATTGGGTAGGTACCGTAGGTATCATACCTGCCCGGTTTAGGTAGTACGTCAACCGAATACGCATGTGTCAAACAGCATTGATGTAAAGAATCGACGATAGTGTTGGACACGGGCACCCTCTCCACCCCTACTCGACAAACCACCGTCGCCACGCTCACAATATATAATAATGTACCTACCCCAAATCGCGGGGTATATTATATTATATTGATGATAAACGATCCACGATAAGTATAATATACGTTGACTTCCCTGCGCGATCATACTGAGAACGTACCGCTCCGGTTCATTATGTACGTTATATTAATATTGTACACATTATTGTGTGTATAGGTGCCAGAAAAAGGATGACATTATTATTATTAATATGTTTACCATTATATTATTTTGTTTGCGTTTACCGTATTTTTTTTCCAAGTATAAAGTAGGTATGCAGGTATCACGTACTACGTAGTACCTACCCATATCATAGCGACTCTTATTGCACAGCACAACCAAACGGATATTATATATTTTTATTTAACTGCACGCCAAAAATGCACTAGACAGTCACGTTGCACTCTTTATCACCGCGCCTTGCACAATACGACTGCAACGTTAAAATTGCATGACAAGCGCGTTTGCAGCAGTAAAAAATCATAATATATTATTATACTATCGTAGGTACGTCGTTATCATAACATGTATATATTTATATATTATATAGGTACATAACTATATATGTACAGACGGACAAGGTAATAATAATTACAATAATAATAGTTGGCAATAATTCCACGTAATTTTTTTTAAACGCGCGTACGGTATATAATACACCTATATATAGGTATATATTCTACTAAACCTCGTTTTCTTGGTAACAACAGTATAGATAGAAGTACGTCGTAAGGTTAATAACTGCGCCGTATTAAATAACTTAAACGAAATGCCTATTTGTATGTTTTAATTGTGAGAAAAAGAAACGTACCTACCTATATAATATTGCACTCACGCTGTTATTTCCATAAGAGTCCGTATGACTTGCATTTTGAACGTATATATATATTTTATGTATATTACAATATATATTATTATAATGATAACCGTGTATTATGTGAGCATATTTTCCCGCCTACCATCCTATACTGCAGATGGACGGGATTGCGGCGAGCTGAAGACGAAAATCCAATTATAATATATGACAATAATGATAATAATCGTTCGAGACGTATTTGTAAAGTATCATCGCGTAATAGCTAATAAAAAAAAAAACCGTATAATATTACGATAAAAACGAAAATCATTTTCTGTCGACGTCGTTGGTTTATATCCGCAAAACGCCCCTTTTATATAATAATAATAACAATAATAATATAATATTGCCGTACAGGTAGAAATAATTACGCCAACCCTTAATAAGCGCCTAACTTATATAATATGATTTGTTTTGCCCGACCGCGACAACGTTCGATCGGCGCACTGCTGCACAACAATGATGATGATAACAATAGTGAATATAATAGGAGTTATAATATTATTATTATTATTGTAATATGTATACGGATCGGGTGCTAAACGAAGGGCCCTCGAAAGACGGGGTGAAAAAAAGAAACACGTTTTTACCAACGTCTCGCCAAATATTTATTATTATTATTGCACAATATACCTACTCACAGTGTATACTCGTATATCCCATTATAAGTTTTCGTTATTTAATGCCAACTCTAGTACTAAACGATATGTTATATAGACGACGGTGTTCATGATATCGGGCTATCGCAGATCACAGTGCTATTTGTCAATTTTAAAAATTATATTATTATCAGAAAAAGATATAATATTTTGACGGGGACGAACCTCATGGCAAGGACACGAGACGATGATTAACATAATATTATTGTACTAAAGTATGTATTATACCTTACGACTAAGCGTGTTTTTTCGTTTGGAATGATATAGCGCGGAGTATACTTATAAAAGCCTACTTTTTAGGTTTACTCCAGTGTCGGTCTGTCAGGATCCCCCGAGTTTACTTGGAAACCGTAGTCTACCTGTCTGGGTTCATAATATACTCTAGTCACAGCCCTCGGGGTCTAACTATAAACGTCTGCCAAGTATTACCGCTGGGGTATGGGAGACGTTTCGACGCCCACCACATAATACATATATACCTCGCGTACCCGGCGCGAACTGTATTTTAAGCACATCTATATCGTACATAAGTCCAAAGGCGCTGCTGTAGTGTTGCATTCACGGTGCATCGCAGTGTTGCATTCACGGTGCATCGCAGTGCTGCATTCACAGTGCACCGCAGTGCTGCAGTATAAATACACGCTGAAATACGTGTACCTATATAGATATGAAGAATACTCTATGCGATCAATGACGAGGGCCGCTGCTACAGACTCGTGACCGCCTCGATACTTCCGACCAGGGCGAGGTCTCCATGCAATACTGCTGCACATACACTGTGTGCAATGTGGGTTAAGTGCATGCACACGCGTGTACGCGCCTAACCCACATAATATGCATAATACGTATCGCATGTACAACATGTGCAAAAATGGCGGCTAATATTCTATACACATATATTGTGACACGACGTGTGCGTGCGCTTGCGTATACAGAGCGATCCGCGCGCGCACGTCCCACATATATTTATTGTTACGAAACGGATGTACTCGAGCGCAGTTTCTCACTATTATTATTGGTACCCAACTCGCGGTATCTGTTATACGACTCGACGGTGTACATATTACGACATGTACATAAAGTGAACGCTCTGTACACATCGCTCGGCATACGCGCGGTATTTCCGTGCAGCGGATCTTATGCAATGCCTACACTGCAACGAGTCCCGTTCGCATTGTATGCAAATCTCGCGTGATGTATACATATACGTATACCTATTATATATATACAATATATATATATAGGTTCACAGTAAATACGCTCTGGTCGTATATAAGCGACGGCGGACTTGCCGCTGCGGCCTCGCGAAGGGGTGCGCCGCCGAAGCGTCTATGTCTATGACGTGACGCGTAACAATGAGCGCCCGAAACGCGGGGTGGAAAAACAAATAATATAAACGAACTGCAAAAATGGACGGACGGGAGCCATCATTGTTGTCATCATAATAATATCGTACACACACACACACACACACGTGAATGTTATAATAATGTGATGTGTTGTAGTGTGCGCCGTGTGCGTGTAATATAATTATAATAATGCGATATATATTATATTATGTAGAGCCGTCGTGGTGCGTGCGCTCCTCCGCGGTATATATAAATAAATACGCAATTCGGAATGCGAAAATAAGTTTTATCGAGCACGTACATGGCGAGCTCGTTTGTATATGTATTCGTTTCGACGTATAATGTAATATGTATTCGGTGGAACCCGCGCGGTTAGTGGTTACCTTGCAGAACCAAATAGCAAATCTTCTATCAACGATTCGAGCACTGCAGTATATTTGTTACATTTTTAAACAATACTTGTAGATAAATAATAATATGCATAATGTTTTTTCCCAAACAATATTTTTTCAGTAAATTTCACAACTTTTCTCCATTATATTTTTTTATGTTAATCCCTACTACTTTACTTATCCCTATGCAGCTTTTAATACTTTAAACATGAATATGCGCGAATTCATCAGACCAGAAGCTTTTGTTCACGTAATTTTAATGTGATAATACCTGTAATATGATAATCAGTGGAAACAAACGAATTCACCGCCGGGAACTCGTATTCTATTTCGGCTGCATAGTTGCAACAACAACTGTAGGACGCGACTTTATCTGTTGTCCACTGAATTTTCAAATGCAATGTTGTCCAGAAAATGCATGGCTCGTAGATACAAATTTATCAATTAAAATAATTTTTGTTTATTGTGACGGTTATAACTTATAAGTTATAACCTATATATTAACCGTAGATCAAGAATCGAAAATACTGCAGTGGAATAAGCTACACGATACAGTTGTCTTGGAACGCCGCTCATTCGCCGCAGACCGATTCGTTCCACATACATTGTAAACGACTCGACCACCGTCAAAGAATAGCTCTAGGAGAATAAACTCTTACCTATATATCAATAGCTGCAACATTCAAAAACACAACGTTAGACAAGACATTTTATTTTTAATTAACCTGTAAATTATTGTGAGATAAAACACAAAATATATTGTAGAAACGAGCAACTCGGAACAAGTATAATCACCTAATATACCTAAAATGTTAGTGGTACTAAAATCGTGTAGTGATAACACTCAACAAGATATTATAATATTATGAAGTTGTCATATTTACATCATACACATGTGGTTATACATGAATATACATAGTATAATAATTAATGACAATATTTTAATTTCAAGTATTCCTATGAACTATATTTATAGACGAATAAATAGCAGAGCTCTCGCACAAAGACTGTGTGGCGATAAAATGGTGATTATGCCGTTTTCCGAACCAAAGTAACAAAACTCGACAAAATATTTTTTTTTGTTTCAAAAACTAATATTTAGGACACGCAATAATTAACAAAAAAGTACAACCCAATTCTATATGTCACATACGAACGAGTGTATGGGTATAATAAAGTGGCCTTAGCTTGAACGCAAAATTGTATTATATTTTAAGTGCAGTGCCACAATAGGGCCAACAGTAATGATACCCATTATAAGCGGGTGCATCCTGGTGGTGGTTACGGTGGTAATGCTGCATAGAAAAAAAATATAAAACCTTAAATACTTTCTGTCTAGAAATACAATAAATATTTATAAATTGATAAAAAATACGTAGGTATACAGCGTGATTAATTAATTTTTTTGAATTTTTAATCTTTTATTTGTGATCGTGGGCTACTCAAAGCAAGGCTGGGCATTAACGAGTTAAAAAGTTAAAATTAAGTTAATAAGTTAATTTTGTATTAACTTTTTAACTTAACTAGTTAATTTTGGCTTTTCATTAACTTAACTGTTAACTTACTAAATTTCTTTTTTAATTAACGTGAAATTAACGAGTTCATTTTTCATTTCAAGAAGTAAGTTAAGTTAATTTATTTTGTTTTTAATTTTATCATATATCACTACTTCAGTACCTATATTTCGTTTTCATGTCAAAAAATATTTACCGTAAATTGTTTAAAGTAAAAAATGTATATAATTCGAATTTAACTAATATGGAAACACTGTATAAAATATAAACACTATAGTCTATAATTTAGTTTTGGGTTGGAAAAAATTAAGTATGTTAGCGTTGTATAAACAAATTAACTTTTTTTTAACTTAATAAAAAGTTAACAAAAATTGTGTATTAACTTTTAACTTAACTGAGTTAACCTATAGTTAAATTAACTTTTAAATTTTAACTTTTTGTTATTGGTGCATATTAACTTAATTTAACTGAGTTAAAAAAAATCATTAACTTGCCCAGCCTTGACTCAAAGTAATAGATTTTTTGTTTTATTTTCATCCCAACCTTCGTATATTAAACTATCGGTTTTTTAATGTAAAATATTTTATTTCCATAATACGACACTAGAAATGACATGTTTCTAAGTACCTAATAAAAACTACTTATAGGTACCTATCAAATGCATTTAACGACTATACAACAGAGTATAGAAACGATTTAATATATATTTTAAGTATCGTGATTTTAATGATCATTGTACACTATATATGTATTATTTAATAGATAATATATTATTTAACTAATTGTAAGATAACTCATGCTATAAAATATAGACAATCACCCCAATACTTCTATGGAGAAACAATGAGACAATGGCAACTTGCAAACAGGAGAAAATGAGAAGATATTTATTATTTATTATGTAGGCGCTCTGAAGTCGAGGTATCGATTATGTTATGTATGCATATATATAAGAGTATAGAATTGTATTGATATTATAACCCATTTACCCATGTAAAACAAAATAATTTTATGTCTATGCCCGTAGGATATACACAATTTCATCGTTCACAAGACATTAATAAAAAAAAAAAAAACATTTAAAAGCTATTTAGAAAAGTATAATAATAATAGTCCCCATTTATATAAAACCATCGTTATATGTACCATGTACGTCTTAGAAGACATTCGAGATTCGATCTGTTTGCAAAGTCTTCGATGAAAATGAAAACATAATAATTATGTTTATAGGTACCTACGCGCATCAAACGATATTAGATTCAAACGACGAATAAAAATCCTCTCAAAAATACGACGCGTACTCGATAAAGTCGATATGTATGTATAGGTGTAAAATGTTGGTCGTTGTTCGTTTGCACGACTGTGTTTGAATACGAAAAATACGAATTCAACGAAAAAAAAATCAATACGAGTTATTCGTTTATCACTGGAGAATATTTTTCGTTACGTATATTATAGTGTATACGCTTGATCGAACTGTTTCTATACGCGTAGAAGTCGAAAGTCTGATGGTTTTTTAATATTTTTTAGATTTTTCGTCTTCGGCTTACGTTTTGTGCACACCGAGTGAAAAACGCTCGTGATGTATACGCGCACGCATAAAGAAATAATATTAATAATAATAAAATGAGTAACGAGAATGTTTGGAAGAATGTTGTCGTCGTCGGAACGACTATATATACCTACGTGTATAAAAAGACTGAGAGGAAGTAAAAAAACGAATTTGAAGTTTATAAATTTTATATAATATTGTATATATTCCGTTTGACTTTTTCAGGAGTAAAATAAACGCGCACGACAATAATACGAGGGAAGATGCGCCGACGACGTCAACGACAGACGCTAACTTGTTTTTTTACTTAGGTACATATATTTATATATATATTATAACAACGGATCTCGGCACATATTTTTGACAAAAATCACGTTTCTTTTCTATTCGCTTCTCTTTCTCTCTCGGAGCGTACACGACACGTATATATATTATATACCTATCTATGTAGTTGTTACTATACGACTATGCTAGTTGTTAAAAATGCATTAAACGTTCAAGTCGTGATGTCCGTCGAGTGTTTTAAGTACATACATTTAATGCATAGGTATATATTATATGAGTTTTGCGTGCGTTCAGAATGTCTATATATACGACAATTTTGGAGGTCAATATACAAATATTATTATCATCAGCCCATCGATGTACGAACAATATAATGTGACCGACGTTGTCTGACATAATATTTTATTACCGTGTTACGATTAATGTGATGTATATACCTACATGCCGTCGACAAAATGTATAACAGAATGTAACAAAATGTATGTATCTACTCAAGACTTATCAATAGATTTTATCACTAAAAGCACTAAAACTGGCCAAAAATGCACCGACAATTTGTTGTCATTTCGTTAAAAAAAAAATAACGATGTAGGTACGTTGGTAGGTACGATGTAGGTAAAAAGCCACTGTAAGCATGTAGACACATTTTTTTAAGAACAATTACATAGTTACTTACTTATAGTTATATTAGTATAGATTGTAGCTATATTACTGCAGTTCAAGCAATTCTAACCCGTATAAAGACATTGATAATATTATATAATATATTAGTAATCGAGATTTATCGACAAATTTTCAAAATATTTAGACAACTAGTACACGGGGAGTGGGTGCTATTGTAATTTGGGGTCTCCAAAAAAGCGTTGATAACTGTTTCTGTACAATATATTTATTTAATATAATATAATGACATAGCCCTCTTTAACGACTACCTAGTGTGTTGATAGGTTCTTTTCAATTAGGCGCCGGGGCGGTGTTCTTCTATATATATATAAGTATAATATACTTATATATTATACAGTTTGGCTAACGACGGGAAATTAAATAGTCATCAAACCGTAATATATAGTGTATAGTAATTGAATTTTAATTTGTCGTTATACTCGGCGGCGCGACGACAATATGACGTATGTGGTAGGTACCTATAAATATAACTAGCATTTTATACCTTACACGTGTTATTATAACATTAAATTCGTGTTCACGATATATGCTTCTACATCTTTGCGATCATAATATTTATTTATCAAAGTGCATATGGCCCGCCTGCTATGTATAAGTAGGTATATAACTTTTTATGATAGTGTACTAGTCTAGTATAGTCTATACCCGTCCTCCTAAATTTAAAAACTATAACTTCTGTTTGGACGGGCTTGACGGAATAAGTGATTGAACTTTTAAAATATTTATCAGAATCGAGTTCGAAGATGGACGACGACGCGATCGTGGCATATAATATTACAATAATGTCGCGATTACAGAATTTAATCTGATCTCGAACGTGATGGATATATTTTCGTTATCGAGCTGCAAATTTGTGATATCTACGTATTTTCGTTATACGGTTATAAGATTAAAATACTATGTATGTATATAGGACGAAGATAATATGTTGTAATTTCAGTAAAAATCGTTTTAAATTACAAGACTATGCGCGAGTGAGGCAGGTATGTCGTATGATATTTGACACTTGCATCATTGCATATTTTAGTACGAGAAAATATTATCGTTAATGTGGGTTGTGTATTTATGCGGCGGCACAATTGTCGAGAGTTGGACCTAGGACATAATATAGGCACATAGCTGAGCTCACCTCAAACCTCAGAGGTAGGAAGAAAGTACACCTACTCGATAACGGACAGCCTTTGCGAACCCTTACGTTTTTCTGCTTAAAATAGTGTATAAAAGCGTAGTATGATAATAAATCTATAATATAATAATATGCTAATATTACACATGCGATCGATTACCCATACGGATTCCTGCACTGTAAATAATAATACGAGTTTTCGATAATATGCGCAAAGGCTCCCCACGGAGTACGCTTATTCGCATTATATATGCACACCCGTCGATACGTCAGAAACGATTATAATATATCACGATAATCGTGAAGATTTAAACCTATATACATACGCACACGTAACAATAATGTATAGGTACGCACAGCCATCGGCGGGGTTTTGTTTACAAAAGTTATTACATAAACATAATATAATATAATAGACACGGCCGGGCGCTGGTGGCGTTGGGAGTTTTCAACCCTTTTAACCGCGGAGGATCGTCCGGGTCTGCGTTTGGGTATGTATACGTCCTCCGCTATTATCGCCGTCCCGCGACGCCCAAGTGCCTTAAACGTTTTTTACAATGTCGTTTTAAATTTTTTTTCAAATAGAAAAGGTGCGAGTGCACGTCGCGGCTGAGGTCGATTTGCATATTTCACGACGGCGGCGCGGCGACAAGTCACACGCACACACACACGCCACCCCTGTGAAACGACGACGACTAAACGAGATAAAACGCGTCCCGAAATTGGACACGCGGGTAGATCTATTATTATATACACGTGGAGATATACGGTATAATATTAAATGTGTATACTGTCAACGATTTCGTCTTTAAACCCATCGCATTGTTCCCGAGGATAGGTGTAGAGGTATACCTACGCGCATTATTATGCAAGCGAGAACCTCCTCCTCTATAGTCCGCACAATCACACAAACACTGATCGTATATTATGTATGACGGCATTAGCATATATATAATATAATATAATATAATATAATATACGAATATTATAATACGTATATATGTTCACGACGACCACGGCGACTGTATATGATAATAGTGACTCGCGGACGAGTCGATAATAATATCACTGAAAAGGTGATTATTATTATGTATGTGTGTGCACGCATATAATATCCGATATAATAATAATAATAAAATATTGTTATCGGCGGGTCGGTAATTTATTGCCGTCTACATATTATATATTATTATTATTATTATTATTATAACCCGACGGGCCGGTAACGCCCTGCGGCAGGGTTAAATTATTATAAGGATAGCTGCGGTACCTATAATCGTATAATATAATATGTATAGGTAGGCACACATAGGCGTTGGACAAAAAAAAAAAAAAAACGTTAATTCGCGCCCGCGGGGCCGACTGTGTATAACTGCAACATAATGCGGAAACCGCGTATGCGCATAATATTTTGAGAATTTCCCGATTAATAATTATTGTAATACACCCATTATTATAATATTATTGTCGTGATGGTAAACAATGAAAGGTGTAAACGGTAGAAAAAATGAGCGCTTGTGCTTCTCGTAGGTAGATGAGACGACGAGACACAAATGGACAATATATTATCCCTATTAATGGGTTGTATTATATTACTCTATCGCGGTACATTTGACGTGAGTAGTAGAGTTGCTCCCCCCCCCCCCACTTCGAGCTATGGATTCCTTGTGGACTAAACGATAAGTTTTTTGTTTCAAAACAAGTTTTACTTGTAATCAGCGTGTAGTGGGAAAACTGAAACATCCCAGTGTGACGGACATAATATTATCATGTCAGATTTTATATTGTATACATAAACCAGAAAATGAATACCACACGTTCATATGATTTTTTTGTTTCAAACAATGTTTTCTAATAAAGTAACGACGATATTATATTAAATCCAGCATATATACCTAAAAATATTCAAAACTTTGGACTGGACCTGCGTTGTGATGAGTGATGACTCTGGGTGTTTCAATATTATTACCCCTACGACTGCAGCATTATACCTCACGCGTACAGGTACACGATTGACTCTTGACTGCGGTTTTCTGTGGTCGTTCCTGCGACGAGCTCTACGATTGTATGAAAATATGAATTCGCGGAAAATTAGATTTGGGTGTGAAATTTCGTTATTACAGTTGGATCCCCAAGCAGTGTAAGTAGATCATTTTGGATTCGAGGGCTCGCAGTCCCACGACCCGCCTACATATTCACGACCGAAATATTTCTGGTATATGTAATTGAAACGAGTCCAATTTACGCGGTGCTGATTGCACGACCCTGCAAAACGTATGATTATACCATACAATTTATTTTGCCGTATTTACCTGCACCTGACGACGACCACAACTGTAACAATAACAATAATAATACGTAATAACAGCCACCACACAGAATATTATGTACCTATCTGCGCGATACACATCGACGTCGTAACCTATAATCCGACGTCTCTTCGCGTTTATCGCCGCCGGTGTTTCACCGTCCTCCACCCCAGGAAATCACACTTCTTCACCCCGAACCGACGATAGTTATTATTATTATATGTGTAGCGTCCTCGTCCTCCGTCATAATTTCGCTACACGCGTGTCTATTATGTATACGCTATACTCGACAACGTGTGTGTGTGTGTGTGAGAGTATGTAAAAAAACTCGATCTTTTCTCCGGTCCTCTGTGTATAAAACCCAGCAACTCCTTGCCGAGCTAACAATGGTCGTGTGTACCTATATACCTATCACGCGTATACAGGCGGCTTTATCGTGATAATATTGTGTTTAGTTATAGTGCGTATATAGTTTAACTGAAATATATATATGCATACTTTTATATAAACATATATTGTAAGTACACTATATATATATATATACTTTTGTATAAATATATATTGTAAGTATACTTATATATGTAAATTATATATATTGTATACTTTTATATAATATACCTACCTCCAACATCAACAACAATGGACACGCGCACTGCAGCTATAGACATGATATGGGTACAGTGTCGTACACGTATTATGTACGCGAGGAGTGCGTGCGCTGCTCTGCAGACCGACCGATGCTTACCCGAGGCAGCAACCCGCGGGCTTGTAAGCTTATTACTTGAGTTTCTCCTACTTGTTACTATCGTCATATTTTTTTTTTTCGTTTACCCCATAATCGTGTACGTTATAATATTATACACTATGTATACCACTCGCGTGTGTGTCATTGTCTACTCACGCGCCACACACTCACACACACATACACCGTACATGTAACGTCTTGCAGTGTTTATAATATGTGTGTGTATTATGTTGTTATATTGTGCATACATACACTACACCGCAGCTGAGAGACTTCGATGTTTATAACTGTTTTTCGAGACACCCTTGACCTCTGTGCTCGCTAGCTCGTTCCGTCTCCGCTTCCCGCTCGAGTGCGTGCCGTCGCGGGTTTTCTCATTATTAATATTATTATTATAATATCGTGTGTACATACCTATAATGCCTTTATAGCTGTACTTATATTATACAGTGTTGTTGTAGTGTTACGTTTTTTATTATTGTTATTATTACGCGGGCATTATGCGCGTAGGTATATACTGTATAGAAAGGTATTGTGTGTACAATATTTCATACATATCATACGCAGCGGCGTGCGCCGCTTGAAAGTGTCTAGACCCAAATATAATATTTTATTATATTTATATATTATATTATGTGCACCGCGCGATGCAGGTGCGCAAACGCGATATTCGGCGAGAGACCTATTGTTATGTATTGTGTCGGCCTTATTATGTTTTATATTATTGTTATTATTATTTTTTTTTTATTATTATTACCTGTATCTCGGCCTTTTTCACTTTCCGCGTTCACGTAATTATAATGTAATTTATATTATTATTATTCGACATCGTCTATTATAGTGGTGAAAATCGCAAAACGATACGCACTCATGTGCGCCTATTGTATAACACATTACGTATATAGGTCGTACAACAGTGTGAATCGCTGCTGTTTCTGCCGGTAAACGATAATCTCGCGTTTTTCGTTTTTGATAAATTTTATGTGTTGTCCACCCCGATCGAGATCAATATCGTAATATATTATACAGTAATCGATACAATAAATCTATACGAGGTGAACACGCGACTATCGTCCTGCAGGAACTGAAACGGAACCAAAAAGGCCAGAGGGTATGTACCTAATACCTATATTTGAATAGGAATCGGTACATTGATGTCTGCAGGTTAATACCTATAATATTTTTATATAAAAAAATGTTTCGCTCTGGTCGTCGTGAAACCATTTCCCCGTAATGCAATGCAAATACAATTCATCCTGCACGATCTTTATTATTTGCCCAAACTTCCGTTAATTTTGTATTGTTACAACCGAAACAAATTGTACCACGCACATGTTTATAAAAATATGTCCGACGATGTTTTAACTTAGTCAAGTTGGTCGGCAAGTAAAAACAAAAAACTAATTTTTTCGCAAACCAATAATATCGCCATAGGGTTCCAATACAATGCAATACTTCTGTGATTCGATCCCAACAATTGTAGGACAAAGTAGACGTCGACTCACACGGTCGTCGTCGCTCACCGCACGCACATACAATATAATAATAACAATAATTATAATATACAATATTAAAATCCGAACGGTGTGCGCTCGTTGAACAATATTCCGCAGCCGTAGTCGTCGTCGTCGTCTCCGACGCCAGAGGTTTCGTTGTCGCCGTCGCCCGTCGTACGATATACCTAATATATATTATAATATTGTGCATTATAAATGGAAGGTTATATCAATTTTCTGGTGGGGGGTGAGGTCGTGATATAGGGGAACGTCGTTCGCGCGCGCGAGGACCTCCGCCGAAAAGGGCGACCGAAAATATATATCATACATATACACGTGTGTGTGTGTGTGTGCTGGCGCGCGAATATAATAATATAATATAGAGACTACAAATCTACATTATGACCGTAATGTCTTGGATCGCGTTAGGGTGCGAATGTGCGGAGAGACATAAATCGTCGGCTGCTGCAGGTTCCAGAGCCGCCGCCGCCGATGATATATTTTTTATAGCGCGTCTCACCGCCCAGCGAAACGAGCACCGAGTTATGATATTTTCGTCGCCGTCGTGCAAAAATCTTCGAGACGTCCTCCCGACGGATTAATAACGCTTAAGTCTACTGCCGTCGACGCGACAAAAAAACAATGCGAACGGGTGCGAGGGGTGTTGTCGGCGCGGTGTTCTAGAACCCTATATATATATACATATAGTTATACACGAGTACGTATCTCGTTTTGGGGGTGGTTTTTTATTTTTATTCTAGTCCAGTCGCATAACGCGCTACCCGCGGTTTAGATCGTTTCTCCCACGCAGTCCCACATCCCATATATACCGCCTGGAAATCTTCTTATATAGATCATCTCCGGTATAGAGACGAGCGTTGAGTGGTCTGCGCTTCGTATATATATATATAGTTTTTTCACAAATGGTACAGAAGCTTTCCTGGAATTACCAAGCGTCCGCAATAACGACGATGGCGTTTATTATAAACGTCGTCGTCGTCATCGTCCGGAAGTCGTTAACGCAAGGAAATGAAAAGAAAAAAAAAATGATGGAGATAAATCGAATCTCACCGGGAATGTTTGAAAAATTGACAGAATAAATATATTATAAAACGGCGTCCGCCGATGAATAAGTAAAATTAGCATATTATATTCGCCGCTGCAGATAATAATATAATATCATCTGCGGACACCGTACGATTTATGTATATACCACACGCAAAACGTATGTATAGGTTTTTTGCAGAATTTTTAGCGACTCTTCGAAAACAAAACAAAATATTATTCGACGTTCATTCATACAATTACAATAATAATAATACCTAATAATATCGTTGCGTATACCGTAAACATGATGGTATAAGTATAGTAATAACAATATGTGAGCCATGGTCGTGCACGAGGTCATATTGTAATAATATTGTAAAACTCAAACGGCGCAGCGCATATTATTATGCATGTAGGTATATAATATAATATACACCGAACGACGAATAATTTAAATAAAACGAATATTGAGACGCGAAATACTCGTATATACACGCATATGTATGTGCACTGTATACACCGTGTTTATAATGTAACATTCATGATCATACTATCGAATAATACAGTTTAAAACATAAATAATAATATAATGTATAGGCATCGGTTGCGTGTACCATCGTTCGCATATATAATATAGGGTCGATGTTTTGCGGGGCGCGTTTTCGACCGAAAAATAATTCGCCTATTATTATATTATCCTAATAATATTATACGTCATATTATAAAGCTTACCTTTTTATACCTGCGATAGGAGAAAATAATGATATTCTAAAACATATATCAATATGTTATGTATATGATATATAAATATATAAATGACGCGATAAATATAAAGTAGACTAACCTATAGGTATAATAATTGAGAAAATGATTGCGTGATAAAAAGAGGTAACTTTTTAAAAAAAAATTTTCATTTCCATCGATAGAAAAATTCACACACACAATAATAGTCGCAGTAAATTCGCAGCGTATTCGCTGGACGCAGCTGGAAATGTATATACCGGCAAAGACGAGATATTTGCATATATATAGGTAGCTATATAAAATGTTGGTCGTGAGTGCACCGCGTCCCGCGATTTCATATATTATTATAAATTAAAATTGTACATGTGAATATCTAAATGCATCCAACGGGCGGCAATAACAAAAAGGAAAATTCTATTAAAAAGACGTCGTTTTCGCACAATAATACAATATATATATAGTATATACGTATGCCGCACATTATAAGAGGTAAACTATTTTGCATATTATACGCGTGTGGCGTCGCCTTTGTTGCCTCCACGACGTGTGGGAACTAGGAACCTTCTACCTTCGTCGTCGTCGTCGTCGTCACAAACATCGGAGCCAACGCATTTGCATATATTGCGAGCACCGCTCGCGGCGCGATAAAGGTGAAAAAAACGAAAAGGATTAAAAAGGTGTGGTACACATAGGTATATACCATCATATACCTATGTGATACCTTTTAACACCCATCCGTCGACTGTATTTTTTTTTTTACTCACCGTCGGCACATTTGAATAATATTTAAATATTAATACGATTCCGTTCGGCCGCCGCGGACGCCGTCGGTTTTATTGTGTTGTATCGCTCTACATAATATTATTTACATAGAATATATGCGTTTGTGTGAGTTGCAAATACCTATATATACGGTTATGTGCATATCGCCGTGTGGTATTGGCGGATCGTGAGAAAACAGATTTTGACTGTCCTTATTATAATTACACGAAAAAGGGTGGACGACGACGACATATTATTATTATTATTATACGATTGTGTTGTAATACACGTGATATCGTATGCATTAAAAGAAATTATGACGATTAGCATTTTAAAAATATGTCACCGTGAGAATTCTGTTGTGAATATTGCAGCATGGCCCAAGTACTTACTCTAGATCTAGAAGACGTATGTTAAATTTGTAAATTATGTAATACATAATAATACATAATAATATATATATATATGATATAATTTGAATATATATACGTTTGGATAAGGTTTTATCTTAGTCTGTGACGGCCGTCGTTGAACAGAAGGCAGGGTAATTGAACCTCAATTATTGTCATTTAACTATATTATAAAACTGCAGTCGGTTTTACCTTCTAAGACGTATCTATATAGTACCACCTACGCGTCGTAGAAGCATATTATCTATACCTCGTCTCCACGATCGTCGTATCCAGAAAGGACTCGAGGGGGTGATTTTCGGCTGGGTTCAAAGTTCGACCCCCTCATTACCCTGAAGAATTCTGACTGAGTTTGTATCGTAAACGTATCTTCGTTAATGTTTTCCCCTGCTACACCCCCACTCAGAAACCACAAACGTAAAGTACGAAAAAATAATTGGATAGGTACATAGGTACGTGTTGGGTATAAAATATGTACATAATATCCAATACATAATATATAGCTGCTAGCACAATCGCGTGTATCAATTATTATATACAATTATATTGCCATTTTCGATTTGTCGTCGAATATATCTAACGGTGCAACGCATCGAGGACAACCGTTTTCAATATATTTATCGAGAAAGCGCGAAACATAGGTATAGGTACTTAATATACAATAATATAATATATTACACGCGCTCGCTAGTTTGGTCGTGCGGGGCGTAGACCTATCTATATGCACGCGCGTGTACGCAACGAATATAATATACGTTTAAGGTTAAACGGAGACGGTAAAAAATATAAACGGTTAAGGTAATGAATACATATATATTATACGGAATGCTAGTTTGCTTTTTTCTCGAAAGACGCCGTAATATATTTAATCGTTATCGCTCCACGATCACACTGTATATTATAATGTGTGATGTGTGCGTACATATTATATAAGACTCGACGGATTATCGTTCACGGGCGAGAGTCATCTTAAAACCTTACTATACCCGATCCTCCGCTATACAATGATAACAATAATGATAATGATACTCACATGATATATATCATAATATTATACACATATATTATTGTAATAATATGCAACATGCATGTGCAACGCCCATCGTCGTTGCACACCGCGTGTTCGCCTGAAAACGATCCCACCGAAATATGGTTTTAGTTTTTCTCTTCTCACTCTCCTCGGTGTCTTGACGATAATAATTAAACATACCACGCTTCACTCTATACAGCTATATTATGTTATGCTGTTTAATAATATAATGAGTCGTTATTAATGACGTCTTAACATATTATTATAATATATGTGTATGGTGTATAATATAACACGTGTGTGTGTGTGTGTGTGTGTGTGTGTTATATGTATATACTTATATATATTATATTACGATAATAATTGCGTTCGGAATGTTATAATTTGTATGTGAAAACCGTGAAGTGATTTCGTTGAAAAATGCCTACACTATTATACATGAAATCGTATTTATAATATTTTTACACGCTTTGCACGCAGTGTTATTAGTATTATTATTATTATTATAATTTATAAGTAGGTTTAAATAATTACTGTTTCTAAATCGCGGGCGCGCTCCGACCAATAGATTCTCATAAGTAATTTCACTCTGACATTACATATTATTTAACTTATAGGCTACTAATATTGTACCAACAATACCTAAGATTTTGCTAATCGACTGAGATTTGAAAATGCATTCAAAAATCATAGCACGAAGACTAAGCGACGCGAAAGAAAACTGTTACAAAGAAATATATTTTACGGATACATATATTTTGTATACATTTTTTTTTTTAAAGCTGATGTGTGAACGTTACCACTATATTTTTATATGTGCAATATATATATATTTCGCCGATAATTGATTATATTATGAAGTAAACCCTTTACGAGCGAGGTTCTACGCATTTAATTCCCGGAATTTTATATTTTAAGATAGCGGTTCTCAACCTTTTTATATTCGCGCACCGCCTATACAGTTTGAAAATTTTCATGTACCACTTGACCAAATAATGTTTTCTTTTGATTATCAAAAATATTATTTTACATGTATGCGGAATTTTATTTTATTAGGAACTACAAGATGACGATAATAACATAAGCATTTAATGCATAAAAAGAAAATTAAATATTTAAAATTATTATTTATATTATTATTAAAAATATCAAATACACCAAATAATTTCTATCGTGAATTTCTAATGATCCATTCCATTTTATTTTATTTAGGGAGATGTTCTTAGCGTACCACCCACGAGCTTTCCGAGTACCACAGGTTGAGAACCGCTGTGTTAAGATATTGCAGCCTGGTTCACGACGAAGAACCACTCTCTGTACATAGTTTATATTCATCTAATATAGCAATCTACGAGTATACAGTGCGACATAATAATATAATACGTAGAAAACGGATTGACCGTGATATTTCCAGTGCTTGAGGTCACAACATTTTTAAATTGGCCTATATAATAATATGTGTATTCGTATATATATATATATATAATACATCGTACGATACACTGCAGAAGCGACATTTCGTCGTCGAGAGGCGAGCGGGTGCCCTCCAGTTAAAAAAGAACCGTTGCCAATTGAACGATAATTATTATTACAATTATTTCCGAGCCACATGCGCACGCCGGTGCAGCGCAGCTCGCGCGTTATTCCCTCGAGAGTCGAGACGACAACCGCGACCGTCGCGCGTTTATATAATAATAATAATAATAATATATTCCGACCTTATATTAATAATAATAATTTTATTCTCTCCGGTCGCGTCCTCTCGTTTTAAATTTTACAATATTATACGCGAGCGTGCGTGTTGCAGTGAGTGTATAATATTCACAAAACAATGATCATGATCGGGTGGTGTGAGGGGGGGGAGGGACGCGTTATTTACAGGCCTAGGTTTTACGCGTCGACATTCTCCGCTGCTGCAGATCGTCATCTCTTCAACCACACACGAGAGAACGTATAATAATAATTATATATACTAAAACCTATTCGTGTGCGTTTACTACAATAATATATAATATATTTACAGCTGCAGCACGAGAATATATCACCATAATATATATATATATATATATATATATATATATGTGCGCATGTACATGGGTATTATTGTTTTACGTATATTGTAATGTGTACGGATAATACGATTTATGTTATTAATTATTATGACGTACGCCAATAGATATATTATAATATTCGTACTTACGCGTGTCGTAAGACCGCCGTGGAGTGGCGCAAACGCGAGTGTTTGTTAAGACTATATACACTGCAAGGTCGGCAGGTATTATTAAAATGGTATATAGGTAATGCATACAGAAAGACAGTGCCTCCATCATAATATAATATTATACATAATACAGGGTCGTGATTTTTTTCGATAAAAATTGATTTTATACACGGTTTGAAGTATACTTTTACTTTTAATAGTAGATCACTAAAATATTTGACATGGAAACATAATTTCTTACTGTTTTTTTTTTTATTTAGGTATTCTTTATACCGTAATCGGAAGTAGAGCGGTTTTCTTACGTTGTGATGTATAAATATGGCTTATATATTGTACATGGCTTTTTTTAATGTACCTATATATATAATCATCGAATAAAAAGCACAACTAATCTGGTCGTCATTAGGTTTGACAATGGGTAAATTTACTCTTCGTATTATAGTAAGTACAAGCTTCTTTCCTTCTTTCTTCCCTCGAGCTATAATCGCCATCCTAAACCGTGCTGCAGCAGGCCTATACGCGGCCGTTAAAGGACACAAATTACTATGCACAGTCCCATACCTACACACGGGCGCGATTATGCGCGATCAGCAGCTGTCGATCGGTCATTGCGCGTCGTCGTTGAAGACCATTATACCGGACGAGCTCGTCGAGGTTGACCTAAAAAGCGTTTAACGCGATGCCGTTTGATGTGCACAGACACATCGATTCTATCCTAAACACATATTAGTATTATTATACATGCGAACGCACGACGTATATACACCACGCACGCACACGCAGTCCAATTTTGGAACGCGTCCGCCCGCCGCCCCAGCGGTTTTCCGTGGAAGGCGGCCAACAATATGGTATATAGGTAGGTGCACGCGCAAAGCTCGCGGTGAAAGTCACTCGGCTCGGTTTCGTTCTAGTGCTATCCCTCTAAAAATAGAGGTGTACGAGAACCCACTCGGCGCGGACAATCGGAAACGCCGCCGCAGCCGTTATTTTTCCACTGCCCGACTATACAGGGTGATTTTTTTTAGCTCACCCCGTTCTCACTGCAGCTACACAATAATGATTACCTACAATATTATAATATTCCATATCGTGTTAGTATTATAGAGTTGTTTTAATGCCTGTACCTACTTAAACGAACAAATCTATATTGAATATTTGAATTCAAAATTGAATATGGGAATATTATGTGCTTAAAACCAATGGTTAATGGTTGTTCATAAATCACGGGTAATTTTAAAATAATTAACTTGAGTAAATAGTACTACTGATTAACATATATTTTATTTACTACCACATGTTGTAAATACGTAGGTACCAATGTATAATAGTATTATAACTAAATATTCGATATTATCTATTATATATTATACCTAAGTGTAAGTACAGTATAATATTTAGAAACTACTCCTCGTTTGAATTCAATACATCGACATTTTCAAAATAAATCATTCACTTCATTTTGACAATGATGTGCACAAAGTGAATGAAAAAGAAAGTTTTGAACACCACATTATATAGAGCAGACCTTAAATAGCGTAGACACTATAATGTTTAAAATTCTAAGTATTTGAAAATACGATTTTTAGGTGTCCTAAAGAATTACAAAACTCAAAATTCGGAGAATAAATACATTATTGTAAAATCACGAGCCGAGCGTGCCTAAAAAATCACTATACAAACACACATAATAGTATACAATATAATATATAACAGACCGAGAACATGACTAAACCTCGTGTGTTTTCTCTGCGTGCGTGTGAGCGATGACGATTAATCGTCTGAAAAAAATGCCATCACAATAATAAAAGACGAGAGAGAAAAAAAAAACAGACCCGTACAACAGGCCTCCTGCTGACATTTGTGGTACACGTGTGCGGCGGCGACGATCTCTCCGGTGGTCGAGCGGGATAGGTCTTTTAGGGATAGGAAAAAAATTCGTCTCTTTCTTGGCGTTCCAACCGAGCATACAATATTATATTCTTTTCCTCCCCGATCGAGAGAGCTCGTGGTGTACACGAAATATTATGTATTATAATGTGCGATCGCTCTGCGTGTGTCTCGTCGAGAGTAATAATGATATATCATAACATATTTTTTATTACGAACGGCTGTTGCAGCTGACGAACGTTTGCAGTGAGCGTGTGACTGCTGCACACCGTATATTATTATTATTATTATACGAGCTAGGATTTAGTAATTAAAATAATTAGTCGAACGACTCAGCAGAGATCGTATCGCGTCCACGGACCGCGGGATCTATACACAAACTACAACAAATATACAACCACTAATAATGCTATAAATACTGTAGAAAGCACTACTACGACTATACTAATAATCAGAGTATAATAAATAACGTCTGATATTAATATATCGTACATTACTACGCTTTACGACGAGCGCCGTGTCTGCAGGTATTATTGTATATTAACGAGACTTAAGGAAACCCACTTATTATTTATGACAACAATATCAATTATATTGGGGCTTGGATGAGTTTTTAAGGGTCTACGATTAACAATGCGAATATTATATTTTGGTTTCACGGTTTTTATTGGTTACCAAGTACTTGTGATACTAGATGATGTAGCTATACGACAATTATTACGAGAAAATTACATATAGCTACCTGTATAATTTTATACGTATAACAATATCATAATCATCGTTGTACCTATACTCAACGATTTCGTTGCCACTGCAACATATAAATTTGCATAAATTATTCTTTTCCCGCCGAAGATTCTTCCAAGTCACGACGTCGACCGTTGCAGGGGAGATATCCATTTCGAATTACAGAATAATAATTATTCTGTATTCCGTTACTGAAAATTGTTGACAAACTATTATTATTATTATTATTTTCATCATCGGAATATTTAAATGAGCTCGAATAACAATTATTGCCTCATCGTCGCGCTTCGTATGTTACGTATTGAAGTGTATTACGTGCAGTTTGGGTTGTGTTATTCGATAACCGACGAACATCCCTGCGAGAAAGGTGTTTATATGGCTTCTTTTGAGACGTATTCGATGTAGGTATCAACTGAAATTCGACCGCGGTCGCCCGACAACTAAAAACAAAAATAATATTTTTTTTTAGTTTTTTACCCCTATATTATTCAAAATAACCACTTTAATTTTGTACGGTAATTTTATTTACTTATCGAGTACCTACCTAATGTGTCTGTCCCAATAATATTTCATACACTTTGTCAACCGATAAACATTACGTATGGTATACGTTCAAGGAAATACGTTTGCGACCCAGTTGGGTATGGAGTAAAATAGATTTAATTGCGTTACGTTGTACAAGTACACTATGATATAGTTTAAATTTTGAACGGCAGACATTACATTAGGTAGATACCTAAAAGTGTAATACCAAGTTTTAGACATGCAGCATGTGACACGTATCAAAAAATATAATAAACAAGTATATCATAAGTATAAATGTACCTATACTATTACTTTGTGTTGAAAAATGTAAAAAATAATTTTCGAAAAATATCACGAACGGAATTTATAATATTTGTTCGTGTTTTTTATTTACAAGTAATAATTATATAATCAGATTTAAATCATTTTCACCTAGAAACCCATGGTAATTGTCCCACGTTTATAAATAAAAATATAATATTGTATAAGTAATTACACTTTTATGCATGTGATAATAAAATGTATATAATATGTATACTGCAACGAGTCACGTTTGTGTCCGTCGATAAATTTTCATTGATATAGACTTATGTATAATCGTGTAGTAGAAGAACTTTCGTAGATTTATAGCAAATATTAACAGTTAATGACATTTTTAATTCACTTGAACTCAAAATGAAAATAATTTAATTTTTGCGTTCTATAAAAATGTTGGTCATCCAATTTTTGAGTAAAACCAATCTGTAAATAATTTATTCCAAGTAGAATTATTGAAAACTATTTGGTTAGAAACTATGCAAAATGCCAAAATGTAAATCCTATTTACTAAGTATAAATGTAAGTTTTAACTTTATATAGGCAGGTAGCAGCTGGTGTACCTATATAATACCTATAGTAAGTATTATGGGCGGTTGAACGAAGACAAACACGATGAGATGCTCAGCGTATAATATATAATTATTTTCAAAATCGATCTACTTTAACTATTTAAACTAACCAGCGATTATTTCTGAACATGGTTATACGTTTGGATATAGAAATGTATATTCCTCTATCCTTATATCCTTTGTGCGAACGCAGCACGCACATAGGGAGGTACCTACCTACTGTAAATAAGACATGTCGACCCTAGAACGAACGTATATTAATATATTATTATATAATGTTATACGTATCTCGAATAAACTTATAATAGCGGTGTACCTAATACAATAAATTATTATAATTATTAATTAATTGGCTTATGTTACAAAATAAACTTTTCGAGAAAATGTACGTACCTATATTGCCATTCTAAAACCAATAGTCAATTCATGAATGTATTGTAACGATGATGAAATTATAGAAATCGTTTATTTTTTAAAAATAAAAATGTTTTTATTTTATTCTATATAATATGAGGCTATATCACGGTCTAAAACCCCGTCTGTTTTTTTTTCTGAAATCCTAGCCAGGTAAGTATAACTTCACGTGCGTAAAAAATATAACTCAAACATGTTATAAGTAGGTACTTACCCATATAAAATAATTTTACAAAACTTACGCAGTTTTCACCAATAGGTCATGATCATATTATCACTATAACCTGTCCATGACTATATCGCAGTAGTATTAAGAACTAAAAATTAATTATGCAACACATCCATTACCCATTATACGTATAAAAAACACTGAAAAACTTGAGTTCCCCGTTGAAGCATTTGAATAGTTTTTTTCTCGATCGTCCCTGAAACCCTGCAGTAATATTAAAATTGTGTAAATTCTAGACGATTCCGTTTTTCTACAGTCGAGTGTAACATAGGTATAATAGCTGTATAGACAATAATCATGCCAATATGTGATAACAGACGGATTGTAACTATTGTAGGTTTATATTATTATAATAACGATAAAACCATTTTTATACGCTGGTATTTTTTTTTTTATTATTTGATTATTTGCGTGCGTGATAAACACAAACGCAATAACTCAATACTGAACATATTATATTTTATACATATTTTTATTATATCGAAGTTTTCCACGACGAAATTTTCGCGCACCATCGAAAAATATTATATTTTATTCAACCACCGCTAAAACGGAAAATATATAACAATATATTTCAATATACCTATACACTCGGCGCACGGTAAAGGCGTTTTCCCTTTTATCCTCGAGTCACTGCAAATACGCATGCATATATATATATATGTGTGTAGTATATATGTAGTATATACATATTATATACATACTGTAAAAACCGAATATATACTTCTATATATAATAGGAATAACGTAGTTAAGGGGGTATATATAATAATATACAATGTACGAATATATACAAGTATTTTATATATCGTTGGTATATATAAACCGCGTATATTCCTCGAAAAACCCATCAAAGGCTTACGCGTATATATATATATATATATATGTATTATAATATATACCTCACGGTAATTCGGCTTTCCGAACGTCGCGACGTCGCGTCGTCGTCGAAAAATCCATTAAAAATGCGCACTGCACCTATATACTCGAAACGCCATTTTTTCCGCCTCTCCCGTGTATATCCATATAATATGCCACCGCGTATATCCCGCAAGTATACTTATTTCTTACGATAATGTCGAGTTCGTGACGTTTTCGTCTAGCGTGGTCGGTATATATATGGTAGACACGTCGCTTCGCCAGCAATAACATTATTATATAGGTAGGTACACGTACGCATATCGTTGCAAAATAATATAATGTACTCGACGAGACGACGACGGCAGTAAGTTTTTAGTGGTGCAGAAGTCGCTCGTGCGTGTGCGGCCGACCACGGTGATGGCATTTCGTGAGCGTTTGGAAAATATTTATATATTACGACGGACGAATTATTGCGTCGGTATATCGACGAGATGTGTCATGTTATTAGGACATTATCAGCCAACGCGATTCGATTGAAAAGTGTCGTGTGGTTCGATCTTATTGGCCACAAGACTGTATATACCTATGCGTAATCGAAAAACGAAAAAAAAGAACGTTACGCCCACGGCGATATATTGTTATCATTCGGTAAAAAAAAAAAAACGATTTATCTGCTGTGTTGTGATTATTTACGCGACGGTGATAAAACGAAAATATTTTATTATTATTGCAGTAACGACGACTGCAATACAATACATATGTATCGAATAGACTTTATTAAAACTTAAAACTATATATATTATGAAGTCAATATACGGACACGTACGCGCGGCCAAACGGGTTGACACGAAGTCGGTTACTGCGATTAACGATTCGTATGGATAAATTCCGTCGTCAAATAAATAAATTGTATATTTTGCTGAGCCAAAAAAATAAATTTGAAACTTATTCGCTTGGCGAATAGGGGTACCTAATATTAATATTATGTGGGACTATATCGTACGAATTTCTAGACGAAATAGCTGGTAGGCACCTGATTATTATAAATAGCAGATAGTGGACAGCGGTTATATTATATTATGTATACTATTATATATAGTATAATTATTAATATATATATATATATATCCGTAATACAAACCATTCAATAATATACATTATTATGTCATACTAATTTGTGAATTTTATTGAAACAATTTTATATTATTCGCAACACACTTTAATTTAACATTCAGACACACTAAACAAATTCATGGGTACCTATCGAATCAAATTTCTTCTATGTATTTAATATTTCCCAAACAAATATGCATATTATGCGCTATAGTCCTGAGCCCTGATTAGGTATAACACATATACGCACTACTTGGCGTTTTCTCGTTTTTATCAAATTACTACACGTGCGATAATACTATACTAGATAATTCACATTTCCTGGTAGCAAGGAAATGAAAAATGACGTTTAAAATATATAATATACATATTAATATATATTATTTATTATTCACACGTACAACTACATAACGATATAATATCATATACAGACGCATATTATAATATTATACGCTATATAGTTATAATATGTATGTACACTATTATCGCTACCTTCTGGTCGATTATATACTTGTATATAGGTACCTACCTATAAATAAGACAATATATATACAATAGAATGATGTAATTATTATCATATATATCAGAAACGTTAACTGCAGGTATATATACGTCTAGACAAAAATCTACATTCACCGCAGGTGCAATTATATATAGTTAGAGGACAGTTAGGCACAAACATAATATACAATAGACGATAATAGTATAATTTATTATATTTACATAATGTAGTGGGAAAACGTCGTGTATAGTCGCGTATTATATCTACATGGGCATGCATAATATCACATCAATATTCAATGGTTCGATATAGCTGATATAAGGTTTAGAGGTACCTATATATACCTACTTACCGCCGCACGTTATATTTGTATTTGAAATAACGGGATTTGCCTTTTTATTTATGTAAATCATCAATAATACATACACAATCCTTTTGTCGGTTCTTTTAAGCTAAATCAATCGCGGTACAGTCGCACGATTCTTATAGGATATAATATATTATACGGATAGTCAAACCTAGCCAAACTATAGGTAAGTAATGGGGAAATTATAATATAGTATAAGCCGCATAATGTAACCATATGGAACCATATGTAAACCTTGATATCTACCAATGTAATATGTGGTACGAGTAGCAGGTAGACAATATGCGTACTACTTAGTATTTAGTAACATTTATTACTAATATTGAAAATTTTTATGAATTGTAAACAGGTATGGTGTAGGGTATCATCCGACATACAGGTATGAATAAATACGAATACCTATAGATAAATACGAATTAAATTTTGCTGTATACATAATTGACGGACGATATTATGCAAAACGCCATATTCATTGATGACTTTATATATAATACGTATAATCCGTGTGCACGAGAGTCGGTGTGTGCTGCAGCGAGAATGAGGCGCAGTTTCATTATACAGCGGCGGAAGTGATTGTTGCGTTGGTCAATGAGTGGCGCTCGCGATGCAATAATAATAATAATAATAATAATCGCGGGGCGGTGGACGAGGGATGTGATTGTGGTAGTGGGGGCGGCGACGTAAAAACAAGGACCAAGGTCAGCAGACGGTCCTGAGGGTTTAATGAACTTGAGTCGAACGAGAGCGGGTGCAACGGCGCATATTATATACATATATACATTAATGGGATGACGGCGGCGCTGATGACGCGGATATGAGCGGCGGGGTGCCGAAAATTATGTCAAGGGTGCGGTTTAATTTCCACGCGGCGGCGGCGGCGAGTGGTTTCTTTTGCTCTCTCTCTCTCTCTCTCTCTCTCTCTCTTTCTACCTATCTGTTTTTCATTATAATTTCCCACCGATTCTATATATAGCTGCACTGCAGGCAGATATATATATATACCTAACCTATATACAATACGCACCGCTGATGGCTGCGGGCATTCATTATAATTTTTGTTGTTATAGTTTTTATTTCGTTTCTCACGGCCGAAAGAAAAATCCATAAAAATGTGCAATCGTCGTCGGTGGCTCAAGTGACGTCAGTTTAATTTCGCCACCGCGTACAACTGTTTGTGTGTGTAATATATTATTGTAAAATATTATTATTTCGGGGTTGCGGCGGCCATCTTGCGTGACGTCGGCGGGACGCTTTCGTGGGCGGGACGCGCCGGCCGCCCGGCCATCATGTGGCGGCGGTGACTATATAATATTATCATGTATATATATATATATATGCTGTCCCTCGGGACTTTTACACACCCTCCGCCGCCGCCGCCGCCGCCGTGACGCCACGACCGTGTGCATGTGACGACCGTCGTCATCCCGCCGATATGTGTGTAATGTGCGTGCGCGCGCATGTGTTTGCGTGTGCATTTTTCACCCTCTCTCCGTAGCACCGCACACACCGCAAAAGTCGAAAATCGAATTTCCTACATATACGACGAAAACTTACATACTATACGTAATATGTATATAGTAAGTAATGCTAGCGACGCCGCCGCCATGACGCCGTATACTATAATGTTATATAGAATAAATAAATATGTGGCCCGCGTACATTAACCTAAGTTATGTCTATATATGAAATTATATAATAATTGTGGCAAAGGTATATTATATTATTACATATTATTATGTCGGCGTTGAAGTTATATGTTACTGCGGTTACCAAAACCTATACCTAAATATACATATTGGTATTTATAATTTTTTATAAAATAACAGATTATGCGGCTGTATTTACAGTCATCATACAACACGCATAATAAGTACCTTTAGTTATGTTATTATGCATATTTACTAACTATTATACCAACTTCCTAGTCATTATAATTTATAATCACAGACCCTGAATATTGTAGAACTGCAGGCATGGGCATAAATTCCATCCCCGTGCGTGATTAGTATAGGTACTTATATACACTTGTCAGTTGTCATAATGCTATAATAGCAGGTACTTATCTATATTATATCGCCTTGAATATAATAACAATTCGTTTTCATATATTTTAAATTAAATATTATTCAATTGATATTATATCATTATTATGTTATGTTAGGTCACGTTAACTTTACCAATTTCATTTGTTTCATGTGAAAGAAGCGTTCTGTTATTCGAGTGTGCGACGCATATAAAACCTTGGTCACGTACTTATATCACGTCAATAGATTATCACATTTATTGATTATCCATGTTGAAAGAGGTATTATTATAAATTTTTTTTAAATAAATACGATGAAATCAAACGTATAAGTTGTCTTTATATATTTATAGTACCGTAAAATTTACCTATATTTATCATTAAACATAAATTGTCTTGGAAAATATTATGATCGATCTAATGATCTAAATTCGTAATTAGTTTGATTTTATTAATGACGTTGACAAACTTAACGAAGGTGTTGGTACTATAATATGTGATAAGTTTGAGGGACGAAGCCCCTCTCACGAGTTGGTATCCCCTGCAATATTTTCGGGGCTTCAGCACCCTATTGGTATTTTTGCGCATATATTTATAATATAAATTAAACTTTTGCAATTTAGTTAATACATACATGTATATTGAAAACTTATTCCAGAATTGAATATAATGTTATTAGATTAACTCATGTAGAATAAAGATATCTTTATTCTTCATGGATTAACCTAACTATTGATCTCTTCGGAATGTATTTGCATGCATAACCACACATGGCCAGACCATACACACATAATAAAAGTAATAATAATTTTTAATTCAATTGTGTCGTGTTTAACAGATATGAAAGTAATGGTTTTCAAAAAGAAAATTCTAATTCAATTATTAATAATATAAAATTTGTTTAAAACATAAGATATAACTTAAGTTATATATATTTGAATTTAAAATCATACTATATATTAAATTATTTTTTACTTTCCTTTGTTTTCTAAATAACTAACCCATTTGAATAATAGAACCTAGAATCTAAATAATTTGATAATGAGCTTTTTTAGTAATTCTATAAAAAATCTAGTTAATCTAATTGATTATATAATATATACATAAACTCTAACATACTCTAACATCGTGCATTCAAAAGCACACATATATGTATATATACTCGTATATCGTCTATAGACGAATTTGAGATTTTATTATATTCAGAGAGGCTTTATATTATGGTCTCGAATACTGCGGTTATAAACGATATTTTAATTTTTAATAATAATAACCCACGGAAATGTATATCGTATAATACTTCTGCAGTACCTATAGATACGATATACATTTAATCGATACTTTTTAATTAGCTTCTTTCTGCAGTTTGTGCAGTCCCTCGGAGGGTTTACGCCTGCGGAGAAAGGTATAGCGTATACCTGTTATAATATGTAGTGTATCACAGCCGATACTCAACTAAAATCCAATCGTTTGACTGCGTGAAAACCGATCGGTATTGGCCCTTCAGCCGCGTGTCTACACTTAAGTATGACACCACGCAATACTGTTAATATAATATAATATTATAGTAATGTACAAAGAATCTCCTCGCAAGTATATTCGCACTCTACTCGACTGAAATAATAATATATTATATATAGAGACGGTGGGCATATACTATAGTTAAGTATGCACACCTAGCTACGTATATATTTGTAGGTATAATCGCCGAGTACCTACGCTTTATTGGTTCGCACGCAGTAATAATAATAACAATATTATATTATATTATTATACGTATATTCTGGCCGGCTGATCGAGCAGCGCTAACCACCCGTCGTCATCACCGGTCACCACCATCATTGTATTCCGTTTTCGTATATAATAATAATAATAATAATAAAATTATAATATAAACACCGCTCATTAACTGCAGGCAAACGTCCGTGTCGTATATTATATACGTGCGGAGTGCATGCACGCATAATATTAATTATATTAACATAGGGGCACTGTTTTAAAAAAAAAAAATTAATGATTCATTAACGCGCCCGTTTCAAGGGTCCCGCGACGCCGTTAACATCTTCCGCCGTTTACGTACATATAATAATATAATTATATTATATTATACTCGCGTACTCCGTTATTGTTTCATGCACACGCGGCCAAATCTATTTAATAAAATGTCATTGCTACATAATTATAATATATTATAATAGACGCTAACGGTTAGCGATGGTTATAATATTATAGTGCTCAAACGCATAGTATAGTTGTACTTCGGTACTTATGGCGTAGGTACCGATACTCGAAATTAAAAAAATTAAATTGGGGTATCTCAAAAAAGTTTCTTAAAAATATAAAAGTCCCATGAGCTAATAATTTGTGTATAAACGGTTTAAACATTGAATTAGGTACTTACATTGTTGTCGTATAATATTAAAATATCAATTAGCACGATTATCCGATAACAATAATACAATAATGTAAGCTGCTAAGTTTTTCAAACCGCGAATAAACAAGTCGTGTAATGGCTGAGGCCTGCTGGAATTATACAGAATGATACTTTTTTACCACACAGAGCTGTCCTGGACACGATGTGTACTCACATACGCGCAATACCTTATATGCATATACTTATCAAGAGTTTTATCTCCATCTGGCCTCTTGAATTTACGATGATAATATTATTACGACCGTCTCTATATGTGCGAAAAATAAATACTCCAACGTATACTTTTTTTTCCGCTATATACACCGACTGAGATATTATATAATAATATGCCAAGAGTATAAAAAAATATCGCGTTACATATTCAAACGAGTTTATATCATTAAATAAATATCGCTCAACTATTCACCACGATAGTGAACATTTTATTTGTCGTTACATTATATTTAAGTGTTTTGATGCGACGACTTTGTATTCATAATATTATATATCTAGGCACTCGGGCACAAGATCGTTTATTACTCATAAAGACAATTCTACACATCGCATAGTAAACTATATGGGTATATTATAACATCCCGACCTGTGACACATTTTAGGACATCGAGTTTTCAGCTAATTCAATTATACTGGTAGTCTACTTAGACTAACATGACTTAAGTAGTACACGGTTATAGAGATTAATATCATATTATTTATTATTATTATTATTATTATTATTATTAGATACTCTTATTGTAACATACTATATTACTATAACACTATAGTGCAGTTTATTCATGTTTTGAATAAAACCTCTTACAACCTCTTAAAGGCGATCATTAAAATGAAACAAATGTTAAATCGTTATTATTTAGTTTCCTGATAAACGCAAATAATTTTCGGTCACATCGTCATTTTAAAAACTGAAAATCTTTTGCAGTCTACAAAACCAAATCCTTCTCAGTTAAACTGACTTCCCGATAATATTCAAAGGCGAATAAGTATCCACGGTATATTCCTGGAACATACGTGTAATTATTTATGAATATAATATATTATAATATTATTATTGAAATGTTGCGAAAAATCGACTAGGTGCCTAATAAATGCTCTTTCGTACTGCACAAGCACATTGTACGCCGACCCATTTTGTTAATGCTCCGTGCGTGCCTACACACATTATAAAATCGAAAGTTTAAAACAAAAACGAAATTGCAATCACCGAGTTAAATAAATTAAAAACGGAAAGACTTGTTGCGATTTGAATAAATTAAACATAATTAGGCACCTACTCCAAAACGAATGCGGTATATTTTTACTCATTATTTTAATATTGTAATCTACACTGTATAAACAATGAAATTAGTTAATTTTATACCAACACGCGATGTACCTCGGCGTATGTATAACGACGATGAAATAGACCTACTGATCTACCCAAGTTCCTGTGTATTATTTAGTATAATATGTATATAAACAAATGCGCAGATCATTAAAAACAACTAATAATAATTATACGCGTGAGACGATATTTTCGTCAATGGTTTTTACTACTTTGAGAAGTATGTATTTAAATGTTTAAACGTTCAAAGGCGTCGCGGCCAGATTTAAATACGTGTCTGACTTAAGGTTGGGCATGCGGGAGTCATACCCCGACAAGTGAATTAGCCCTTCTGATGGGATTTCAGTTATTAAACAGTACCTAAATAATAGTCTAGTTAAGAACCATTATAGACTTTTCGCATTGTATATAGTACATTTCCCATTATTGAGATAAAAAAAAAGATCATGGTACAAAAATAAATTTTGAAGTACCTATATGTAGACATATAGTATCTATGTATACAAATTTATTATAAATGAGACAAATACCCATCTAAAAATCAAATCTAAAATCTATCTCAACATTTTTTTGGCAAAGTGAAATATATACATATAGATACATTTCCACGGTGAATGTATTCAAATGAAAAATATAGGTACTCTCTCGGCACGGAATAAAATGATTATGAAGTTAAGGTTTTTCCCGACGCCTTACGTTAATGTTTCTTTTTTCTAGCAATAAATAAACGTTGAATGGGTTTGTCGATTTATATAAAATTAGGTGTGTCAAAAAAAATAATCTTTTTCTTTCAATTGACAGACAGCCACCCAGTACGTCCAGTAAACCACCGGCAGATCATTATTTGGAAAACGTCTTAGCGTACGTCAACTTATAATAATATATAGCTAATGATGTTTCAGGTTGTCGTCTCAGATTTATAAAGTGAATGAAATTTCAACGAAAAACCGTAATTGAATGATGTGACGTACGCATTTCGAATTTGCAGTGATAACGAGAAAACTCATGTATACAAATCAGCTATAAATAAAATAAATATGCGCACTAACTTCGGACGATTCTTTCGTTAAAAACGAACAGTTTACACACACACATATTATATACAATATAAACAAATTCTTAGCGTACCTGCAGCATATTTTGAAATGACACGACGTCGGATATAGACGTGACACAAATCGTACGTACAATAATAATTTAGTCCCGTACCACACACGTCTCGCGAAATATCCTGTAGGTGCGTGCGCTTTTATGATATACAGAGTGATACGAATAATCATGCAGCGCACGATTATTATAAGCAGGTACTCTGTTGCACCACAATATATACAGGATGGGTAAATTCGAAATACTCGTGTATATAACGCGACAATTAGCGGATATCATATAGGAACAAAATATTATATAAAATGGATTATAATGTTTTATCCACATTATTATGATGATCGGAAGATGTGTTATAATATTACCATCCGAGACGCGAATCGAGACTGAATCCCACTGCAGAGCTCCGCGTAGACGACTGCAGCCCATAACTACCCATATATTATGATATCGTATAAACATATATATATATATAAATTATAATTTATAATATTATACACACACGAAACGGCGACGACGCGGGCTTTTGACCCTTCGACATGCAAATATATGCACGTCCCTGCAGCCGGCGGTAGTAATAATAATAATAATAATAATGAACGCTTGTTTCTCACGTACGTCGTACACACACACATATACAGTTTATAGGTACCTCTGCAGTCTACCGATATTATTATTGTATTGCACGCAAGTATAGGCATACCCCCGCGACGACTATATAGGTAAGGTAGACGACGACGAGTAATATATTTCTCAGTCGCAGCGCGCGCTAATACGGTATTGTGTTTATGCGCGCACATAAAGAGAGTGGCATAATAAGAATACATAATATTATTAGAACCAGAGGTGTGTGTGAGCCCAAAGCCTTTCTATTCCGACTCTCGCACTACCTTTGGTTAAAAAATGCATAATGTGCAGTAAAAAAAAATAATAATAATAATAAAGGTCGACGTGACGGCGCATCCCGATTTCAGGAAAAATATAAAATATCATAATGATATTAAAGAATACATCATCACGAGTGTTGTATACCTATATATTATTATTTATAACTTATAAGACGTATTATATTATAGTATTTTATGCGCTCCGTGAAAAGGACTTTTGCAGCGTTGTCGTTATCGCCATAACTCGTAAGCGTTATTTTTTATGACGATACCGATGATTGTGCGAATATGTATATAACAATATATATATTTATAGCGGTATGATAAATGATAATATAAGGCCGTGTACGAGGAGACGAGAACGCGCGACCCTTTTTGTATTCATATATATATATATACATATAAGTTAATGTGCGTGCGCGATGTGGCTGCTGCGTATGGTGCCGGCTTTCGCCCCCCGTCCGAGGGGGATGTAAAGTTGTGCTCTACATGTGCATGGAGGTGAGAAGGGGTGGCAGCGTGCAGTGAGTGAGTTTAAGAGAGAGAATGAAGAGAGAGACCTCGCAGATAACCTTAGACCCGGATTGACTCGCGCGCTCCTTAAAGAACCCTTACTTATTTTGATGCATACATATATATAGTATATTCTTGCAGAACTCCCCACGCACGGTGTTGTGGACGAAATCAATGGAAAACTTCATGCAAGTACACATTATACATATACCTACCTACCCACTATTGTCGCATATTGTCGCATACCCATATACAGAGCGTTTAAAAATCTTGATCTTCCCAAAACAGCGGTGCGGAGAAATTACTACAATTTATATTGTTCTTTCTCATATCGCAGTAACGTCATATTATATGATCATATTTCCATCATATAATAATATATTTAAAAAACAAATTTCAAACTCTGCACGCTATTTAAACAAAATATACTGTACGATGTACCTATTATACGACTTCGATAAGAATTTTACGGTGGGTTTAAATTCATAACGCCGTTCGGTTAAATTATATTCGATAAACGTAAAGCGATGAACATAATAATGTATATGTGGAAATCGTCATCTACAAACAGGAAATCGTTTTATGGGCGTCGAGATCGCAAGATTTTACGTTATTCTCGCAGAATACTCCTCGGCGAGGATTTCAGCATATTATTCGATTATTGGATTCTGTATTTAACACGACTCCCGCCATTTTTGCGACACAAATTTCCGGCCGTGCGTACCGTCAATTTCTTCAACAATTTATGCGGTATAATTGAGTTTACAATTATATACGTACACGGAGACATTATCAAACGCGTTTTATAATTTGTAGTTATTACATGCGGCGCACGCACTTTCCGAATAAATCAAATTCGAAAACACATCGTCGATTCGTTTGAGAAAATTCGACGCTGTTTAACGAAGATAATATTATAATTTAATAATAATATATTACCTATAACTAATCGTCGGCATATCAAATCGAATATTATGTACATGATGATGACACACTATCGCCTCGTGCAGCTGCCCACCAGAAACATACACCTAGGTATTATAGCTGTAATAGGTTATTGCGTATATATACGCATATAATATAATAATATAAACAATGACGGCCGTTATTCCGGATTTTACAAATTGCATTTTAAAACATAATGCATCATTAAGTACTTAAATATTTACGCACACACTCGTTACTAATACTTATATTATATTGTATAAATTATTATAATATAGTAGTTTCTTATTCAAGCCAAAATGTGCGTTGACATTTAAATATTACGATTTTTTTTTATTTTTTTTTATTATTCTCTCACATCGCGAATCAAAATATCACTGGTCGTGATACGAAAACGCATTATACCAGTATAATATTATTATATGCCTACCTATCACTATAATAATAATATGAACAGTGAAAAACATTCTTCGTATAATGGATTCTCGTATTATTATTGGCCATGTAAATATTTAATATACCTATATGCTATTTAAATATAATTAAACATAATATAAAACATAATACCTACGTATTATACGGGTGTGGTTTGATATTGATTTAAATGACATGTAATTTTTGCTTTATACATAAACGCGGTTCGACGGGAGTTGTAGAAATCTGACTGTGATTTAAACGTTCGGTCGTATGATAAAATAATATATAACGCACAAATCACCGCAATTATTTCAGACCAACGAATATATTATTATAATAGTATAATATATTAATTATTACCAATATACAACTTCATCGAAGAACTATAAACTATGAGACCTAACTATGCGTGTGTACGGGGTGAGATTAATGCGCGTGGTATATGTATTACACGTACATAGTCGGTTGAACTCGAAAATCGACCGCGGCGTTTGTATTTCGCTGTCGCTCACTTTTCTAATCGGAATAATAAAAGAGGAAATCCTATTTTTCTGGACGAACGGGTATCCGCCGGGTATAATTGCGCAGGCATATATATATATATATATATATACTATATAGGTACCCACAGGTAAGCGCTTATAATGCAAATCTCGGCACCCACCGACCGTGAGAAGGTATAGGTATATAGTGTTTCGTCAAACCTTTTTACGAAAAATCCAATTACATATTCAAAAACGTAATTATATTCGTGTAGCCTCGTATAGGTACCAGCTACCTACCTATATGCACACATGAACACTCGCGTGTGCTTGACGCGATGAAACGATTGCGAATAACAACACTCTGCAGGGTATAAATTAAATGCTATGTTTGAACTATATGTATTATTTCAATATTTCAGACGGAAATACAAATAGCTTTTCTCATCGTCGTATTACAGTGGGTCCTGTGCAAAAGTCCCATATCGCCATATAAGTACCTACCTGATGGGAAATAAATATATTATACGGTGTTTTTTTCAACAGTAAGAAAATTCCAATGTCAAGCGTTTTAAAAATAAAAAATGTACCTATTGACAATATATTTAAGCGATTCGGTTCATGATACAATCCCAAATATAGCTATTATTATTTTTAAAAAATGTAAAAAAATAACACTACAATCAAATAGACATTGGCCAATTTAATGCCAATTAAATGTAGTGTTAATATATAGAGTAAAACCTTAAGTAAATTCTAGTATTAAGCTTGTCATGCCGCAAGTGTCTATTGCGGGAACTTCAAACTTTCTCAGTTAAAATATTCAACGTTATTCACTGTAATAAAAATAATATAAATATTAGGAGAAACATATTATATTATTGAATAATAATAAGTTTGTTTTTTTAAATTAGTTAAATATGGCAAATAATCAGTATTTTTGTTTTGTTTTTATGTTTACTTTTCAAAGTGTTAAAGTTTTCCTCGCGGACATCAATATCAACACGAAAGAATTATCATCGTTGAAATAAAAATAAATACGCATCAGTGGTCACACTTAAAATACACGTGCGAGCTCATTACATAGTTTCGTAGTAACTACCCCGATTTACAGTACGAACGAAGGTTGGTAGTTAGTACACAGTATGACTACAATAACAAACAAAACGTTTAGAAAATTATTATTTTTCAGTGTGAAAATTTAGAAAAATAACCCGATTTGAATATGTTATGTTAAGTAAAATACTTAAATCCAATAAAAGAACGACACTCAAAAACAGTATTTTTCTTCTTCGGACCTGCAATGTCCGTAGGTTTTGGTGCATCATATTATTTATGACGTCAAGATCTTAATCGTATAATATACATTTTATATATAGTACTTAAAATCCGAATAGAAAAATACGATTACAGATTAGAAAAATAATTTAATGAGACGTTATGTTCGACGACGATTGCAATTAAAATATGATCACACAACGGCAGTTTTATATCTAAAAAAATTCTACGAATTTAAATAATTAAAGAACAACAAATGTATAGACTTTCATACAAATCAACTCCGTTTTGATGTACATAATAATATGTTTTTATGGGTTGAATTATATACATTGTACTATAATAACAGTATAATATACGAGTAAACGAGTACGTCATGTGATTTAGGCATAGTCTCTGTAACAGTAAATATAGCTAATAAAAAACGTAGTTTTTTTTGTTTTTATCAATCTGCATTATGTTTTTGGTTTAATGATTTGATTTGTTTAAGTATCACTAGAATAGTAGAATCCGACGAATAAAATAAAAAATTCCACGATCATAATTTCTACGTTTATTAATTTTTTTTTTATTTACTCTATTAGTTTCCCCGATTAGGCTTTCGGTATTAATCGCCCCCGGAAGATCGTTTTATTGCATATGGATAGAGGAAGAATAATAATTCGACAATGATTTATCGATGAATATTTTCACGGGAAGCTATCGGAGATAGTTCGTTTGCTCGAATAGAATTATTTTCTTTAGTTTACGACTAAGCGATTACCATAATGCCATTATACGATGAAAAGGAAATACTAACGAGCTCGTATAAGTTCGCTGATAAAATAAATTTCAACGATGTTATAATATTAATATCGCCTTGACTAAATATTATTTTAATTAATAACCAACCTATATATTATCACGTTTTGTTATTGAACTAGACTAATATTTATTCATTACGAATAGATTGTAAATTGACTATATGTTGTAATTTATAAAAAAATATCAATAAAAAAAAAAAAACAAAAATTAATAACCCGAAACGTGTGATTAACTTCGACTTTACAGTATATGAGTATTTTTTATCAGATCAAAATAACAACTCTGTTAATGTTTTAATGTTTACATTGTTTGTTACGATATATTGTTTAGTATTCTCGAGTCTATCTTTTATTTCCAACAGTTATAAGTAATAATTATTATAACATTATACATAACACACTTCCTATAGTATACACAAATATTAGTTTATCGATAACGTTATTCTCATTCAGGCCGATACTTCGAACGCATACATCCTAACTTAATGTTGTATATTTATTTTTTACCATAAAAAAAATTAATTTAAATTAACCGAGTTTAGACATTGAATATAATATGTGTACCTATTCATACAAGTATAATGTATATACTATAATACAGTATATTATACACTATCGATATAATTTATTTCAGCGGGACTTGTACTTTGTACACAACCGCCGACCTAATGTCAGAGATCAATAACCCTATAATATGATATAATATTTATTATAAATAATAATGTTTGAAGAGAAGAAAAAGTTTAATTAAATTTTCCGTGCATAAAATAACAATATTATTCAAACAACATCGTCTACACGTCTGCCATAATATTATAATAATATTATTATTATTATTAATATACACGGTAAAATATGTGCCACTTTTTTACACGTGTTTCGATTTCATGCGAGCAAAACAATTTCAAGAGCAATTGTATATAAATATTATATATAAATATTTGTGTGTGTGTATGTGTGTGCAGTATGACCACAGTTGGATGCTGTGTGGTGAATGCCATTATACATTTATACGGGATAATCAATTTAATTTCAACGATTTAATCTAATAATCTGATTCAATAATAATTCTCGTAGTGTATATTAGTTTATTATACTGTAATCAAAAACAAATATAGGTACGCATCATATGTGACAAACAGAAAGCGATATATCCTGTTGTTAGGACGATTTACAATTTGTGCTTTTTACAATAGTAGGTATACAATACTCCTAACGACCGATCGCAAAATAACATTTTGAACAATTTAAGAACATTAAAAAATATATTCGTGGTTTGGTTTTTACAGGGGATACATCATATTATACCTATATGACCTGTTATATAGGTTTTGGGTCGAATAAATGGCAAACGCGTGAAAACCACACGACGGTCTAACACTTTTTTGAATAATTTTTAAAACAGTATAATATACGTGAGCGGCACCCGAGATGGGTTCGATGGAAGTTATTTTTTACAAATAGTTATAAATATTATAATTATTATTATTACTTACGCGTGTCGAAACAAAAAACATACCTACGTGTACGCCGTACACACACCATAATGATAATAATAATAATAATATTCAGTATCCCGTCCGGTCGTAATAGTAATAATAATATGATAATAATATTATATTAAATTTTAATCCGCTATTAATTATATTTGCCTGTCTATAGGTATACGCGTTTGGTTCTTTTACAATTTTTTCGCCACGCACGTCATTAAAAAAAATATGAACTTGCGCTAGTGTATATTATTATAATATTATATTTTATAATATACAGCGACAAAATCACATGACGTATGATATGCCTATAATAATATTATACCTATGTGTGTGTATTATAGAGACGACGCACACCGCGCCGGTGCAACCGGTTCTCGGACTCGGAGTGCGTGATTATCTCTCGTCTCTGAGGGGCGGCCTGAGGAGGGAAAACATAAACGCGATAAAATATAATAATAATATTACCTATATAATATACTGCTGTATACCTATAATGTGTATACGTATATGATATTATACACATCCGAATTTATTACGAAGATTTATTTTTTAAATACGTACACGTGTACAACTATAATATAATATATACGTATGCACACGACGTCCGTATAATAATTTGACGTTTAGAAAACCGAAGCCGTCGCGCTCGTCGACTTATCGTGAACACACCATATATATATATATATATATTTATTATTTTATTATTCATACAGGTATGTGTGTGTTTGATAATATTATATTATTGGTGAAGTGTTCGGTGCAGATAAATAGTGCCCCGAACGTGAGAGGGACTACGGAGACCGAGAGGTGCACAGCTGTAGAGAGGAAAGAGATAAATAATCTCAAACTCGCGTTTGTCTGTCTCGATTGTGTGCGTGCACCCTGTATATAGGCAGCAGCATCAGCGTCCGCAGCAGCAGCCACTTGGCCCAAGATCAACGACCCACACCCGACACGCCCTATACGATTTCCCTCGGCCGCTCTCGCTCTCACGCACATGTGAGTGTGTGTGTGTGTGTGTGAACGAGCGGGGACAATAATCCACTTAGCCGAAACAGTAGTGTGTGTGTTACGGTGCGTGCCTTGTACGAGAAAAAAAGAAATTATTTATAAGACGTGTATATATAATACTCGTTCTCTCGCTATGTGTGTGTGTGTGTGTGTGTGTATGTGAAATTTTAGAAAAACCAAAGATTACAATTTTTTTAGGCACCCGATTGAATGGTATTTAAAATGTATACCTAGCCCGGACAGCCAAGTATTACGCAAACGAGAGATGGAACGACAGATTTTCCGATGAATATTTTGTAATAGCGCGATTATTATTAATATTATAATATTATTATGTTATTATTTACAAGATATTTTGTAATACGACAGTATTGGAGTATACGACGTAGAGTAATAGAATATTAGAATATATTGTATATTTGTGAATGAATAATAATATACTCTGAGCAGTGATTGCCCCCTCTCCAAAAAAAAGTGGGGGATCTTAGCCCTTAGGGGTCAAAACTCAAAGCTACGTGTATACTAACTATGTAAAACAATTTCTATTTGTAGCTATATAATATATAGTATTAAATTTTAAATTTGTATGAGCCATGTGGTATAATAGTATAAAGACAATTATTATTATACCCCGCCGTTACATAGTTATAACTTATTAGTTTGTTACAAACATCATGATCCAGTACCTATTATAATAATATATAATATAATATACATCCCATCGAGAACAAATTATTCTAAATAATATGCTACTGACAGAAAGACGAACATGTAATTACATGGCAGGCGTCGCGTGATTCGATTTTAAAAGAATGGAAAAACAAAGTTTTTAAAGATAATCGTCGATAAGAATATTGTATGAAAAGTATAAAACTATCGGTAGCCGGTAGGTAGGTATGTCATGGCAAACCAAATCGATTTCGTCGGGCCCGATTAACATTTAATAACAAACGAGGTGAATATTATTTTATATTATTATTATACACTTTATATATAGTTTGTACAACATTTTTATTATTATTATCATTATATTGATGTATAATAATATATATATATATACATGTATTATGTTGTATTATATTATATTATACAACTGCTGATTGCTGAACTGCTACCGTCGTCGACGTCGGGACGTAATGAGCGCACGGTGGCGGGCAATTTGCCACACGCGAATAACTTATTCGTTTAACTCTGCCACTCTGGTGTCACACGCTCATTGTGCCCACACGCATGTTATTGCGCGTAATATTATACTATGATGTCCCATATTAGCTGTCGGTGTAAATTATAAGCAGTATATATATTTGTGTATAATTCGCACGGTATAGATAAATTATACTTTTTTTTGTTAATTAAATTTCATTAAAAAATTCTATATATGTTGTAATAATATAACATTTGGATTAGGGGTGCATGTCTCTCGTGACCGCTAAAATACACTATTTCCTCTTCATCGCTTGCCTTGACACTCATAATAATATATTCAACGTATGCCCTGCAGACTTTGAGAATAAAAAAATTACCTAAATAAAAGATGAATTAAAGATTAGACAATTATAATATGGCATATTATATTATTATGTTTGAGCACATCGCGCACTCCACTTCCCGACGTTCTGTGTGTACGTTTCCCTTCCTCCAATTGAAGATTTTTAAAACTTATTATGTTATCAATATAGTATGTCGATCGTGTTAACACGTATTCCTATAAAAAAAAAAAAAATGTTAATTTGTAAAGCAATCGGTGACAATTATGTGAGTAAAATTGTTTTCAAAATAAGGGGGAGGGGTGGTGGCTTATAATAACGCTGAACCGATACCGATGTACGTAAACCTAATACATATATTTTCAGTGTTTGGAAGGAACGAGTTCCAAAAGGAACCGATTCCTGGAACGTATTCCTTTTTATAAAAAAAAACAAGAAAATGAACTAGTTCTTTTCTTTAAGGAAAAATAACAAAATTGTTCATTCCTTCCTAGTTCCAATAATTTACACAGATAAGTATGTAAAAATTGAAATTAAGATATATTGTTTTAATGTGTATAATGTATATTCCTAATTAGTGATTGTTATCGAGTATCGACGTTAAGACTATCGACATACGTTAGCCAAAAATTTAATTTTGAAGAAAATCTCAAAATATATAATAATATATTGCATAAACATATAAAATATGTATACCTACTTGTAGTTATATATTATAAATAAAAATTAAACAAGTATGCATAATACGAAAAAAAAACATTGATGATTAAATAAGAATTTTTATTTTATTTGGAACTAAAAAAGGAACTCGTTCATTTTCCAAAGGAACGACAAAGGAACGAATTCTTTTTTATAAGGAACTCGCCAAACACCATATTTTATAACCTCCCTGCAACACATTTTAGCTCGTGAGCACACAACTATGTTTAGGTACACAATATATAACATTATGTGTTTAGATTTCGCAAAGGTTACACAAGCTATAATAAGCTAAAGACACGCTCGTATGACCGCAATATAACGAGACGTTGACGAGTTCTCCGACCTGCAGGAAGAGAAGGTGGTCGATTGGCATTTATCGGCCAGGACGTTCGACGGTCAAGGGCCGTTCTTACAATGTCCGGTAAAGTTTCGGTTAACCGACTGATAACAGATCTTATTACCGGCAGAATACCGATGTTAACTTTAACCGGACATGCGGTAAGAACGGCCTTTAGTGCAATAGGTATACGCAATATATTATATATTATTATGCGAGTTTACGCACAATTGAATGATATACTATCATATTTGTATATATATATATATATGTGTGTGTGATATGACTTGTGTCACGAGCACCAGTGCATATATATTCAAATTGCAAATGTGGCGGCGGCGGCGGCGCCACGAAAGAGGAAGTCACCCGGGAATTTGCATAGGGTTCGCGACCTGCGTGCGACCGCCCGATTGGTCGAACCGATCCCGCACACTGCACGACACCACCGCGGTGTCCAGTAAATTATTATAATATGTACGACGATACGATTAAATCGAACCGATATATTATAGTTTCGGCGACCTTCTTTGCCGGCACACGCGACACACGATTCCTGAGCTCGTGTATAAAAAAAATAATATCATATTATAATATATCGTAGAATAGTAGGAAGGTATATATATGATTTCTAATGATCGCCCCATTTTTATTTTTGAACTTTGTACATATTATGTTATGCTCAAATTGTGATTTTTGGAATTTTTAAGTATACCTAATCAAAGACGAAATTTTCGGATACTGCCTATTGTTAGATTTTTCACAACATTTAAGCAGTATCCTGCGGCGATACCAACGTTGGTTTTTCGAATAAAAACCTAAACATGACGTTTAATGCAAATTGTGAATCAGATGATTTGTTTTGAAAATATTGACATTCCTATATGACTATATCACTATATATAGTAATCTAAATTTGAACGAAAAGTTTCTGATTTAATCTACTTTGAATACTAACAAACACTTTGAAAATGAATACGAGCTCGGTAATTATAATTATATGTATGCAATATAAAATATTTATAAATAATTACCGCTTAGTCAAGTGTAGTGTCTCAGGAAATTTTTATTATTACAAAATGCTCATGGATTACCTAATATTGCTTAATATTACCCAATCATTTTCGAAACAAATGTAAATAAATATTTTAATATATGCAATAATATAAACATAAAAATAGCGTGAGCATGCTTAAGAAATCACTTTGCATACAATGTGAAACATCGTACACCGAGTTTTCTGTATTCCCTGCATATTTGGGTACGTGTCAGCAATATACCAAACGATGATAAAAATTTAAAATATTATAGTGGTTACCAGTTTGATGTAGGTACTAGTGTAAAATTCTACATAGGCAATGTGGATATGTATGTACAGGTACGCTTATCCAGGTGTCTATGCCCATTATAAATAATATAATATATACTCTCGCGGGTGTGTGTGTGCGTGTACGCGTGTTTTTTTAATTTGAATTTTAAAACGTGTCCGCGAGTTTGTAACCTTCTTAGTTCTTAAACACACACTACTCTTGCAAGCCCGATCGTATTATGTATACAGACCTTTTGAAATGCAAATTCGAATAAAATTATGCCCACGACGTATCGGCGGGCCAGCCAATGCACCGCGCCGTACCCCTTTATATATACCGCGCCGCTATTGACGAGCGAGCCTATAACCTATAAACGTATACCTACGCATATATATTAGCGCACACACAGGTAATATCAGCATTTTATCACACGGTTCGGGTCACGGTATACAATATGCAAATATGTGAAATCCCGTGTGAAAATGCCAAATAGATTCTCGCGTAATAACATACCCATACCTACCTATAATGGGTATGCACCGATTATCGATACAACAATATTATATTACAACAATGATAATAATATAATATAATAGGCACATAATATAATTATACAGCACACATATTATATAATATTATGTATTAATGTATATATACGGACCAGTGAACAGAATTTAAATCTGAGAATAAAATTACTACCGTTATTATAACTTATAAGACATCGAGATCATTGTACCGTGTACATATTCAGAAAGCGGTATATTATAGTGGAATCTATTGGGTGGCTCCCGCACAAAAGTCAAAAAGGTCTGTCTTATCACTATAGCATAATATTATGATAAATTGTATTGAGTGACATATATAGGTATACGCGCTAAAAGCTACAACGCCTTACCCTCGTAGGCTCTTATGAGCCAACCACACGTACGTTTCCCCTGAATATATGACTTTACGTAAATTTTTTTTTGCCAATATTTAGTGCGTTTGAATTTGTTTGACCCGAATCAGAATTTGTTCGACATCAGAGGGCCGCGGAAACGTTAATTAATAAAATGGGTGCATTTATTAAGTCGAATACATTTTGTCGGATACTCAATATTTTTGCGCATCTCAAACGTTTTTTATACGACTGTCATAAATCTGACGGAGGTTACCCGCGGTGGGCTATCAATAATATCTGTTACAACAAGATAAATTAAAATTACAGTTGTATTAATATTTTGTATATATATGTATAAAATATTTACTGTATATTAGGTATTCAACTAGTCCGAATGTCACCAGCCGTATATGGCTGCAATGAAACGATTGCATATGCCTATATGGTCTGCAGTTCAACAGCACTGCAGTAAATGATAATATATAAAATCAGTTTCATATATATCGTTCCGTGAAAACACAAAGCATATTAATGAACATTATATAAGTACCTATACAATCTGCATATTGTGTACCTAATACATATATAGTATAATATATACATATTCAGTTGATTTATTTGTAAGTGTACCTACGCAAATATCACGATCGGTTCGCGACGTCGTGACCTACGATTATTGTTGAAACGAACCACTTAAAATATATTAAACCATCAAAAGGTTTTACGTCCTCAATGAAACCAAATAATAAAACCTTTATACGCGAATACAATATATTATAGTCTATTCCGTTTGTATACCTGCAGTACCTACATTGTCCAGTGTCCATATATACTGCTGTAGCAACATAGATAAAATAGCGTATTTTTCAATCCATATAGGTATGTACGAGGTACATGTAAAAACCGATTGTTGTAAATAATTTTGTAAAGTCTACTTCGATCACTAAACATTATAATATTGTATAGAACAAAATAAATACATCCTTCATAAGAGTATCGTTATGAATTTATATGGGGGGGGGGGCTATATCCCAATTCCCCCCCCCCCCCGATTCTACGCCTATGATAGCCTTCATCCTTCAGTTGCTTTTACCATTTTGGAATGTAAGTATAATAGTCTATCTGTATATTATATAGTATACAACTGCTGACCTACCCCCGATTTTTTTAAACTTATTCCCGTTAGCATTGATTTTATACATATTATACATAAACATATTATCGTATATATTTTATTCTAACACTGCAGGGTAATTTATTATAAAACTGATTCTATATATATATACGTATACTATTGAATATGTTTTATATATATATATAGAGAGAGAGAGAGAATGAGAGAGGGAGGTGAAGGTTTGTGGAAGTGAAGAAAAGCTCAACGTACTGGCCATAACGAAAATAAATTAAGTCAACGTTTTATCATAGAATATATAAAAAGTAAGAAACCGTTTGTAAAATTACATTATAGGTCCGCGCTTATGCGTACATAATTTATATGATAACTATTTTATTATAATGCATTTGGTGTTAAAAAAAATGATTTATTTAATAACGTGATCCTGTATACTTGGAATACATATACATTATACACGAATAACAATATAGATATATAATACATTACTAACTATGCATAAATTACTCAGATTACGACGCGTACTAATGTAATGCATATTTTTTTTAACACATAACAAAATCTATAGGTACAGCTATGCATAAACGGTTGCAACAACTGCAGCGTTATAATATATATATTTTACTTGCCATGCCGCTGCTTTAGTCATGATTTATTTTGACGTGTATTAATATTGTCGATTAAAATCTGTTACCAGGTAAGTATAAATAGAAAATAATTGCATAGAAACTATATTTCCAGGTAAGTATAAAGTTATACGAAAAAAATTGCAACACTGCGTAAAAAACCACGTATTCGAAATTAGATTATTTTTATGTCTCGCACGTTCCGAGTGAAACGTTTCAAGATCCGTTCCCGCGTCGAAGTAGAAAATATAAAACGTTTCCTACTGTTTTCATTGCACACCTGGCAGCATTATAATTGCTCACCGCTTCCAAGTATCGCCCTTACTTTTTGTTTATTTTATTGATTTGGTAATATTATAAAGTTAAGTCTAGCACTGTAGATTGATGCGTAAGAATTTCACAAAATAAATTATGTATAATTACCCATCCCCCAAACCGCCTAAGTATATAGACATAATAACTAATTATATTATGTTTAACCATCTATAGTGATGAGTAATAACGGATAATGGGGTAATTATTCCTAAGGATGTACCAGCATGTAATTATGATGAAAGAGTTTTTTACCTATTCGCTCCTTCAAAATCGTAATCGAATTCTGCAAGATCCGTCAATGCGCTCGACAAAAATGACAAAACCGTTGTAGTGGTGGATCCAGGGGGCTGCAAAGGGGGCATTTGCCATCCCCAATTGCCTTAGTTTTCCTTTGTTTTACACTGTGCTTAGCCAATTTTGTAGCCGATTGAATTATAGCCAATTTTTTAATTTTGTGCCACCCCCAAAATTAAGCACTGGATCCGCCACTGAACCGTTGACGTTGAAATTGTGTTTGAATAATTACATAAACACAATATAATACGTATACCTATACTGATAGCCATTACATTGTGTATGGTATAACACATTATAATATTATGCAATTATGATATACCTACCTATATAATATACGCTTTGCGTCTGCAAAAATAACGAGGAAAACCGCCTCTATGTGCAATTTCGAAACAGTGCATACTACGCGTAAAAAATGTTTTGAGCATTAATAATATCTTCGTAGTGGATATGTTAAAAGTAAAACAATAAACATATTCTTCGTGGGCAGTTAAATTGTTTTTCTCGAACACCTGCGCGCGTAGAATATAATCAGAATATATAATATAATGACGGTGTGGAGACGGCCGTATTTCATAACATTCGGATTTTACGATGCACTCGATCAAGGCGCAATTATAAGCCTGAGCGATTATTTCTGCATAATATTATTATAATAGGTTTATAATATAATGCACTGTGTTGCACCTACAACCGTAAACGTTGCACACGCTGCACATGCACCCGCAGAATCGGATCACATATTATACGTATAGGTATAATGCTCGTTATACCGTAAAACAATCACGGCGTAAATTCCATATAGGTATAGTATATGTGCATTGTGCATGTACAAAATATATTATATATTCAACCCCACTACGATAATTTGATGTTAAGTGGCCAAGACTAATTATTGTAAACGATTCGTATAGAACCGAGTAATCGATGCTTCCCTGCAAAAATTTGTTTTTCACCCCACCGAATTCGTTGCGAGTATTCACGATTACGATTTTATTTACTACAATATACGCATACATTAACTCGCGATGGTCGAATCCAGGGGAAGGAGCATTATATTATGCGTATGGACCATATCAGTATATCACCCTGTGCGTTATTACAAGTAAATACTTGTTCAATGCGATCACTGTATATTATATTATCTACCTAAATCGGAGGTGGCGCCAGCAAGAAGAGACTCAGGAGCCAAACACAATGGAATAAGAAATATGTAAGACCCGACAAGAGAGTTTGAAATATATTTTTAAAAAAATAGGTTGAAATCAATATTCTTATTTTTATGAAAGCTATAGTTTCAAATACACGGATTTTATATTTGAGCAAACATTTTTTTGCGTCTTACTGCAAGTCGTGAGCGGTGTGCGGCCTTATCAATTTTAATATATCCGGGCGGGGCACTATAAATAATATACCTGTAACTTCTAAATCTGGGTGGTGGTAAACTGTTACTTTTATTTTATATTGTATATATAATATTCCCATTTGTTTAATTTCTGCAGCCACATATTTATTACTTGCCATTACATTATGCGAAGAAATTGAAATTGTCAATTCGGAAAACGTTATTAGGAATACCGATGGAGGCCCCATGCTTCCCAAGTTTAGTAGTACTGATGTAAGCCCGGGAGAGTTTACACGTTCCCGTCAGGTAGTATTGGACGAAACCCGAGAAAGTCGATCATCGGGAGAGTTTACAATCGCCCCTAAATCCTATATAATAACACCAACAATGAATATTGCAAAATGAGGAGCAAAATTAAATTGAACTCCTCGACGCTCTGTGTGATCATTTGCCGAACTATATACCTATGTAAAAAGCTAAAATAAAATGCATAATGCATATACACGTATCAAAAAGCGACCCAAATGGGTATGCACGCAGGTATGCAAATGCGCTGCAAGTTGGTGAAAAAAATCTCTAATTTGTGTGACTTTCGATACATACCGAGAAAATAAAATCTAAAATATTATGCAGTCTATTTGCTGCACACCTTTTAAATACGTCTATGGATTTGGTAAACTTGTTGACAGCTGTATATATAGTGTATAAACACGTGGTGTTACACAAGTCATCGTACAATATTATGTGTATCGATTTAATGTGTACGCATACCTATCATGATGATATATTATGCACGCGAAGTGTACCACGATTCACGAGGACTTGACAGTTTGTCGGTTTCACGTACGAATTGCAATGGCAAATGTCATATTATCTACGTGACACACACTCCGTATAGGTAGGTACTGGGTACATAAATATATATATACTTACATAGTTACATGTATGTAATATATTAATATAAATAATATACGTATGTATGTATATATATTTATATATATGGATATATAATGTATATATGTACCATATAGAAGCCATTACTATAAAACAGTAAGAAGCTCCTCGGGCACGACCACGCGCGTTCGGTTAATTGGCAGTTTAATTACTATTGTTTATCATGTTTCGTTAATTTGCCTTATACGCGCATACGTTCTGTCGCTCCCCTCCCCCGCACACTAAACTCGACTTGCAATTAAAATATATGTTCTGAAACGTCGTATTTCCCACACACACACACTCCACCATACGCATTTCCGTTTTCCTTGAGAAAAATATAATGTACACATCATAGGCGGTACCTCTTCGGTTCGTATACATAATATTATATGTATATACCTACAACATCACGAGAACAAAAACACAACCGCAATAACTCTAATAAGGTTTCGAAACCCGACGGCAGCGCATATCATACGAAACGAAAAACGGTTAATAACACAACATCGCAGTACCTATACGGTATCTATGGTATAAAAATATAAATACCTACGATATCACAATCAATATAATATGCACCTATTATAATATTATGTGCACGAAAAATGTAAAATATTATTCGAGTTACGACGCTGTTATAATCGTATGCATTAAATACAATTATAATATTATGTGATAGCGTACAAGTTATTATACTATATATGATCATTATGTTATAACTAGCGCAGTGTATCTCACAGATTATATAAATATAATATTATATTAGGTCTGTGTAGCGTTTTAAAAACTAGAATAAGTAGGCTAAATAAGTGTAACTACGCGTTCGAACCTTATCAAAGACACATGCAAGTAATATATATATATACATAAGTATATGGATAATTATCGTATTTTACTGTACGCGTTGTGGGCGTGTATTATGTATATAAACCATTTAGAATACAACATCGTTGTCAAAGTCCAAACGTCACAAGGTCGTCCGCGCGACCTCTGTGGAGCGTCGAAAGTCCAAATCGGGCGCCTCCTGGGCCCTGACGAACGCGTACTTCGGAATCGTATTATTGTATCATATTTGTTCATAAATACGATAGTATTTAGGGTTCGGCACTAAAGCATAGTAGGTATACTAAAAACGTAGATAGTTTAACCAGCCAATAACTATTAAATATTTAAAAAAAATTGAATTTGAGACATTTGACTTTTCATAAAAATAACAAAGAAAAAACATAAATAAAATATTGACTAACAAGTTATAATACTTTATAGTTCATATAGTCTATAAATTTTAAAAAAAAGTATATAGTTATTCGATAAAATAAAAGTTGCCTTTTAACTGAGTAAAGTGAACAAGAAGTTGTTTTGAAACAAATCTCTCGCTCTCCACGGATACCAAGAGTATAGCTAAATTCGAAACTTCGTATTCCAACTATCCTGCATGTTTAGAAACTATAGTGAAACGTATTTATATATAGGTACCGCTCCACATTACAAACTGGCCATGTTTATCTACGCCCCGCTGCAAGAATGTGTAAATGCCACATGCATGTCACAAAAATAATAACGTTTACATTGATGGGTTCATATTTTAAAAGACTATATCAATATAAGAGACAATAATATTGAGAGACTACAACATGCAACCAGAAAACTCACCGAGTGTGTATATATTAATAATTATATTAATAATTAGTACAATTATTTAAGTACAATATTAAAATTCCTATAGTACGCCTGGTTTTTGTAAACAGCAGTGCGTCTGGTCTATTGATGATAAACAGTGGAATTTTTTTCACGCGTAGAGAATCTGGACGATTTCCGTAGATAGATAGAGTACACATACAAAGTAATTCATATTTTGAGTTATACAAACTCATGGGGGTGAAAAGTGTTCGACGTGGAAAGTGGTAAATACAATATGCGGAACGTTCGAAAAGCGTATTATCGAAAGAAAACAAAAATAGGAAACAAACAGAGTAAACGGGGAAAATGTTTATTTTAATTTAATACACTTTCCGAACGCGAATGGGGAGAGGAAAAAATGGATGTCATGGCGAAATTGTACCGCAAAAAAATATATATTAATATAATATCACGTCGACAGAATTTTTGCGAGTGAAAAACTACTCCCAGTTATTGTGACCTAACCGGCTAACGTATATGATATTTAAAACAATAACAGTCCTCAGGCTCAGAATATAAAATTAATAAAAAAAACTCGGGATGTCGTTTTGCTGTGTAGTAGGTCACGAGTGCACCTCATCTTTGAGTATATCACTGTAATGGATATATGTTAAATTTTAATTCAATGATAAATAATTGCATACGAAAAATGATTCTGAACGGAGACGATCGCTGTCAGCCTACATTGCTAATGATATTTTATCATATATTAATTTTTTTATAGGTACAAGCATATAGCAAGTATAGCAATACGGTAAGATGAACTAATTGTCGCCAAGCATGGATCGCAAATATTATTCAGTCGAGTCTCGATAAATCGAATCTAAAGGGGAATAAACGTAAATTTAACTTAGGTATGTGAGTATTTTTCGAGTTACCATAATATACCCAAAACACAACCTACAAACACTCCAAGAAAGGGGAAAGAAAAACATTCGAGTTATCGAGCTGTGGTTTTACACGCTTGTGGTGTGCAAAAAATTATTGAAAACGTTATTTTTTTTTCCACACAATACTATCATATTTTATTCAACTCATCCGAAGACGAGAACTAACTAACGAGAACAAACACGCACGCACGACGACGACGTCCATTCTAATGCATACTTTAACACGCTGTACACGTTACCATAACGTATATTAAAGTAAATTTTGTATATTATATACCGTGGTAAGTGTCAGTGTTGTGTGTGTGTGTGTGTGTGTGTGTGTGTGTGTGTGTGTGTGTGTGTGTGTGTGTGGTGCGCGCGCGCGATTCGGTGGTTCTAATCGTGTTTGACCAGTCAATTATTATTACTATACGGACAGGATGGAATGCCTATAACCGCGTAACCGAACGACGACGACGACGACTACGACTGTTTTAATTTCAATTGCGAGCGCTTTCGTCTATCGTCCGACCACGACGCATTCGATGAAAACCTTTTTACATATTTTAGATTCTGAGCGGAGCGAGGAAGCTAGTGGTTTTACAATTGTCTTTATTTTATTTTTTTATCTTGTATACAAAATTTATACCAGAAGGAGTGCTTCGATTTCAACATATAGTACCTTATCTTTTAGCAAATTGAATCAAGATGGTACCTACTATAGAGGTGTCATTTTTCGATATTCTCTAACCGACAAATTACGAAAAACCGCTACAAATGGGATTTTAATTTCTAACGCTTTGTCTATCACCATAGAAACGAAAAAAAAAAATATATTATTATAATATTAATTCAACCAAATAAATAATAACATTGTAAAATATCCAGACTGACAGATCGTCGCCGCTCAGTATCGTTTTTCTTAAACAATGATAATATTATATCATTGAATACAAGTTAAATACAATCCATTAAACATTGATCCACTTGTGACCTACTGTACAGCAGAGTGACATCGACTTACCCAATTTGTTATTACGTATTTTGTTTATCAACAGGTATATTATTGTTATCGATATCGTCAATGCGGTGTGCCTAACTGCTGTGAAGGGCGGAATATATGAA
>NC_042495.1:98651140-98652024 GCF_005508785.2 Acyrthosiphon pisum | reverse complement strand
TACAATTTCATAATTATTATTATGTTATTTTCTAACATTCGCTATAATTAATTATAGGTATAATAATATTATATACCTGTGGGGACCGACCACCTATTTGCTTGTATAGAAGACTATCTACACGTGTAACGATGTTTTACTATGTTTTTTCAGACCTATTTGGTGGCCCCACTCGCAAATCGAAGTGTTTTTCTTTATGGTGCAACACGGCCAGTGTTGGGAAAAGATGACCAAATAATCATCTGGATAAGATAACAGATAAGTCATTCAAAATTTATCTAGATAAGATAATATATAACCACTCATTTTTTTATCTAGATAAAGATAAAAATAAATAAAATTTTATCTGTATAATAAACAGATAATTTTTTTTTAACTTAATGTTATTATCATATAAAAAAAATATTGTTATTTCTTCATCACACATTTATAATAATGTAATATTTTTATTTGAATATTAGTAATAACAAATTATAATATATAATACAACAGAGAAAATAATAGTTAAAATAAAGGCAACTTTGATATTATGTCATTTTTTGACTAACAATTTGAAAAAAATTATTTTTTATAAATCATATTTTGATCTACAACATAACAGCATTTGAAATGTATCATCACTGAGTCGATTGCGTCTTGTTGTTAACACTTGAACAGCTTTACTGAATAGCCGCTCTACAGCTGCCGATGATGGAATGGTAGTATTATATTTTAGAAATACTTCTTTAATTACTGGAAAATCATTTAAAATGTCAAGATCTTTTTTTTTTCAAATTTAAGAAAGATAATGCTTGCAAATTTGCTAAATTAGAATTTCTTGATTCGGATTCAGATGGGCTGGTAAAATCATTGTCATTGCAAATACTATCGAAAAAATCATCATC
>NC_042495.1:98651012-98651090 GCF_005508785.2 Acyrthosiphon pisum | reverse complement strand
AAATGGAAAATGAAAATGTCCGTAAGAGCTCAAAATAAATCAAAATATTTTGAAAATGTTATGGTGAATAGAAAATGC
>NC_042495.1:98639962-98650912 GCF_005508785.2 Acyrthosiphon pisum | reverse complement strand
ATTGATAATTACACAAGAAAAGAAATAATTATTGCACTATCCTATACATTACTAATAAATTATATCTATATGGTATAATATGGCATATCAGCATATTATTATGGTACACACCGTGTCGTGTTTTCCATATATTTAGTTATATTACGTATGATGTATTCCGTTTCAGAAACCTGTACGTGAAGTACGTAACGTCATCGGCAATTTCACATGACCGTCGTGTCTTAACCTCAAACATCGGCGATTTACTGATTTCGTTAGATTTTCGTGGGTAAAATGTTGATAAAATATAAAACGTTTGGAATTTCAATTAATTTCGTGAATTTAAAAAAATTATATTACGGTCGTCGACTGTAAATTGCACATTTTAAATTTTACCAAAGAACGTTTCCCGAATTCATTGTCAAAAACCGTAATGGTAACACTCGGTTAAACATTTCGCTCCTCCCACTTATACCGCGGTCAAACATAACCTGTATGTCTGTATTCCTTTCAGTCGTCGTGCAGTTTGTTTACATTCTGTAAGTCGACCGAGCCATTCTTTTCGTTTATCCCGTCGTGTTACATTAACGTCAGACACACAAGATGGGTAAGTAATTTTTATCCGTTTACATCCGCTTAAATATTTGATCTACACTTTTGGACTACACTTATTCGATTAATGTCGCGTCGACGGCAGCCGTTTTGATCGGGTTACCGGCGTCTGGCGCTCATAATTTAATTACATTACTACTTGCAATACCTATGTATTAGGTACTCGTGCGCCCTAATAACGTCGACGTTTTTCGTTTAAGGTATATCCCGTGATACATGGCACAAACGCAGGAAGACCGGAGGCAAGCGCAAGCCCCTCCGCAAGAAGAGGAAGTATGAGTTAGGTCGCCCGGCCGCCAACACTAAGGTACGAAATTTGTGCTAAATATTAATTAATATGTGTTCCGCAAGCATCTGATATGCAGATCACTTCGGTTTGCTTACAGTAAATCAATCAATTCCATTTCGATACATGTTTAAACAGCATTGATGATGAGACAAATGACTGAATACGACGATATAATGACGATATTCATTATTTATATTTCACCTCTAACGTTCTGATATGCTTTATTTAATCCATGTTCGATGTACTTCTATAATATTATCGTTATAATACTATGAACCTACGAAATAACGTTTTGTGTCATAGTATGTAGAAGAAATAAATTCTAGCATTTATGATGAGATACTTTAGTCTGAATATTTTTGAAGATATATTTAATATTTTTCACCTCTAACGTTCTGATTTGCTGAATTTATGATCCATGCTCAATATAGGCATTTGGTTTTTATTTGTAAAAATTAATTGTTAGGAATTTTCAATATAGTATTTTTATGTACCTTTGGTTTAAATGACTAAAGTATAGATGATGAGACTTCTATCCGAATATTAATGAAGATTTTATTTATTATTTTCACCTCTAACGTTCTGAATTTCTGTAATATTTATATTAAAGATTCCATACAATATATATTTTTCTATTAAAAAATTGTAATTTAAGACATTGGCATTGCTTTCTAGGAATTAGTTTTAAATTCCAAATATTAATGAGTTTCAACTAAAGATTTCTGCCTATTTATGATGAGATTTGTTCGTATGAAGAACTAATGATTAGTTTAATCTACCCGCTTATTAATATCCTGAAATAGATTATGTAGGTATTTTAGTTTTTATTAGTTAAATTAAATAAAATGTTAGGAATATTCAACATAGTAATTGTATGTACCTTTGATTTAATTACTGAATTTTATGATGCGACTTATATCCGAATAATAATGAAGATATTGTTAACTATTTTTCACCTCTAACGTTCTGATTTTTTGTCTGCGAATATTCAAATTTATATTTATACAAAAATGCACATATGATGAGACGTTTAACTGAATAATAAATGACGATATTTACTATTTTTCACCTCTAACGTTCTGATATGCACTTATTGTAGATCTAGTTTATTTTATTTTCGATATTATTTTCTCATAAACAAATGTTAGGTATTTGAGATCTTTTAATTTATTTTCTAGGATTTACTTTTTAATTCCAAATTTTATTTAGGTGTAACTAAAGTCAATTTTTGTCTATTTATGATGAAATTAGTTAAACTGAAGAATTAATGATTAATTTTATCTATCCGCTTATTAATATCCTGAAATAGACTGTATAGGTTTTGTCTTGATGATATGTATTATTTTTTTTTTTTAAATAAAAATATATATATATGATTAGTAAAGTAAATAGTCTGTACAAAATGAAGTATTACCTATGCAATAAATAATAGATTGCAATACCTATAATATATCCTAAATTTTATTTATTTATTTTAAATTTTATATTCTAATGAATTAAAATATATAAATTATATATTAATTTTAATTTGTTTTCTTGGAATTATTTTTTATTCCAAATTTTATTGAGCTGTAACTAAAGTCAATTTCTGTCTATTTATGATGAGATTAGTTATACTGAAGAATTAATGATTAATTTTATCTATCCGCTTATTAATATCCTGAAATAGACCGAAACGTTTTTGACTGATTATACTATTCTATTAAAATAATATTGAAAAAAATAACTTATACTTTGTATTATATCCTATTTGTGATGATAAATTAAACTATGATATTCAATGATTAGCTAATATATCCGCTTATTAATATCCTGAAATAGGACCCTTTACACTAATATGTCAATATATTTTTATTAGCTATGCTGAGTTTGAATAATATTAATATTATATATCAGTTTTATTCATATTACTCTTAATTATGTTTAGCTTGGAGCCCGTCGTGTACACATTGTTCGTACTAGGGGAGGTAACAAGAAATACAGAGCATTAAGATTAGATCAAGGAAATTTTGCATGGGGTTCTGAAGGTATGTTACAACTATAAAATAACATTGTGTACATTTTTTTCAAAATTTAATTAAATACTTATTACTTTAGGTATTTCTGCTAAAACTCGTATCATTGATGTTGTCTACAACGCATCGAACAATGAATTGGTCAGAACCAAAACTTTGGTTAAAAACGCTATTGTTGTAATCGACGCAACACCATTCCGTCAATGGTATGAAGGCCATTACGCTTTGCCTATTGGAAGAAGGAAGACTACAAAATTAGTACGTATTTACTTATTATTAAATTAAAAGCTACTTTATAATGAAAATGATAACTTTCTTATATAATTAAAAAAAAAAATTACAATTTATATTGCTCAATGATGAATCCTTCATTATTGGATAGGGAATTGCCGTCTGACTAACTGATGACCCGTGTACTATCTGAGAGCACAGTTCCTTTTTCATGTATATAATATATTTAATCAAAATTAAAATGATGAGTAATTTATCGGTTCCTGATGTTTTCTTATGACGACATTATTTATTCCGCAGCGCTCTGATGTTAAGTTAAAAAAAAATAAATCTGTTATGATGAACCTTTCTGATAGGAATTGCCGTCTGATAATTGATGACCGTGTTCTAGCTGAAAGCAGAAATGTGAATAATAAACTATACAAATTTGTAACTTAAGAATTATATTATTTCTGTTATAATTGTATATAAATTATAAAATATGACATTTTAATTCAAATAATGAGTGATATTTTGGTTCCTGATTTAATTACAAGAGGACATAACTTATTCCGCACCGCTCTGATGTTAAGTTTGAAAAAATATATCTGCTATGATGAACCTTTCTGATAGGAATTGCCGTCTGATAATTGATGACCGTGTTCTAGCTGAAAGCAGAGATGTGAATAGTAAACTATATCAATTTATAACTTAAGAATTATATTATTTCCGTTATAATTTTATACAATATAACATTTAAAAAAAATGATGAGTAATATTTCGGTTCCTGATATAATCATATGAGGACATAACTTATTCCGCAGCGCTCTGATGTTAAGTTTGAAAAATATATCTGCTATGATGAACCTTTCTGATAGGAATTGCCGTCTGATAATTGATGACCGTGTTCTAGCTGAAAGCAGAAATGTGAATAGTAAACTATATCAATTTGTAACTTAAGAATTATATTATTTCCGTTATAATTTTATATAATATAACATTTTAAAAAAATGATGAGTAATATTTCGGTTCCTGATATAATCATATGAGGACATAACTTATTCCGCAGCGCTCTGATGTTAAGTTTGAAAAATATATCTGCTATGATGAACCTTTCTGATAGGAATTGCCGTCTGATTATTGATGACCGTGTACTAGCTGAGAGCAGAAATGTAGGTATCCTATTCAAAACATGTAGATAACCATTAAATTATATATAATACTTAGTAGAGAATTAATAAAATATTATTTTATAAGATAAAATTTAAATTCAAATGATGAGTAATATTTCGGTTCCTGATATAATCATGAGGACATAACTTATTCCGCAGCGCTCTGATGTATGTCAAGTTTGAAAACAAGAATCTGCTATGATGAACCTTTCTGATAGGAATTGCCGTCTGATAAGTGATGACCGTGTACTAGCTGAGAGCAGAAATTTATTCCTATGACCTGTACAAAATGTGTAGGTTACATTATACAACAGATGTGTAAGAATTAGATTATTTCTTTTACAAATGTATTTAATAGAACATTGAAATCCAAATGATGAGTAATATTTCGGTTCCTGATAATAACTATGAGGACATAACTTATTCCGCAGCGCTCTGATGTTTAAGTTGAAAAAGAAAGCTTTAGAGATCTTCCTGACAGAAATTGCCTGATTCATGAAAACCTCTTTTTTTTATGAATACATATTAATTTTATTTCTATGGTTTATTATATTTTATTAATTTTTACTATATTTTCATCATCAGCCTTAATTAACCTCATTCTTAATAAGTTAATAATTATTACTTCATATATCATTATGTTCAAAATTTCTTTTGTAAACTATGTTTTCGATCTATTAATTATAAACCATGATCTTAATTGTATTTTTAAATTATTTAAAGACTGAAGCTGAAGATGCTGTATTGAATAAGAAACGATCAACAAAGGCTGAAGTTAAATACAAGAAAAGGCAACGATTTGCCAAAGTTGAAGCTTCAATTGATGAACAGTTCCAAACCTCTCGTCTATTAGGTAAGTACCATCAAATAATACTAAAGAAAAAAAAATGTTTGAACGCCATGATGATTTTTAAGTGTATAATGGTGATATTGCAATTTTTGATATTAATCGTTTTGATTAATATCAGTCAATAATATGAACATTTTTTGTCATAGTTACACTGAGCGTTTTTTTAAGTACTTTACATAAAATGTTATGATGTCAAATTGTAAGTTTAAGATAGTGTAATATATCCTGTCTTATGATGTTTTCATAGTTACCCTGAACTATATTTATGTACAAGGCTTCCATTCATAATATTAAAATAATTGTCTAAAACCACACTATTTGTAAATATAATGCAATACTATGATGTTTAAGAAATCTCGTTAATATGATTTTTATATGAAATGTGAATCATTTTCTTCTGAGTATTGCTTTGTGTATTTAAACCGTTTTGTGATGTTTTTAAACCCCTAAAATATGTTATATTTTGTCATAGGTGTGTTTGTGGCAATACCTACTTACAGAATTTTGAATTGATAATAATAATAGTAAAATAATTATCACGCAATATGGACGAGCTAAATTTTTTGGCTTTTGATTTCAGGATGCTATAAACAACTGTCGACTCTTCTAGGTTATTCGATAACAATTAACTATACTCTGGCCCCAACTAAAATTGGTGTTTCTGCACAATTCCGATTCGAAACCTTTTCCATAGGGTAATTGGTTTTGCTTCTCTCGAGGGTCCGAGTATAACTTTTGTGTTCATAAAAATGTTAAGGAATCTGGAATTAGCATGTATTAATTTAAGAGATTTTTTTAAGGGATACAACAATTTCTAAAAAAATATTTTAGTTAATTTTACTGGGGCTGACTTTTATAGGTTACCATGACATTTACATTGGCCACATCTGTGAATAAATTCTAGACATGCCTATGTACTTTATTAAAAATATGACATTAAAATTAATTTTTGAATATATTATTTAGCATGCTTGGGAAGCAGACCGGGTCAATGCGGACGTGCTGATGGTTACATCTTAGAAGGCAAAGAATTGGAATTTTACCACAGGAAGATCAAGGCCAAGAAAGGCAAATAAATAAATGTTATTTTGTAATGATGTTCATGTTGTTCTGACATTATTAAATAACAAATGTTTTTTGACACAACTAGTTTTTACATTTTTTATTTTTACAAAACAATACTGTTCTTAACCTTAATTTATATAAAGATATTAATGCAAGATGCACAATATCCAATCCTGATAATATTAAATCCAAATTGGTGATGCTAGCGGATCAGTAATTACTCCAGCTATAAGACTGACTTTGGTATGTATGTCCATCACAAAGTAGACAAATGGATTTGACACAACAAAATCATGTTCCACATATTTGCGTTGAATTTCATAAACTGAAAAATATTGGAAAAGAATTATTAATAAAAAAAATAAAAGCATGAAATAAGCATTAAAATAAAGGGGATACATGTTTTTAATGTGTTTATCATCATATTATGTGCATACCAAAATTCTAGTGGTGATTATATCTTTCAAAACTGGTTTTCAAGCTATAACTTACTGTTTATGATAAAAATAAAAAATTAACTGACTGGTATATCTATATTACAATATAAGAGTATAAAAATTATCCTAGTATTCAAATATAATAAAAAAGAATAATGACTTTTTCATTATTGTTATATGAGATCATCGAAGAGCGACAACTTTGATCTATCCAAGCTAGACTGCATAATTGCACTATTTAGTATATACTGTATAAACAGTGGCTAAACGTGTATCTGAGTATGTCTTCTAACACGGCCAAATGACAAAAAAAAAAACTAGCGGAGCTATTGTATGATCATAAGCTGTGAAAAAGAGTCGTGTGGGGGGTGTCGAAAAACTTGGCTGAAAACATCAATAGGTCAAATTGTTTCAACACTAAATAAATTAAGAACTAAAAAAATAATTTGATTAACTATTATTTTAAACTTGTAATGTAACTAAATTGAAAACAAAAAAATGTGTACATTTATGACTGCAGACAGTTTTTTAGTTTCACATAGTTTAACTTAAACATGGTCGAGGTTCGTCATGTGTTGGATATAGAACTATAGAAGGGCAGTATAATAGGTCTCGAGGCGCATCTTAGTCCTGAGCCCTGGGGGAACTAGGTACCTACTGGTTACTACTCACCATGTCCAGAGAAGGTAGGGGGGGGGGCGATGCTACCGAAAAACAATGGTCTAGAACTCTCGAGGCAACTGATATTTTTCACGGTGCTTTAACGTGGCCTCAGATGATCAAAAAAAGACTATCGCATTACCTTCCGTGTGTATGATGTATCGGCGTATCGTACATAATGTTTTGACATAGCAATGTCCAATATTTAAATTGTTTAATCTACCTATCGTGCATAATTGCTTTTAAGGACATTTTTTGCTTGTCGAATTGTTGTTTTTTTCATATAAACATACGAAAAATAATATGGATAGGAATTATCGATCGTCGGACAAATCCGATTTTCTAACAAACTGTCTGCCTTGGCAATATCTAAATTAAAAGACAACGATCGGTCATGCACTTCAGCGACAATCGAGTCTATCGTTTTTTATATTTTTAAGGCATCTATCTATACGTCAGTATACAACATTACCATCCGTTGACGAAAATAAAATAGGTTACAGCTCCGATTCCCCCCCCCCCCAACCAAAAAACATACAAACAACAAAAATAATTGTTGTATTATCCTCTTACTCTATTCCAAATTATAAGACACTTTTTTTTGGCGCACGCGAGGTATGGTATAAACGTTGTGACAATACTGAATACAGTTCATTATGTATTAGGGTTCTAAACTTGAAATATTTCAATGAAATTATGAAAAATATTTTTCTTTTTTAATACATGTTATGTAATAGATTATTAGAAACAATAAATTGATTACACACTAGAATTAAAGGAAAACATTATTTTTGTTGATTTATTATTTGATATTTGTATGTTCATTATGCAGTGGCTGAAAAATATTCCTTACATTATTTTGAGAATAAAATTTTTTTACATGAGTTTTAAAATATTGTTGTATGTGAATCATTAGCGATCCAAAATATAATGATTTGAAATAAACTTGAGGTCAATACCAACAATGAATGAAATAATGAAAAAATTTTCATTTTTCAGAAATTATAAAGTGTACAAAAGTCGTATAATGTGTGTGTGTGTGTATGTGGCTGAGTGATGCGAAGGGGCTCTGGGCTCATTATTTAATACCTAGTTCATATAATTTGTTATAAGCCGTATACATTTGTTAAACAACTTATAAATTATATGTAAATATGTTACATATTTTCTTTATTTCATACTTTCATACAATAAACCAACTTTTAAAAATGTTCACTTGGAAGTTGACTACTATAAACTTTTAGATATAATAAACATTTTATTTTTATTTTTCATCAAAATGAAACATTTTATGAAAAATTCATGAAATATTTCAAGAAAATAAATTTCATGCAATTTTAAAACCCTATTACGTATACACCGTGGACCGTGGTGTTTCGTGACGTGAAACTGTAGAACTAAAATGAACTGTATTGTCACAACGTTTTCACCATACTCCGCGTGTGCAAAAAAAATTTTGGTTTTTTTATTTTGAATAAAGTGTAGAGTAGTTTTATACCTAATATTACCTATTGAATATTTTCTTAGAAAACTTAAATCTATTTTAGATTTGCCATGAACTGCTTACCTATCTAGCAACATTAATATTAATATTATATTAATAAAAAACCTCGCATCTATGGTTATACCTTTTTGGATATTAAAAAGAACAAACAAAATCCTATTTGTCGAAGCCGCCTGTGATGAGTAGTTAATCCCGTTTTTTTTCCAATAAAAATTTTTTTTTTCATTGATATTTAAGCCCGGCAACTATGTTTATCAGGTGCTTTGTTTTTTGTTTGTTTGTAAGGGAGGGTACTGTTGGTTTTTAGACACGTGTGTAGTTTTGGCAGATTTTTTAGTGGGCACCCATGGGTATCTGCCATGCCCAGGTGGGGGGTGGCGGCACTTCTCTCTGGACACCGTGACTTGCCCGAAGAAAAATGCCACCCGTGAACAGAGATTTGAACCAGCGCCGGTGTGCGTCTTAAGTTGTAGGCGCAAATAGGGGGGCTTGGGGGCTAAGTCCTCTCAAACATTTCCTACATTTTGTTTTAAGCTTATTCAATATTATCAAAGTAAGGTTTTAGCCCCCCAAAATTCCAAACACTATTTGTGTCTATGGTCACAACCGATGCTTTAGTCCACTTGGCCACTCCGTCCCCCAATTTTAAATAATTATTTAATTGACAATTGTTAAGAGGCTGTCAGCGCACTATTTGTTTTCTCTCTCTGGCTCACACGCAACATAGACAAAATGGATTTACGCAAAATCATTTTTTATATGTGTTTATAAGTTATCTTAGTAAAGTCACCCATGACAATAAATATAGAGAATAATACTTTTGAGGGAATGACATATCGATTTGTCTAAATATTTTCTTAAAACAATTTAAACATCATTTAAATGTACAACATTTTTTTATTTATTTTGAAAGTCAAATAATAATAAAATATAAAATCGATATGTCATTCCCTCAAAAATATTATTCTCTATCTTTTTTTTTATAGGTGACTTTACTCTAAGATTACTTAAACGCGTAGAAAAAATGATTTTGCGTAAATGCATTTTGTCTATGTTGCGCGTGGGCCAGAGAGAGAAAACGAATAGTGCACTGACGTCCTCTTAATAAAGAAAAGTACTACGAATTCGCTATTTGTTTACCCCTGTGTACAAACTATGTCTAAAATAAAACACCTTCAATTGAGGGCCTCATTGCCTCGATGGTGATTATTGGAACAAATACTCTATAACAAATACGTCCGACTCTGTTATAAATGGTGATGACAGACATTACTGTCTATACATGTGAGGCTAGTATAGGGTCAGATTTCCTTTCTAGTTTCTACACAGTTTTCATTGTTTTGTGTTTCAGCCTTCGGGTCAATGGTTATTATAATAGTAGGTAGGCAAAAAATGCACTAAAGAGCCTAATTTCACTGTTCTTTAAATTCGTCTAATAGCCAATTATAGGTAAAAGTGTATAACACTTGTTTATAATTACTATGTTGGGTTATCTTAGGGTATAATAATGGTTTCAATAAAAAAAATGTAGTTTTAGTATTCTATAACAATTTTTCGTCATCTCCTGAAAACGACTTAAAAGTGTGGAATTGGTCCTTGTTCTTATCTGTAAGTGTTTCCATTATAGTTTATAAATACAAACTACAGCCCTACAAGTTGGGCTATATATAAGCCCTTTATACCAGATTATTTAACTAGTTTTATACAAAGCATCAACAATATATTATTGGATAAATAACTCCTTAGAGTCTTATATCTTAGATGAACATAATAAAATGTATAGGTAGGCTACAATTGGCAATTGCATAATGTTATATAATTAAATATTTAGCTAGATACCTTTAGAGTCAAATAGATAAATGTCCAAAAAACAATATGTTGAGTGCTGCTATAAATTCGACGCGTATGTATACGCATATAGGTATAGGTACATATACCTATAGGTACCGACGTACCATTGGTTATGATATTTAGGCTATGAGCTATCTATAATACACGTGAGATTATATATTAATTAATAATCATAAATTATATAATACATGGACACAAATGACTTAAGGGGATTCGATACCGTGATTTTTTGTTTTTGTCTAACACACACGCGACATAGGATTTTAGACTGGTTCTCTGCCAAACATACCAATTGATCTAACGAAG
>NC_042495.1:98635568-98637751 GCF_005508785.2 Acyrthosiphon pisum | reverse complement strand
TTATCAAACAAAAATATCTATAAGAAAGTCAAATTAAATTTTTATGATCGTTTGAAATTCAAATTTTTACAACACTGGATATTCACTCGAATTCTCATGTAGCGATTTCCTTATTTTGTTGTAATTCAAAAACGAATAACTGCAGATACATGAAAATTTTACTGAATGTTTATATTAGCATTTCCTATACACCATAAAATTTTGAAAATAATTTGATTCTTTTTGAGCTGTGTACAGACATGGTCAGTTTTCAATTTTTTTAGTTTTTTTTTCTATAAATATCAATAAAGTTTTATCTGTTGGGCCAAAAAGTGTATAAATTTAATACAAAGCTCCTGATTAATTGTTACAATATCAGTTGAAAAATATTAAAAAAACATAGACACAATTTTTTTTTATAAGCATTTAAAGATCAAATTTTGACAAAATTTATTAAATTTTAATTTGAAAAATTATTTTGTAGTTAAAAATTTATAAAATGTTCAATTTTTGTATCTAAGAATTGAAAATTTAAAACAAGATTCCACGTAAGTAATTAATTCTGTTACCAAAAAATCTAAAAAATACATTTACACAGTTTATTTTTATAGTAATTTTAAGTTCAAATTTGGACGAAATTACATATTAAAAACCTAGGATAACTATTTTAGTTATTTTGTTGTGATTGTATAATATTATTCGTGGGTACTTGAAACTTCTAAAGTATACTATTATATATCTATGATTTTACCACGGTTTTTTGTTGATGTATAACGCGTTATAACTTATAAGTACCTAATAGATATTATGATATGATTAATTTGGAATTTATTATAGGTACCTATTATAGGTCAATTTTTTTTTAATACCATAGATAAGTATATATTATATGTCTAATACATAGACTGATATACCGTCTCCGCTCAGAGATCGTTTTTCTTATACAGTGATATTATATCATTGAATTCAAATTTAATACTGTCCATTATACAGTGACCCACTTCTAACCTACTGTACAGCAGAGCGACATCCACTTACCCACCTTTTTTAGTTTTTGTTTTAAATATTAAACCAATGATACTTTTCTTCGAGAAAATTTGAAATTAAGTGCCAAGTGCCAACATAGGCATATAATTCAAAATACATTATAATTTAAGTGGTTTATATTTGATTTAAAATTTTAAAATGTGTATAATATTGTAAAAATTTCCAAAAAAACAAGGAAAACAATAAATAATTATTGTTAGTAAAAAATAATTTCTTATTGGAATATAATACTTTTAAAATTAAAAATATTCTAAATACTTAAAAAGTATTCGGAATAATATGCAAGACTGTAGTGGATTGATATAGTGGATATATAATAATTAACCGAGATGGTGGCATATTAGTTATAACTACCGCTGTCTACCTATATAATGTATTTAAATTTATTAGTTTATATAACCTTTACTGATCGAAAGACATATGCATAGCATTCTAAATAAATAATAATTATACGTATTATAAGTATAGCCAGTATCAGCGGCGTAGATACGATTTTTTTCTGGGGGGGGGGGGGTTTAAAATATATTTATGATACAAATTACAAGTTATTAGTTAAGCTAAACGTCATTCAAATTGGTATTAGTTATAAATAGTTGCAATAGTTTTATATTAGACTGTTATAATAATTCATAAAATAAAATCCACTCAATGTCGTTATCGCTGTTTTTGTCAATTTTATAAATGGATATTATTTCAGTAATAGTTATCGAGGCCTACCTATGCATTTTAAAGAGATGCTCAAACAGGGATCTTGAGGTTCACGATGGAAATTGGAAATTTTATTTTTAAATAGTTGCCATTGGTTACAGTCTACAGTAGAAATTAGTATTTATTTATTATTGGTTTCCATTGGTTATTTGGCCAGATCAGGCACATTGATACTCTAGATTGAAATCATACACTTACGTACCAGCAGCACGGGGTCCGCGATCTACCGCAGGTAGATTGCCTACCTGATAATATACTGCTTTGAATCAGAATTTTTACTCCGGGCAACGAAAAAGTTAAAATACGTTTTGAACGCCATCCACCAAATATTAAATAACGAATCAAACAAAGTTTGGGTCATATAGAGTTGGTATATTTAACGAGCAACGAAGTGCATGGGGTCAGCTAGTATAATATATTATGTAAGTACCTACTAATGTACTATAGAC
>NC_042495.1:98632298-98633469 GCF_005508785.2 Acyrthosiphon pisum | reverse complement strand
ATATTTTAAAAAACCAAACAATAATTAAATCATACCTAGATAACTTTTATTATTTCCACTCCATATGTCTGCTGTTGTACAAATGAATTTTGATTTTTGAATCAAATCTGATAACATAGAAACATATGAGTTGTAACTATTTTTCAATAGTTGCAATATTTGTTTTCTGTTTGGAATAATGGATTCGTCTTTTGAATGGGTGAGTCCCAAAATTAGTTTTTTAAAACTACGTTTTTCGACAGTCACCAGTGGTCGCATTTCACATATAATATATTCAAAAACAAGATCATTTACCTGTTAAAAAAAGTGTTAATTATAAATAAATAAAATGTTAATAAAATAAAATAAATATTTTGATAGGAACCATTGATGTATTATAAATAATTATTAAGTATCCAAACATCTACAGTACTAAATACTAATTATAAATTCCAATCAATTTTCAATAATCAATCTATAACAATAGACTAACAAATTATAATATACCTAGTAAAAGAAACTATTTCAAAAAATGTTTTGTGTAATAAAATATATCATTTTTTCACATTAATTGTTGATCTATTGTGATTACTATCAAATTAAATATTTAAACACAATTAAACATACTTAATATATTTTTTATTTTTTATTTATTTTAGTAAATAAAAAAAATTAAAATATATCAGATAACTTTATTATAAACCTTATAATAATGTAAATACTTTAATTTATTCAAATATAAAATATTAATTTTCAACTACAAAGCATTTTAAGTTATAATGTTTATGATATATGTATGATATATTAAAACATATATAGTTACCTAATTATACATAGGTTCTTGGATTATATTACAGTAATACAAATTATACCTATATTATTAATCAAAATACAAGCTGATAATTATGATGTAGGGATGTAGGTATAATTATAGTAGGTACTTAGATTATGCACTTTATGATTGAATGTTAAGAATTATTTTAGAATTATAGTATTTTAGACATTAACAGTCCCATAGATAATCATAATAAAAAGAGTTAATTTGTAAGAACATACCAAGCTAAGAATATCTTAATAAAATATTATATACCTCTTGTTTTGAACAACTTTTGTTTGGCCCTGAATGGAACAATTTTGTTTGTTTTAAAATGTCTTTTTTTGAATTACCAGACATCTTCAGATTTTGTACTCC
>NC_042495.1:98629242-98631691 GCF_005508785.2 Acyrthosiphon pisum | reverse complement strand
GGTCACTACTCACTACTCAGTACTCACGACTAAAAACTATTTATAAATAATATGGGTATTTCTCTTGTGTGGCATGCCGGCCTATCGGCTTATCGCAATGCACGCCAGTTATAAGCAATTACACGAAAGCAAACTCATATTAGGTATATAATAGTATCATTTTAATATTTCGAATATAATAACAAAAAATAAAAATTGAAATCTCAAATTATAAATTATATTTCATTATTAATAATGGAATATTAATAACGTTAATACTCGGTTATATTATTACCTAGTATTTAATAATTTAAAATTTTTTTATTTAAGTAAAATATTTTATTTAGATAAATTGACACAGATAACCATTAAATTTATCTAGATAAGATAATATATAACCACTCATTTTTTTTATCTAGATAAGATAATTAAATGAATAAAATTATCTAGATAATTTATCTAGATAAAATTATCTAGATAATTCCCAACACTGAACACGGCGGTACAACTTTAATAACATTATTAGTATATTATTACTTCACATCTATAATATTATTCTAATAAGCCCCATACTCTCGTTATAATAATTTAATCTGTTATTGTACGCTTCCAATGCGAATGTTAATATACAATCAACCTGTTTCCTCGGTGCGTGTTTATCTAATTTTTTCCGGGTTATCTGATACCACCGCCATTCACCCAGTGTTTTCTCATCTCAACGGTTTGGTTGACCTAACCAGTAACCTATATAAAGTTTGCTGGTGGCCTGGAAAAAACTCACAATCCTCGAACACGCCAACACACTATCTGATCATTAAGACCGGGATAATAATTAATTAGTTTCGCAGAACTATAGAACTGGGTCCAGAAGTCGATTTCGACAAAAACTACACTAAGATATTATTATTTCAAACCAAAATATTAATCAATGAAATCTCGACTGTTCATATTTGAAGTGAATTATATTATCGTCCACGTGTTCGACATTTTGACGATAAATCAACGCCTATATAACTAGCCTATGAAATAAAACTTGCTTCAGAGTTGATTGTTGAATATAGGTTTGTAATTAAAGTTAATTTACATTACTCAAAACAACTACACACTGGTAACTATACGAAAACACATAATAAAATATTCAAATAATAAACATTGAATACAATGTCATAATTTATTTATGTGCAACGACAGAGAAGAAATTAAAAAATCATATCAAATATTAGTAAATTAAAGCAGCACAGTAAAGTATTTACATTTTACATAATATATGGACAACTACAAAATATGAGACCATTTTTATAGACATATTTTATTATAAAAATATACAAAATGCACAATGTTAGATGTAAAAATAAAATAAAACCCGAGAAGTTGCTTTGCTGTACAGAAGTAGGAGTTAAGTGTATCTTGCATATTATGATGGCACTGCAGTAAGTATAGGGAAAGTGTTAAATTTGAATTCAATGATAAATAATTCCATACGCCATACGACGAAAAACGATTCTGAGCGAAAAAACCTAACATTTTATCATGCAAATTAAATAATAAAATAATCTTACGGTAGAAATTTCAAGTATCTACCGTTTATCGTTTTCCGAAAAAATTTTCATCGATATTTAAAGAAAATAAACCAAAAAAATGTTTAACTAGGTATATATAAATAGCTCAAAAGGAGTCAAAATATTTTTGTCGAAAACAACGTTGAGTAAGAATTCCCGTTTTTCCTTCATTTTTTTTTAACACTAGTCATTTTTTATATTTTAAAAGTGCCAACTAAATCGAATTTACTACCAGAAATCACCCTTAAAGTGCAAATTCGAAGCACTATATATCGCATAATAAATAGACACAAAAACAACCCATGGTTATAAAGTTAGCCTCCCTCCCGCCACCTTCATAAAAAATTATCCAAACTAGTCCAAATATTTAGCAAATTAATTGAAAATTGATTTTCAAATCAAGGGGAGGGACTAACTTTATGGAGCTTCCCACAGTCTCACATTATCCGATTCGTTCCAAATCAACGTCAATATTTAGAAAAACAAATAATTGTAAATCATTGCTAATTACTTTTCAGAATTTTCAAATCAAATTGTAATTTTGGCCTAATTTTTTACCAAATTTTGTCAGCCCTCCAATTTGTTCGATTATATAGTACATAATAAGAAATAACTACGAGGGAGGAATTCGCCTATAAACCGTGCTATACGGGGGTGATTCTTTTATCATTGAACACTCATTATTTCAAAAAGTGTACATTTTTTGAAAATATTTTTTACATAGTTTCAAGTCGCTTATAAAACAACGCTTTTCTTAAAAAATTAAATTTTAGATTCTGAGTGGAACGATGAATGTATTGATTTTACAATGATGTGTGTTTTTTTATTTTTTTTTTTATTTTTTTTTTTATTTTTTTTTTTATTTTTGTGTCTGTCATCACGTTTTAGGACAGTAAAAGTGCTTGGATTTT
>NC_042495.1:98521821-98627741 GCF_005508785.2 Acyrthosiphon pisum | reverse complement strand
ACTGTACAGCAGAGCGACATCCACTTACCCACCTTTTTTAAATATTAAGTATTAGATAAGCGGAGTGGAGTGGTACGGGGTAACCCCTCGAAATTTTTGTCCACTTCTCCGCTAATCTAAACTTTGAATATTTATAACTCATAAACTACTCACCCGAAATTCGATTTTCATGTATCAAAATACTAAGAAAAATATTCTTCTTTGGAATATAAAATTAAAACCCAATGTTGTCATTCAAAAAATTAAAAAACTTAAAAAATTATAAGGATAAAAAATATAATTTTTTAAGAAAAACGCTGTTTTATAAGCGACTTGAAACTATGTAAAAAAATATTTTCAAAAAAATGTACACTTTTTGAAATAATGAGTGTTCAATGATAAAAGAATCACGCGGTATATGCGTGTTGTAATTACTCACTTTTACATAATTTATAGTTTATAGAGACTAAGTACACAAAGTTTAAACAAGCAATGATTTATTTACTTCTCTATATTGTTAGTATAGTTTGTATAATATTTTCAAAGTTTTAGCCTCACTTCATTTGAAGCAACAACAATTTCTAATAAAACAAAAAAAATATACAAATCTAGGTATACCTTATAATAGGGTCAAATCTCAAGCGTGATTCGTTTTAATTAAACAACGTCACATGATATTTTATTTAAAATTTTTAATTTACTAACTGTAACGTTAACAAATCTACAAAAATAAATTCTTAACTCGATATTATTCATAAAAATTATGAATAAATACAATAAATAAAAATTATGAAAATCTAACCAAAAATTATTAAAATGGCAAATAAAAAAATTCACATCATAATGATGGACATAATAATATTAAAAAAATTGTAATAATAATAAATAAAATGAATAATAAAAGTTATCAATAAAATCTGTTTCTTTGTAGGATGATTATCTAATAACACTTGTGGTAACTGGTGAATAAATTTACCCAGGTATATGCAGAACCTAGCACCAGCCTTGGGTTGAAGCATAATTTTATTAAAATCGTACCTTTTAAAAATTACTGCCAGAAATCTTGAAAATATAGAAATTAAAATATTTTTTATAGCAATTGATTTTCTAAATATTGACGTTGTTTTGGAACGAATCGGACAAGGTGGGAGGATCCATGAAGTTCCCCCAAACCTAATTATTAATTTACTACTTTGCGCTTGATTTGCAAATTCTAAAAATCAATTTGCAATTAATTTGCTAAATATTTGCACTAGTTTGGATAACTCTTATCAAGTTGTGGTGGCTAACTTCATGACCATAAAAAACCTCATTGTAAAATCAATACATTCATATCTCTGATCAGAACCTAAAAAAAGGTAATATATAAAATATGTAGATAACATAATAAGGTATACTTTAAATTGTAACATTTTAGTAAATGTTTAGTAATTGTTGCTATGTAAATTTGTGTCAAAAAAAAAATTGTATTCAAACATTTTTTTGACTATTGTCGAGAAATCTGTGAAACTGGATTAAAATCATTTTTTATGAAAATCGTAATAGCTGATAAACAGACTATTAGTTTTATTTTAAATGGCATAACGAACAGCAGAAGAAGTTAAATTCTTGATGTAGAATAACTATAAGTTACGCGTAATTCAAAGAAAACCGATACGATTGGTCACCCATCTGTATAATATATAGATTTCATTGTAGTCGCTATATCTCACTTTTCCTAGATAATAACACATAATATTATATGATATAAATGTTTGTTATATTAATCAAGACAAAAAGCTACGAGTGCTGGGATAATGGACGTTATTGTGTTTGAATACAAACTAATTTCCATAAATCGAATCGGGTTTGAACAATCATTATTATATTCAGAGATTATAACTATTATAGAACGGTCAATTAAAGTTAAATTTGATAACGTTATAGAATGTTAATCGTGACTAGTATTTGTTTTGTATAATATAGTACTATAATACATGCAATAGCTTGAATTCTATATAAATATTATAATAGCCAATGGGTACCGCCATAGTATATTATACAAAGAAGACCAACACTGACAACACTTTTTTGTGTTCGCCAATAAAATGTATAGCATTTTGTCATTATGAAAATTATAAAAATTATGAAAACATTCCTTTATGATTCCAATGTAAAGATTAATAATTGAAAACCACTAGTAGGCCACTAGACCTGATACCAAAGAGAAAACTACAATCGCCCGCCTCGTCTACTGCAGCAAAATCAGGATATCATTATGTAAGATTATTCAAGGTGTTCAAAAAAATTTGGAAACGCTTTAATTATTATTTGCATATTTGTATACCTACGTAATAGCAATGTTGCACATTTATTGCGTAAAATATTTAATCTCCTAATTAATTCTATTATCGTTTATCAGTCCTAACTATAGTCTAAATGTCTAATGTCCGTTTCTTTGAAGTTTGAACACCCTGTGGCTACCTATGTAAAGATATAGCTGCGGCACTGCGCTTTTCACCTAGAGATAGTATACATGAATAGGACATTCCTATACTAATATACATATTATGATATACTTTGATCTATATATCTGTGACTGTGAGTGAAAATTCTACCAGTTACCATAATAATTATAACTTATAACTATATGCAGTAGTTTTGGTTTGTGGGTACGGTTTATGATACAGCAAAACATTTTATCAATCCACCATCTGCATAATTTTAAATTCAATAAATTTCGATATCTTTAATTTTTTTTTTTTTGTTATTCCAAAAACTATAATAATATTTGCCACACTGTGTTTTAAAATTACTATTCTCTATTAATATAAATTAGTATTATAAGTGGTGAGGATACCACAACCTTAATTATTGCATTTAACCACTTTAGTAACTATATAGTATATGCTCTTCGACCACACTTGAATTTATACAAATTTATGCATTTCCTATTTACGTATATATCTCTATGATCCCGCCCTATAATTAGAGAATTGAGCGACAGAGACAGATAGATATTAGGAGAGGGGGATTTCAAGGTGGACTACAATTCGTATTGATTTATCCAAGATTCTAATCATTGAATATTTTATAACTAAGTCATTATCTATTTATTTGTCCGTGATACCCCTCCTAATCTTTCTCCCTCACTCAACAACTACTTTTAATTTCTCTATCTAAGCGCAGTCCATATCTTTATATATGTCTGTGACAAATATAGAAAAAGAAAACCTAATACCTACGTTTCAGTGTTAAGTATATCAATATATCACCAAATAATAACCCTTTAAGTAAAACTGATTTTTCTTCTACATCAACCTTTCTTGTACCAGTTGCACTTAAAAGGGTTCTCAAGATTGCACAATAGTATAGGTACACTTACTATAATATTAAATTAATCTTCACTAACACGAATTAGTTAAATGCTGTGGGTTTTTCTTAATTCAATCATAGATACTTTAACCATGAGTGTTAATGTGTTATACTGTGATATCTTTATGACCGATACAACTATTATTATTAGTTATTTAGTTATCACTCATAGCTCATAAGTCGTGTAACACTACGCAACAATATTAATGCTCGTCGACGCTAATTCAAAAGTATTTTTTAATCAAATGTGTGATTATAATTTTAATTAAGTTAAATCCCGTTTGATCTTTATAACTGTTGAGATGTAATGTTGAATAAAACATAACATAACATATTATATAAAACGTAGTTTCAAAGAGGAAACTTTTACGATCCTTATGCAGGTGTTTTTCATGATATCTTGCATCAGCTACTATACGCAAACCAATAAGCGAGTGATAATAGTATTTATAATTAATAATATTTTTATACTTAACTTATATTTTTTACCAAATGATCACAACATATCGATCAATACAAAAGTATAAAACGTCCACTCTAGTTCTAATGCCCCAATGTGGTAGTGTACCAATACTAAATTAAAATATTATACGAAAAACGTTTTACGCTTACCTAACTATTTTTTTTCACAGTCTTCAAACGAATGTCTGAAAAATTCAAAAATTACACTTCATATTTCATAATGCCCACTGCAAATTATATTGTCATATCATAAACGAATAAAAAAACGCATTTCGGTACGTCGACCGCGAATCGTAGTTTTTATTTGTGATATGTACATCGCTGCACCAACGATATTTATACTCAATTTCGACTTGATTCTTAGTGATTCTCATAACAAGTAAAAATTAAAATTAAAACAAAATATTATATGTAAGTACTTATATCCCATACACAGAACACTTCGTGACGACCCCAGTGGAATATATATATTATATACCCAGTAAGAATATTCTTATCGAAGCACGTGATAATTTTACCAATGTTAATTGCTCGGGTCTTTACAATATCATAGTCTCTAAATCACGACCACTCGTGTGGTATTTAACAATGTATACAATATACGCCATGGCGCGGACTCGTTCGAGAGAAAATTCTCCGATGTACCGTTTTATCGGATATATAAAAAAAATTACCACGCGTATTATACAGAGTGCTCAGGGCGTTTCAGAAAACTGCAACGGTTATACGACCGTTGTACCTACGATATTATGCGATATCGAGATGAACAGTTCAAAGTTTCAAACACCCGACAGCGTAATGGTATTCGTGTAAATATTTCGAAGTAGGTGTAATACAATATAGATACGGCTCTAGTTTAATATTATAAGTAATATGCAGGTGTCGACCGCGAACGATACTTATTCGCAAAGGTGTTTGGCGGTCATAATTGTATTCCGTGCATGGTCGAATGGCCGAGGCGTGCATATAAATCGCGTTATATTAATATTCTCGGTCTTATATTATTCGTAGCGAGCATAACATTTTGATATTTAACCGTGCTGGTATATAGGTACGTCCGCCTAAGACGTCTGCAATATTATACTTTATACGGAAGAATCAAGTACGATTAGGATAAAGTCCGATAAAAAAAAATCATTGGAAAATCGGAAATAATAAATATATTAAGGTGATAGCATGCTCACCCCCATTTTTCCTTCAATAATTAATTTTTTTTTAATTTTAATATTTTAAAGTATATAGGTACTCAAGGACCATATATTTTTAATTATTTAGATTTGTTAGATACTTACCATTTAGGGAATGCCCTATGGCAACAGTAATCAATCTTTTCTGCAGTATATTTTCGAGCAGATGATTTTTCTGAAAATTGAAATGTATCTTCATCAAATTTTGAACGAGCTGCAGATTTTAAGTTATTAGATTTTATATACGAGATTATATATGATTTTATATAGAATTAGAAAGATAATATCTCTAAAGATTGTTTTACAAAAATATATAATAGATTCAATATTGAATACAGTATTTACTTTACTCAGATAATTATTACAGATTTTAAAATTTTGATAGATTAATATTAATTATAATATGATTTTCAAATCATCATAACCCCCAATTAATTCCATAATATATTCCAAACAGATTATCCTTAGTACGTAATGTGAAATAACTCTAACACTATTCGTTCGAGTTTAGATTTATATGCAATAATACATAAACCAAAAAGTCATCCAGTTAACAATTTAAAAGATAAGAAGAATGATTTTCATTAAAAAAAGAAAAAAATTGCTACAAAACACTCTTTAAAGAATATGAAAAAAATCTAAATAATTAAAAAAATATGATCCTTAAGTATAAGTACTTAAAAATTGCAAAAATCAGAAGTTTTATGAATGCATTATTAAAATAAAAAATGGGGGGAATATGCTTGATGAATCACTCTGTGTATATAATACTAATATATTATATCTTGTATTAATTCATCACGCCGTCGACGTTCTGTTCACATTTTAAATACAATTTTATTATGTATATATATTATTGTACTTAACACTATCGATTGCCGCTACGGGTACTCTAAAATATATTATATGGCGTGGCGGCACATAAAATGTTTGGTATAAATACGACACACACATTTTTTTTTAGCATCCTCTGCAAGGTTATTTCTTATTAGTATGATATATGAAATATTTACATTAGATTAATTTAGACATATTGATTTTTTTCAAATCAAATATTAGTTTATTAACATTTGCTAAAGATCCCCGACACACAATTATTCATACATGTATATCATTAATTATTACTAAGAGGAATGCTCGCACGTGTTGTCTCTGTCTTGTAAGCGTAAATATATACAACATAATATAGCTAATTTGCGTTCAGCAGAATCCATTTTGTGTTATTAGTTTTAATATGACAGTAAATAGAACTATTATAAAAAAAATTCAAATTTAAACATATCTATAATATTCTTACCTAGTAAGAAATATGTATAGAATATTATAAGAATATTATCAGTCTTCAGCGCTCTCGTTAGCCTTTATTTTTATTATTTTTGTTTTGAAGCGAGTTATGAGCATTTTAAAATATGAATCTTGTACATACGTATAGATGTACTTTATATATCATGTAATGCAATCCACTCAAAAGAAAAAATATTTTTATAAAAACTGACGAAAGAACATTAAACTAATAACACAACATGGGTTCTGCAGATGAACTCAAGTTTTTTTTTTTACGTTTGCGTTTGCCACACAGAAAAAGCAACAGTATCGATATTCGAATGTATAATAACGATTAGTATCGGTTTTCCGTACGCAACTAAGTTATAAAAAAAAGATAAACTGGGACCTCTATTTTTACCTTTGTGGGTGCAACATATATTTTATTAAATAATTCTGGAACGCCAAGTACCAAACCCGAGTACAGGAAAATCCTGGATATTTATAGATGAACGCCGAAATTCGTGCGCCAATTATACTGGGAAATCTTAGGAAATCTATTGGGTGCCGTAAAAAAACGTCAATTGACATTTTGCAAGACGATCAAATGAACGTCAGTATTATCATTTATCACAAACCATTGGGGACATACGTCTAAAGCTACATCGCTGGAATAATATTTATATCGATCGCGGATCGAGATGCTTTTGAATTTTAATTCTTTAATTATAGGTAGTTATTGTGTGTAACAACTTTTATTTAACTGATGTACTTACCGGGTCATAAAAATCGTGTTTATCAGGCGATGGGGATACGCTGTGAAATAATTGTTTCAAGTTCTGAACGATCCGAATCCTGCAGCTTATAATATATTATGGTATGTGTCATCTATATGTACTCTATAATACTCTATATTATTATTATATGCGTATCATCACATTATTATGCCCAAGTCAGTGATTTGCTTGACTTGTATTCTTTACCTAAGCGTAGGCGTACTGCGGGTATTAGGTTCCTTGATCCTTACTAGGTTATTGAATAACAAAATGTCTAGTTTCATTTCTGTGTTTTAATGTACCACTTCGCTCCTCACAGTCTTCTACTCTTTTTTATGTTCCGAATGTCACCACCAACTATCAAGCAAGGCCGATGAGCCATCAAATACGGTAGATCAGTAAATGTGGACCATGCCTTCAATTTTCAACTCTGTATTGAATAAATTAAATATAGTTATTATATGCACCAACATATACGTTAAGACATTAATTGTATCTGAATATGTCGTACTTATGCCGGATCGCATGAACAATCACTAAACATTTAATGAATCAATAGTGGACTAATTGTCCTTTAAACATGATTTAGTGGTCCATGATTGGTTCCATTAAATTTTATTGAGCCATTAAATTTTAACAAATTGTTCATGCAACGCGGCATTAATGTATTAAAAATGCTTTGCAAAAATAAATAAAATCACTTTAAGGTCATAACTCATAGTTATATTACTAACATTTTATGGTGTTATATTATCGGCGATGAAGTTAGTGTACACGAATCATAATGGGTACACCATCACCCGTGATCACCAGTCACGCCGAATATTTTTAAAATTAAACTGTGCAAGAAACTGATTTTGGACCTAAAAGGTGGACGTACGCGACGCTGAAGTATTGGCCATTATTTCTACGTAAAAATAACGAATACATTGTCAACGTGAAAATACCAAATATTATATCGGTCTAAAAAATAAACAATATTTAAGTCTCTCGCTCGGTACAGCACGGAACTGTTCGAATGTTGTGGAATATACTGCGCAGGATCAGGGCCAGTCGTTAACCCGCGTGACTTTTTCATCCGGACCACGAATAAAATGATTTATTTTTAGAAGTAAAGAATCGACTCGATGAGATCGTAACAAAAATCTAGAGCGTAGTTATTGTTGTATTTTTTCGAGGTTTTTTATTTTAAGAATAAGCGAAAAGGTTGCCGACCCTAGGCGCAGGTTCGAAAAACCGTCATTCGTCACGATTTTTCGCCGACTTGACCACAGACACCATCGAGCAAATAGTTTGAGCACGGTTACGTAATATAATATTCATAAATATTTTCCACGATAAATTATTAGATCGACATAGCAACTCGCTGTAAAAATATGTTTTAATTTGAGTACTGCAGCAATACTGTATAGTATCTACTATTATGTATTAGCTGGTAATCCGCGCTTAACGCTTGGATGGATATAATAATAAAAATAATAATAATAATAATAAGCGAACAAATATGCATTAAGGTCAGCGAGACATTATTGAATACTCAATAATAATATTAATAATATTATCGGCAGCTAATTTAATAACAATAATACCGCCGTTGCGTGCTTGCCGACGCTTCCTACTGCATTCGTACCTACCTATACGCTGGAAAGTGGAAACTTTCGTTATAATATGTAATAAGATTAATTAGTTATATTGCGATTGGGTATTTTTTGGGTACCTATGATTGGTGTGTGAACAATATACAAATCCTCAACGTCCTTCCTTCCTACCATAGGCGGTAATCGGGGGGGGGGGGGGGGCTTACGGGGACTTAGCACCCCCAAAAGTCCGTCAAGCCCCCTCCTTTTTAGCTGTGTGGGATCGAAATCCCACATTATGTTAATAATGTTAGCCCCCCCCCTAATTGTATTGGATTTCCGACTATGTTTCCTACACACGTCAACGTATATATCAAAGACAAGTTCGTTGCAAACCTCGAAGAAAAATTACGGCAGCGAAAAATGTGTAAGTACCCATTATGGTCACTGAACTACTCGTCACATGGTCAACCTATAGAAGTTTTATTAGCACCAAACCTAACAAAAACTAGTTTGACGTAATAATCGCAGTGAGTTAACTGCCTAAAAATGTTTCTACATTTTCTAATCGTATATAGCATTGTTGTACAGCACTGCAAACTGAATACTATAAGCAGTGTAAGCTATCGCATCGACGCAATGTGTATATTTTTTAGTTGTGAATGAGATTAAACAAATAAGTAAAAATCGATAACAAAAAAATGTCTACTTAGTTTTTCAGCTGTACCTGTATGCAGGGTGATTTCTCTATGATCATTAACCAAGCAATATATTATTAAATAAAAATAATCTTTAAATAGTTTTTTTTGATTTTAAGAATCGTAGAAATATTCAAATATTTCGTTGGAAAAAAAAACAATTTTACTAATAGCCATTTCTGCCGAGTCGTTATTGAGATCGATATTAAAAACACGACAATATTTTTAATTATTTCTGTGTGCCCAAAGATATTGCCAATTCACAAGGCAAAATAATCACCCTATAATAATACGTGATGTCCGCGATGTCTGCAATTTGAGGACTAATCGACCGAAAGTTCGTCTCGTAAGACTAATAAAAAATTACCACTTAGAATTGAAACGTCTAAAAAACGTCGTTTATGTTATTGAGTTAAGCTATTGATTACTATACACAGAACTATATACCTACATATAATATTATAGTTGTATTGTACATATATATTATATTCTGTGATGCGTGCACTCGACGTGGCGTTTTTTTTCTTTCTGTTTGCGTAAAAATCGTTTCAGACGACTGCAAGTTCCACATCATATAATATGTGCGGCACCTATCATGTGTTACATAATGTTATATAGGTGTATAAATAAATATGACAATTTCGGATCGCGAGAAACATATTATTTCGACGACTAATTAGAAGACTCGGGGTAATCAACACACGTGGCTTTAGTTCGTAAACATTTTTATTTTATCTTCACACACACACACACACACACACACACCCACACAATAATTATGGTTCAACGAGCTACACGCCTTAACCACTTATCTCTGCCGTCAGCACAGGACTGCGGTTCGCGGGCTTCAGATCTATATTATGAAACCGATGCAATATTATAACCACGTCGTAATCGGCGGCGGTGGCTTTGCGGTACATCATCACAAGACGAAAACTGAAAAAAAAAAACGAAACCTTCGGTTGTTATATTATTTTAATTACTCGACACTAATTGTCGTACAATAATGTATAATATTATATAGTAAACTGTTTTGTTAGTAGCCATCACATCGTCGTGCACCCGTGGTTGACATGCAAGTGTTCAAATTGCCGTCGATTCTCATATAATATCTATTATAATATGTAAAATATAATTATATATTTATACATAGATCTGATACTTTAGTTTTACACTATATTATGTATACATAAAATATATTTGAATATAATACATATATATATATATATTTTTTTTTTAAATATTTATTATAAATAATTGAAAAATGTACAATAAATATTATATACCAACTTTAAGCTAGGCTTCCGTTGTTGGCAGAGAGTAAGTTGCTATATTACAAAACGATATATACCTAATATCATAATATATGAGTACAATAGCATAACGCCATAACAACACATTTGACTTTAGGGAAATATACTGTTCGAAATATTTTCAAAATATCCAACGATGAATAAAAACTATTCAAAGTGTACAAACGTGATATTATGCCAACTCGTATAGATGGCAAACAAAATATAATCGAATCGTATTGATAAATTATGTTTTTTTAGCTTCAGTTACTAGTTGGTAATATAGATGATCAAACGATGGTGAAGAAGATATATACGCGCTATCACCTTTTTTTTCAATATTTATAATCAATAATATTTATATTATATCACCTAAGCCTATATTGTAATATAGGTATTTATACAACAAAATAATATAAATAATATGATAGCTTCGTACTCCCCTCCCCTGTCGCACCACAATGACAAAATAACCTAACCATCTACACTATCGTCTATCAGTTAGAGGATTAAATAACAATTATATGTAATTATGCTATAGGTATCAACACTATTATAGTGTTTATGTGTAAGTACATTTGTACTTAAAAGTTATAATCACAATTGTCTTGCATATTGTTATAATATAACACAATAAATAGCATAATAATAATATTATTATTATTACCTATTAGGTGTAACACATGTGACTGAAAAACAAAAAGGTAATAAATAAAATGAACGGGCGCATATTGGCTACTTGCAGCAGTCACCATTCACAAGTCACAACCATAACGAAACACTAATATTTGTAGAAAAGACTATATAGCCAGGTAATTCAAATTTTAATATATTTAAATGCTTGTAAAAAAAATTATGAATAAATATTTTCGAAATTCGTCGAATATAGACATAGAGTGCCTGTTATTCGTGCCTGAGAATTAGTAACCTTGTATTCAAAATTTACATAATATTGTACTTAAATAAACAAAACTGTACACACATTTTACCAAAAGAAATCATAAAATAATATCGTAATACTTTAACCTAATCTATAGGTAAGAAATAATATAAAGTATATTTGCTTTTGTATAAAATTACAGTAAATAATCAAAATCTAGAATTACCTATTATTTTATGTGCAAAAGAAAACCAATTTATCGTGAATATATAGTGAAATTAAGAAATTTCTCATGGTCCAAACTTTAAACAACGCTTGCATAGAAATATTGTCAGGGCCGATTTTTTAATTATAATTGGAATAACATATAATATGAGTACTTAACCTTGTATTAAAATGAAATGTTTCCGAAATTAAAATTGCAAATTTTATAAAATTAAGACCAACAAAAAACAACTCATTTCCGAAAAGTTCGCAATAAATAAAATATGTAAAAATTGTACTCCACAATAAGGCCAAAATTAATAATAATAAGTGTCCGCCAATAAAAAATGTATGTTTTAATCAAACGGTTGAAATTACCAAGTCTATAGGATTATCTATTATGTAATAAATATTTTTTATAATATCTTCCGAAACATAAACTACAACGTGGGGAACTATAGGTATATCATATTTTTATGAAACTTTTGGATCACAATTTATTATTCCAACCAAAAAAGTGTTAACAAATTTTAAAATAAAATACGTATATAGGTATTGTAAAACTTAAATTTATAATTATTATAGCTTTCTATATTATTTAAAACACAAATTTAAAATAATAGTCGTCAGTTTGCAGCTAATCAAAAGACAACCGACGACTGATAATATATGGTTACATAATACTTTATGACGTACAATGTTAATAGGTATGTCCATTATTGTTTCCTTTGGCGGCTCACTTGAATAGCAAATAAACAACATATTATGCACTTGCAGTTCGACACCGAAATTTGTGTCGCACGCTTGCCAATTTTATGGACATAATTAGTTTTGAGTGAGAAAAAGTTTGAAGTGCAATGTAAATTAATAATTCTTTTAAAACGATATTTCTTGTTTGGCAAATCATATTCAGTTAATAATATATTATATAAACGAGTAGGTACGCGTGGGATACATCACTACTTAACGTACATCGATTCGATATATTTTTATGTCATACTCTCTTACCAGTGGCGAGCTGAAGCGCTCAATTTTGACGCAATTGTACCAACTTTTCAAAGAGGGTGGTGCCACCCCGTGACTGTGGCGCAGAATTACATGTTAAAGCCTGACCTCTTGGCTCTTTTGATCACATTTTATTTGCATCATAACTTTGTTTTAAGTGAAAATAGAATGGTGGTGACTGGTGGTGATGGTAAGTACTTAATTATGAAAATGCGTCATTCAAAAATTGAAGTTCAGTCCGCCACTGTCTCTTACAATATAAGATTTTAGATTTATTTTGCCACCCAAATGTTAAATCTAGTGAAATCTGTTTTGCTAAGAATTAAAAAGGTTCAATTCCCTTTTCTGCCAAAAACTATGGAAACCAATAATTTTTATTTTTATTTCTACGCTAAATATGTGTTTCTTGTAATATTTATTTCAATAATATAATTTACATTTATTTGACTTACATACCATTATCATTACATATTAAAATATTATGTGATGGATGTGTGATTTAAAAAAAAATAATTTACATCTATAACTTATATTTTTATGAAACTCTTCAAAAACATAAGTAACACCTACTTTCATAATCGATATTTGTTCTGTTAACTAATGTTTTACATTAACTTTACTTTAACCTTTAAACCTTTACTGTGATAAAATGAATTTTTTTTATCCAATTAATATTTAATATTGAAATAAGTTTCTGTTAATTATGATATGCAATAAATTATTTAATGATTAGAAAATTGTTTAGTCTTGTGTACACGTATATTATTACATAATTCCCAAACAATATATATTTTAGCTGAAACATCTTTTAAAAAAAAAAACTCATTTTGTCGGAAACTGGAATTGAACCTTTTTCGTTTTTGGTGGGAACGGGCTATGGATAAATATGGAAACCGGTTTATTGGCGGGAAAAATACATTCCTGTTAAATCGATATCTATCGAAAATAATCGAAAAACATACAGAAATTATAAAATTATTTTATAATCCGTTTTTAAAAATATTTTTATGCTTACAACATAATTATACTAAATGCTGTACAAAAAACTGTACACCATATTATGTTGCATACCATTACAAACGAATTTATCTCTAATATTAGACTAAAATTTTACGTTTTCTTAACATTAATAAATTGTACCTATACCTACTCATTGAACATTCGATAATACGATGTATAAATGTATAATACAACTCGCAACATGGGCTATATTATATATATATTATAAAGTATATAATATTAAATAATATTATAAGTAGCAAGTACGTACATCTTCTGTGATATATATAATAATATTATTATACAATATACACTATATTGTATTATTAAATCCCGTTGAACACATATTATTTCGATTGACCTTGTACGTAAAACCGCCTTGAGCGCATCAATATAATAAAGGATAACCTGTTTTGATCGACAATGAAATCCTTTACTTTTTTTCATAACAAACTCAATATACCAGCGACTATATGTATATACACAGCTGTGTACAAAAACTCTATACACACGAAACCCAAACACAAAAATGACCTCATGGTCCTCTACATTACCCTATTATGTACAGCCGATTATTATCGAATTTCCAGACACGACGCATACAATGTCGTTCGTCTGTACGAGTATAATATTATATTGTATTATTTGGACTGCAACACACAATATATAAACGGATATTACAATTAAAAATGCGCATATAATAGGATACCTACGAGGAATAGCGCTTGTGACTTTTCGAATGACTTTTTTTTTCTCGTCAGCAAACTCTAATTTGAACCTTTGCCAACGTAATATAATTGTTGAATAAAACACTATAAATATTATATAAAACTATTTTATAGCTATTTGCTGGCGTATAATACCTACTATGTTAAAAAATGTACCTATGATGATAGTTCGTTTCAATAATAGTATAAAGGTTATCATTCGAATAATATTATATTCACGTCATATCCGTGCGCACTAATGAATACTTCGAAAAATAAAAATATGTATATAATAGCAAGTATATCCTACATAATATTATAGGTACTCGATGATAACGTCTGTTAGCGCTAAACGTTGAAGACGATAAAATATAATGTTCTTTTTTTCATACGTACAAACCACGTGGTCGATATAACAATATTTTTTAGTATATTGTTACCAAACAACTGTAACGCTGGTCGTGAATGCGTTTCGAGCAGTATTTAATATACTACTGCTATAATACAGCTGTATTGTTTACTACGACAGCGTAGTTTTATTGATATTATTATGAAGTGTAAAACGAACGTGGGAATCGTCAAATGTCGACTCGAAAAAAAAACCATAAGACAAAATACGCGGCGGCGCTAAAAAAAAATTGAACTGCTAGTTTGAAGACACGCGGACCGCCTTATAGACCGCCGCACACGAGACAAAACAATATGCTAGTAAATAATATATATTATTATCAACGTCTACACTCCGCCGTCAAAGGAGGCTCGGAATAAATATGTAACAATAGTATATTATTATTATTATAATAATCAGAGACGACGATAATACGATCGTCACGAGTACGGTGGGTATAACCTAGCTCGGGGACGGTTCCTTTCGTCTGGTTTTCGTGTTTTATCGTCGATGGGTTTCTTTGACGCAATTATTTACGGTGGCGGTTGGAAACCACTGGATACCGCTGCGGCGACCAAACATGCAAAACTACGACGACGTCTTGCGACCACGCAGCGATCCGACACGAGTCGTCGAGACTCCTGGGGAATTTTTTAGCTTCTCTTACGCCCCACCACCTCCACAGGTTGCCTTCCCGGTTTTGTGCGCACACGACGACCGACGACGGCGATTCTTGCAGGTATAATATCATACCTATCACCGCAGGAGGTGTACTCTCGCACTCGGTTTACGATTCTCGTCATCGTTATTATCATTATTATTATTTATATTTGTATTTATATTATTATTACACGTACACGGTGCGGCTGAACGGTGACGATGATGGATACCAGCCCGACGGGTTTTGACCATGAATGTTTATTATTGGCCTTGGCCACAGGTTTATTACATGCATACGAAACGAGCCCGGCCCTAACGTCCTCCACACACACACACACACACACACACACACTTCAGTACTTGCTTACACAGTGTATGACGTGTGTGTTGGTGTGCCACCCCTCCCGCCTGCTAACCGTCCAGAAAAACCACATCGGAGAAATGCAAATGCAACTGGTGCGTGTGTAATATTATTATGATGTATTTCTTTCATTCCGTCGCTGCCGGCCGCCACGCAAAACTGTATTTTATTTTTTTACCGTGTGTGCATTACATTATAGGTATACATATTTTAATATTGGATTTCATTGAACGCGCGAACATTATCGTATAGCTATTTAACTCGACGATATCGCGTACCCATGTTATTACAATAAATTATTGCCCATATCGATAAACACGCGGGATAATGATATTTTGTCCGTTATCACTTATAGGTACCTACGTTTTAGGTATGCCTCTTAGGACTAGGTTTTTTTTTGTCGTTATCTTACGTTGTATTATATGGTAGTATACTATGCGTAAGTCGATCACCCGCCGCCGCCGACGATCGGTAAATAAAACAATACCCTCGACTCCGATACGTAACAATATTGTACTCGAAATTATTATCGACTATTATAACAATTTCCATTGTGTTAAAACGTTCTATACACAAGTACACGACATCTACCACGTGGTCCACTCGAAATTGTACAAAATTGTACCACATGGCCGTAGATTTGCAGGAAAACGAAATATTGTTGTTCTGTAGGTTAGGTTGGGTTACTACAGACGCCAATATTACAATATATATATCGATCGTGTAGGTCCGACGACCAATGTGAATTTCTGCTTTTACCTATTCAAATGATTGAAATTTTTAATTCAAACTGAAACCTATAGTCTTCATTCCTTTTATAATAATAATAATAAATAGAACACCGACCGTTCTGGCAGTTTCTTTTACACAGTGTTTTTTTACACGTACGTGCCAGAACGTATATAAAAAAAACATATAATACGGTACAACCTTCGACATCAAAGATAAGTACACTTATCGGCAGTTTGCTGACCTTAAGCGAACGAAAAAAACCTATTCCAACCGTGTGCAGTGCGTGCCAAAACGACCTTTTCGAAGACCGTTTGGTTTTTTTTCAGACGATTTGACGCTGGCTGCGTGTCTTTGTTGAACAATTTTACGTTGACGTACAACGTTTACAAGCAATACCTAGGGAAAAAGAAATTTTTTAGAACTTTTGCACGATTTTTATAACATCTGAGCGATAATTAATTTTAAACACGGAATACCGCATTGCATCCACAATTTACTTTAGAAAATATCACACTACACTCCTTTTTGAGAATATTTTCTGTTTTTCACACTTTTTTTACTTAAAAGTTAAAAATATTAAACGCATATAATTAATTAAAATCTCCGCGGGGAATGACCAGAAAATAATATTCGAAATAGAAATTAAACATAAACCAACCTATATTGTTTGTTTTCCATTCGTTATACACACTTTACCTATTATAACGAACTATTAAAATTTACTTAAGTTTTTATAAAATCTAAATATTTTTCGATTTTGTAAACCATATTTTTACACATCTGTACAAATTGTTGGTTTGAATTACAATAATATAATACGTATTCTTAATTGGTAACGATAACTCAGTTTGTAATATTATAATTGTGAAGCGCACGAACAACTCGATATAAATAATATATAATATTATACAGTTCGACAGTCGTCGTCCAATTTTCAACTGTTTATATTCGAAAAATGTCTTCGAATATTGTAAATACCGTAATTACCGTAAATACCGTAATTAATGTATTAATTAATCGCGGTCGTGCACATAATAGTATAGTAGTAGTAGTAGTTATACACGATAAACCTATCAAATAAATTGAAAAGTAATTAATTAAATATTTGTGAACAAATTTTTGCCGCAGTGTTGTTATATTATTTCATATATTAATATTTGTTATTTTTCAGTAAAATTCAAACACGTTTCACTATTGTTTGCGAAGTAAACAAAAAATAAATAATATATAGGTATACATATAATATACGCCTATAATATACGACTACACGACTTCGGCAAGATAATATTATGTGCAAAGACTTTGCAGCGCGGCATTTTCGTTTTCCACGCGTTATGCCTATGCACACGCATATTCATTATATTTACAGAAATTCTAACCTATAACTATGAGCGAGTCGATATAAGTAGTATTGTCAATAGGAAATGCATAGCAAATACCATTTCAGTAAAACATAATACGTTGTTGGAAACCACTGGTAAATGATAAATAATATGAACCGATGGTGAACTCTCTCTAAATATACGTATCGATCCACAGGCGGTTTTCGTTCATTCGTTGCTGATAAGACGTGATAACACACGGGTAAACGGACAATAATAATTGATCTCCGAGGAAAAACTTAGTATGCGAACAGTATATTGGCCTCCGTATAATAATAATAATTATAAAAAATATTTTATTCACGGACAGTATTATTGGTCTCCGGCCAAGTTTTTTGACACGTGATAGGTACATATTTTTGCAGTATAGTAAATTTAATAAAATATGTAAATTGAGATAGGTACCTATCACTTAGTTGGTGTCACTAAAAGATACGATGTATCAACAGTTAAGGCGTATTTTTAAACGGGATAAAATGAGATACGAATTTTGATCGGTTATTAGCAAACCGCGGTTTTGAAATATACCTACCATGATCGTCATGATCTATATAATATTATTCTCCAGAGGTTGGTAGATTCTACATTGACTATACTCTCCGTGTCTTATCAATGTTATTATTATCTCAATCAATATTTTCCTTCGTGAACATTAAGTTTTTTATTGCCAATTATTATTCCGACTAATCCGATTGTTCGACGTCATATTAGTTAACTTTGACTGTATACTGCTGCTGTATTATAGATGCCGAATAGTTATCACTATATTTTATCCGTCTTGTTCGTATCGATAAAAACAATGAAACGTTTTAATACCAGCCACAGAAAAATTTAATTGGGATACAAAATTAAAATAACAAAATGAAGTTCAATGTATGTGGCAGAAAAAAAATTTGGACGGTAACCAATAATAGTGTCCGTGTATAAAATTATGACGGGGCCAATCGTCCGCATATATACGACGTTTTTCGCGGGGACCAATTTTACTGTCATGAATCCAATGACACGACTATAAAATCATTAAAACTATCGTCATCGTAATATCCAGTTTTTGTACATTGGTGTTTGAAAAGCGCTCCTCGAATTATTCACCTCTTCACCGGTCGTCCCAAAACAGATTTTGTATCGGTTCAAAAACAAGAACCGCATTTCAAAATTTGCCACTTGTGTCGGCCCAACACTTTTCCGCTGCCGTGCGCGATCAATTACAGACATAAGTAATAACTTTGTTTCAAGGTCATAATATAGAAGTCATACTTCTTTCCCGCGACCACGAAATTAAAACCTTATACACAACCTGCCGCCCAAAAACCGGTATCGAGTTTGATATTATGTTTACGCGTATAAATTTTTTTTTTTTACCTTTATAATATAATTTATAATGTACACGTTCCTAACGCAGCCATCATCTCGCCGAAATAAAAAAAATAACCGTCGTCCAGCGAACGGATATCATAGGAGAAGAGTCGGAGAAGTGGCGGCCGATTTTATATTATTTACAAGTCGAACAACCGACCGGCCGTGGAACGAGCAATATTATAAGCCGGCTAAAACTAATTATTAGTACAATAGTACCTATATTATTATAAAGTTAATAACATTATTTAAATGTCATACCATATTTTACTCAACCTTTCTGCACGTTATTTCACTGCATGTTTACATCAGACCTTTGATTTTAAGTAAGGTTTGAACAAAATCAAGTGCACTTACTGAACATTCTATAATACCATTTCCTGCGATAATACAAGAATTAGAAATTAGAAATTATAATAATATATTATACATCTAATAAAGCATTTATATATATCTAATTATAATCTATAATACACTCTTTACAGATTCTCTACTTGTCGTTGTCTGTACCAAAGCTATATATTGCGCGACACATTTTCTAAGACCTTCTCGTAGTAGTTTTTAATTTTTAACCGAATTTTCTCTGTAATAAATATGATTATTATTAACTATTGGTGGAAAAAAAGGATGTTAGGAGTGTTATTTTTTGTATAGTAAAATAATATAGAACAATAGAAGATTATTTATAATTTAAAAAGGGTTTTTTTTCTTACCAAACCAAAAGTCCAAAACTGTATTTTCTTCGCTCGCATTGCAACGAAATAATAATTTGTGGAGCTCGTCGTTAAATAAATTAAATCATATTCGAGTAAAATATGTGCGCTCAATATTATACGACTGAGAAAATAAATTCTCCCGACTATAATCTCGCACACATCGGATGGTCAGTGAGTGGTCACACGAAGTTTTTATGAAAAATTTGTCACTCCTCGGTTGGCGACAACATCGGTTCTCATAATATATAAAATGTGCACTCAAAAGCGTAAAAATTATAATTATAGGAACATAGACCGTATAGTAAGTGTAGTAATAATAATAATATGATGATGATGATGATGACGACGACGAAGAATACGTTCGGCGATTTGTGCAAATCGAATTACACCCAAATCCAATGTAGTAATCGTTTTACATTTTTTTATATCGCCTTTTTTCACCGATTTATAGGTATTATATTAATATTATAGTCGAATAACGTATTTTATTATATGGCATTAAATCGTGTGGGTTCATATATACATTTTCTTCCACATAGTATATAATAAGAAGTGGGTGTTTTGAAATCGTTTTACCATATCTAAACCACATGTACGGTTTAAAATCAAAATAATGTTAAATGTATATACCTGCAGATATCTTGTATATTATCTTTGCGTCGTGTTGTCGAAGAGAAAAACCTAATAGGTCGGTACACCCAAAAAAAAAAAAATTTTTTTAAATACCAATCCGTCGACGACAACCGGTTCGTAGGAAATGTGACACGACGGCGTCCTATCCAGGGAATATACATGGAATATATTATATGTATAGTGGATTCCATTTAAGCGGATTTCCACCACCTCTTTCGACCGGTCACTGCAGTGGCATGCGCGGCTTACCTCTATATACATCATACATGCTGCATAATATTATATTATTTGACACGTGGCGGCGGCGTATCATTTGACCACGTGTACCTATACTGCAGTATACTGTATATATAGGGTGTGTACACTGTGAAGTTATATAATATTATGTGACGATGCGTCCACGATGGAGAACAGCCACCCTTCTCGGGCATATATATTATATGTATTAACGTCCCTCAGAGATAGGTTTTAGGCCGAGGTTAGGATCAGGTCGGGATTATAGTAAGTACGGGGGCAGTCAACTGATGTGGAAATGTACTGCAGCGGAACTGCAGCAAACATGCGGAAATACCACCCCCACACGCACAGAGTACCTACTACCACCTTTGCCGACTTAATTACTTATTAATTTTTATGTATTTTATATAACTTGCATGGGGTTACGGCGTTTTTTAAGTAATCGCTATAATTACCGGCGAAGGGTGATCGTACACATTTAAAAAATGCATAATACAAAATATTATGTAATAAATAATTATTATGATGTAGTATTAGGCCTGTGAGTATATAATTTTTAACCTTGGGTAGGGCTGAAATCACATTACTCCAGCCCCATCCATTACATTTCTTCGATAACGAGAAGAACAAGACAGTACAAATTTTAAAAATTGTCATTACAAATAAATACAAATAACGTACACGTTCAATGTTTGTAAAGGAATTTTCAAAAATTCCAAATGGGTGGTGCCGCGATAGAGACATTACCACGCGACAATTCAGACATTTTACAGAAATTTACGGTTTTTACATTTTAGTTTTTATATTTTTATTCAATCACTCTGTACACACATACATGTTTTTTTTATCAATTTTGAAATAGCAGGGATCTAGCCCCAATGACTTCTAAATCGTAAATACGCCCATGGCATGGACGCAAACGCGGCTTAAGTAGAGATAACATTGTAAAATAACAAATTTCACCAAGCGTATACAACAGCCAACGCTGCCTACTTATATTTTAACCTATTATATAAAATATAATGATGTATAATAATAATATTCGGTAAATAACTTGGTAACATTCATTATATAAAATACCGTCTTATCGGCGGCGGTGCCCGCAACGACCTTTGCCGATAAACAAATTATATAGATGCTCCTAATATATTATGTATAAAATATAATAAAAGTAAATACATGGAGTCGGAGGTCAGCAAAAAAACGACGATAACTATTCCATCCATTCTGTAACACGGATCAGTAGTTGTACAGAACGACGTGTGTTGGTGGCAAACGTATAATGTTATAATAATACTATTCAAATATTGTATTGATAACTATTATATTATATTATATTGCATACACGTCATAAGAAATAATGAATTGTAACTCGTGATGCTGATATAGTCGACCAAATTACCAATTATTATTATTGGCATTTGTCTCGTACATCGCTTAAACTCTTCTAACAGGTTACCATATAAGTAGGTACACATCATACACGAATCAGACAACCGTATAACACTGATCGACTGATCTGATGTCAGTAATAATAATGTAATAGTAATAATATTATTATTATAATATTGGGCCTAAATACTTATTACTATTTTAATTGGGCACATTAGGTAATTTGTCAGCTTGACGTTATAACCACGTGTTATCTCTGTCTTACAACATAGCAAATTTTACGTTCTTAATAATAGATTATTTTACTCTATAATTTAAAATATTAGAGCGCACTGAATTGACTTATTATCAAATTTAAAGGTATAAAATATAATATATTATATTTAGGAATTTCTATTATGGTTTTATATTATAATTGTATACACTTAATGTAGAATGTTTTTACTAAAATAAATTTTAATGGTATGAAAACATTTTTAACGTTGAAATTGCAATGAATCTCAACCATTCGATACGTCCATGCAGTGTCGGATCTAGGATTTTTTTTTGGTGTGGACGGGGGGCAAACATGTTTTTATAATGTTATTTTATTACTCATGAGTTTACGTCAAACCATATGTTAATATACATCTGATATTGGCCATGGGCGGCAGGTCCCTTTAGCCACCGGTTAGATCCACCACAGCGTCCATGTACCAATTATCCGTTATATATTACATTATGATAAAATATCAACTATTATGTAGTATAATTATATAATAGTATGTATAATGTATGTTATAGAGATGGATAGGTAAATGATGGAGTATGGCCAGTGGCCACATCAGTACAATGCATATTATTAATATATTATCATAGTGAAAATAATAGAATTTATATAGGTATTACCTATTAGCTAATTATTTTTATTTAATATTAAATAAGTGATTCGTTTAACATTCTGACCAGGTATACGCGACTGCGTTTCATAATCAAAAAGTAGCAATGCCATTATAGGAAATGTGTTATAGTTCAACAAAAAAATGTTATTTTATATTTTTATATCAGTAGGGACTAGGGAGTTGCCGTTTTTCAAGTATAGTTACGGTTCAACCGTGTCGTTGGCAGTGCTCTTATGTGGGAAACTGGCTATACGACACCGCCACGACACATGCAAATAAAATTCGGCGATAGAATATTTGGAAAATATGAATGAAATCATCAATATTACAAGACGACGGTAATTTGGGCAATTTATTATAACCTGCAAAAGCTCTACTCACGTTAATATGTGCAATTCAGCCGCGGTTGAGCGTATATGCATATAATATTAATATTATAAGATTGGAATTTGGCACTACGAACACGTTTGTTTCCGGTTATTCTGTAATATTTAAAAACTTATCAGTAAATTGTTGTAACCTACAGATGAACTGGTTCGAATTTCATACAGTAAGCACACGTAATTAGTGTAAATGAATCACGCTTGGTAAAATTGTACATAATTAATACCTTTAATTAAAAACGTTCATAATAACCCAGTCAACCCAGAGAATAATAATAATATGTCCGTTTACGTACTTACATTGTTTTTCATCGACGACATTCTAATAATATTATTTTACTATTATAATTCATAATCATATAAATCAGACATCAGTGGTATCAAATATGTGGCCTACAAGAAACATTTATTTCTTCAACAATTTTGAAAATAAAAATAAATAATTATTAAACAAAAAATCAATATGTAGGTACATCTTTGTAATACCTGTAGTATTAAAATACAGTTAGGTAATAATTATAATAATTATAACCAATAGAAGAAATAAATATTGTCTTAATTTATTTTGTTTATTTTGGATTTAGTATCAATACGCGTAGAATAAAATTGTTCAATTCAAATAATATCTCATCTAACTATATGAAAATTATATAAAATTCTCACCAGAAAAATATTCTCACGAATGTAAGCAACTGCTGTCTCTGTTGATATATTATTATACTTTTTTACATCAGATAATAGATGATTTCAAAGGGACATTAAAATATTTATGATACTTAATATTACTTACATCTAAATTATTACTATAATATAAAAATTATAAAATAATATTGTATATTTGTATTATTAATTATAAAAATCATAATTTAAAAAATATTCCAACTATAATAAAATTATAATTTTCCAATAATTTCTTTATGCATATATGATGTGTAAATAAACTAATAATTTATTATTATTAATATTATAATAATATAGAAAAAATATATACTAATACTACTTATAAAATGTTATCATAAAATTATATTGCATATTGGACTTAATATGTCCGTTGATAAATTAATTAATAATTAGTGCTTCACGCTCGGTAAAATAATTAAACACATCTAATTAGTTAAATTAAAAACTCTCATTAAAAAAACCAATAACCCAGCGAGTAATATGCTCGTTTTTACCTCTACGACTTTCTAATGATTATATTATTATTTGACTTAAACGACGTATTGCCAAAGTCGTTAAAATCGTATACTGATCTGTTATTATATTATAAATGCAATCGCTATACTATAATATATATAGGTAATATTATATCGTCGTCAGCATCGGAAATGGAATAACGAGTTTTTTAGTGGAAAAATCGGCATCTCAACCAGGGTGTGAAGTTAGTATCTCGTGGGCGTGACGTGGACGGACTTGTCCGAATAAATTTCCTCCGCTAGACGATCTTGCACATCGAGAAAATCGGGTTACCTCGTGCAGCAGCGATGTTCTGCTGTGAGGCCGGGAGAGAACATACAAATATCGTTTTAATAATAATAAATAAATAAAATCATAAAAAGCTGATATTACATAAGCTACGAAAACCATAATGTGGTTAGGAGGGGCAGACGATTTCGTCGTGTGAAAACCGTTTGGGTATGGATTATTTTCACATTTTCGAATGTCTTATATTATTATATTATTATTGTCTGTTACGATGTGCGTAACATTATATTTTAAATATAATATTTATACAATAAAATACATGTCACGCGTTATTTTTTCAGCGGAAAAATTGGCATCTCAACGGCCGCAGGTGTGCCAGTACCAAGTGGACTTGTCTGAATAAATTTCCTCGAGACGATCGCGTCAAGCCGTCAGTTTCCATCGAGAAAACCTCGTGCAGCTGCGATGATCTGCCGTCGGGGTCGGGGTCGGGGCAGGGAGGGAACGCTCAAAAATCGTTTTCCAAACATGTTATATTTTGGGCGACCACGTGTTTGTGTATATTATGACATATTATTATAATATGAATAGTGAACACTGCTTTTGCTGGCCGTTATCATTCGTTTATAATATTATATTATACTATTATGCGCGCGTGTAAGAACAATATGTTATATAATATTATTATTATATTATTGTGATGTGCGTGAGCAGCTTTATAAGGTTAGGTTAAGCCAACACTGGCGCGCTAAACCAGCTCGTTTTGCGATTACGCTCTATAATAAAATATACGGTTTATCGCTCAAGGTTCAAACCGACGGTTATGGTGGACCAGTATTATAGATATACAAAAATATATATACCCATATAATATATATATATATATATATATATATCATAATATTATATTATACATATCCGGCGCGAGGCGGAGGGACGCATAAAAAACCAGTAGTTTGATAACGGAAAAAAATCAATCTACAACTATTAATTTCTACATATTAATATGTACCACGATACACGTTTACACCACAGTTGTACACATAAAATATTATAATAATGTGTATACACGTGTATATTTGGTTGTATTATAATATCAGCATTTTTCACACGATTTGGAATAATAATAATAATTAATAAATAAAATCATAAAAACCCATAGCTGATTGCCCGGCTTGATATCTGCTGATATTATAATATATTATTTTTCATTACGACATCTATCACTCGTTGGGAGGAGATGAATTTTTCGTGTGAAAATCGTAAAAGTATGGATTATTTTCACATGTTCAAACTCGTGTAAATAATTATTGTCTGTTACGATTGTACATAACATTTTATTTATATTACATAAATGTCATACCTATAATACTGTTATAAATATCGGTCTGCGGCGATTTGTTTTCGAAACAATAATTTGAATAATTACTATCGTCGTCGTCGTCGTCGTCGTTTACACAACGAAAAAAATATCACATCGTAAATATAATTGATACACTTTACGTTAATATTTCGCAAGACGTTCGTTTGTTGGAATTTGATTTATCGGTTTGTAATTTTTTTTTCTATTTCCAACACATTGAATGCCTACTTGTTGCTGTCGAATACACGTGCATTTCAATGTGTATATTTTTATTATGTGTATTATTATATTATGCGTGTACGATGATTATTAATTATATTAATCCGAACGATGTGTACTTAATAATTACCGTCGCCGCCTTATTGCTATCGACAGGCCAACGTTGTCGTTATATTATTATATATTATACTTAAACACAGTCCGGCAACGTTGCATAATTATTGTATGTGAGTGTGTCGGGCAAACACACACGACTCACTAACGGTTAAAATGTTGTTAAAAAAAAATATCAAAAAAAAAAAGACTATTTCGACAACCCTTTTACAGCCGACACGCATAGGACTTTACCGAATAAATATAATATTATATTATTACCTACAACCTACTCAGTTATATATGCAGCTAAAAAGCTAAATCACATTTACTATTTTGTGTTTTGCACCGTTGAATGACATTGGTATAATATTATGCACAAGTACAGTACCTATTCGGTTTATCAATCTATCGATCCTATACGTTAAATAATGTTTTGTAAATTAACTCTTGTATAGTTCGAAATGTTTTTTATATTTATAGTGCCTATATTATATTTTTGTATACTTGCATATTGTGCGTGTAATATACCTATATCAATTTTTCAAAACCGAAAGAAGACAATAATAGTATTATAAATATTATATGAAAGTAAAATTTTCTGCTGGGCACACGAAATAATAATATATGAACATGCAAAGATATCGTAGAATTGATTCCGAGCGTTTAGTTTGTGTCTAAACCTAATTTTTTTTTTTTTTTACTACGATAGACATTATCATTGTACAAATAATTGTTTAATCCTCTTGGTACGCCCGGTGAAAACCTACAATATTATGACTGCCAATAATTGTATTTCTTGTGCGTATTGACGAATTCGGGGAATTAATCGAAATGCTTTAACGACCGGAAACCACGGGAATTATAGTGTTTTTTGTCCTTTCGGGGCACATAATAACCTATAGAATAATAAAGTATATAAAAAATTAACCGTGTGCCTGCGGAAACACACACCGGTATTTAATATCAGCTATCGTGGATTCGTCATTCGATATGAATGTCGGCCATTTCGTTTAGTTCTGGAAATCCTAAAAAAAAACATTTGTTGCACAAAATATCGATTATAGAAAAAGATTTGAGAAAAACACTTATCGTTTTGTACACGGTACAATCGCTTATTATATACGAATCGGCGTTTATAATAATAATATGTACTCAATCGATTAAACATTAAACATTGAAGCGATTAAAAATGATATTATTATGTTTCGATTTTATATTATGCGGACGACCTCTGCGAGCACTATGTCGGTCACATACCGTCATGATTAAAATAATTTGTACAGTAAGTCGTAAAAAATTATGAAAGCATTTTACTATTATTGTGATATTTATAATATTAGGCACGCATAAACAATCACGGGGGAGTGTAAATCGTTGAATAAAAAATACCATTATATTTTTACCCCGTCAACGGTTTTTTTATAACTACGCAATATAGATAGGTATACATAATACAACAAGTATTATGCACAGGTGTATACGCTCCTATGCGTACCTATCGGACATCATACAATATTAAATTAATAAGCACCCGTCGAATAAAAAGATTTGCTGACCGAAATTCGTTTGGTAGGCGAAAAAACCGACGACGGCTGCAGCACAATCATGCGTGTTCAATCGTTTAACCAAACATCATCGACTGAAACACACTAAACTACGACTTGTATTGAAACATATCGTTATATGTTTATAAGCAAATAACTTCAGTTAATTTTATAAAAGGTGACAATTAGCCCGTGTGCGGATAATATTGGAAGATTTAAAAAAATCAGGTAACACTGATGTGGGTTGTGGGTACGTATATTTTGTTTTCGTTGTAGTGCAACTGGTAACGTTGCCGTTAATTTATTAACTATTGTGGAGTATATAGATACTTGCGAATTTTTACAATATTTTTACAATTATTTACTTGCAAATATGCAAAATCTAAAAGTGTCCTAGCAAAATCTAGCAGATCCCTAGCAAATTGTTGGTACTGGTTCTATAGTCATAATATGCCGGTGTCAACTTACGGACATATCCATTATCCAATATATATTTTTAAAAGTTTTAATCGATTGAAAACACTATGCTATGAGTTATGAGTATGTACATAATACATACAAATAAACTGCAGTAAATCAGACATGAAAAAATCACTGCAAGAACACAAAATACAAAATAAGTCATAACTATAATAAATTATAATATTATAGAAGAAAAAAATTCCAATTCTTGGAAATCGCCGTGAAATGTATATTTTATTTATTACTATAAATTGCCACGGATTGTTTTTCAAAAAAAAAAAAAATATTTTTTTGACTGCAAAATATAATAATATTATAGTATACCAATAGGTATACCATAATATTTTAATTATAATAGTGACAAATGATAATATTATATAGTCAAATGTAAAATGAAATTAACGATAAAAAAAATCATATTGTTTTCATTTTGGCCGAAGCGATGGGCTCATAAAAATATGTTTACTTAGTGGACAGTTTTTTGAAAAATAATAATATTATATCAATATTAAAACCATTGTTTGACAGAAATCAGAACGATATTATAAAATATAAAATAGTACGATGGGATTTATAATATTTTATGTGCAAAGTCGTGAACGGCTGCTATCGGCAACGGATAACGCGAGGTTCATTCTATGCGAGCTGGCTTATCTCTATAGCCGTTTTTCCGTCAGTCGTTATCAGCTGTGTGCGTTGGCTCATGCCCGCGACCTTTGATATGCGGACGGACCTGGTCCCATTATAATAGGCGTTCCAGGCCGTAACCACGATGAGAATAACACGACCGAATATCACAGAACGCAGTCGAGTGTAATCGTCGGAGTAATAATAATTATAATGATAATAATAATAATAATAATAATTAACTAATCGAATACTCGAACAAAGAATTGATACCACTGTAGTATTGAAGTAACCGATGAACATTTTTTTTTTTTTAACTGAACGCGAACCGATGACGTGTCACAGTGCAAGTACTCAGCGTCTCAGAGTGTGAATATTAGCCATATAGCAGAGCTTGATATTAAAATAACACAATAATATTAAATATGCATTCTTTATTCAAAATATATTCACAATACTAGGGATATACCTAATAATTGATTGAAAATAATATCGAGTTTTATGAACGTCGTCGTGCACCCAACGCCTTTATAATATAAAAATTATAATATGTCTATTGGTAACGTCATAGTTATTATAGTAACTAAATAACACCACAGTTAGCACACACACACACACACACACGTGCGCGTGCTCGCAAGTATATAATATTGTAATAACTATATTAGAATACTAATGTGTTGTACACACAACTATTATGAATACTTCAGCAACACGAGATATTATGTAGCAACCGTGTTTAAAACGCCATCATCATTGTGCGAAGACAACCAATCGAGTGGAAATAATCTTTTGAATATATAATTATAATTCAACTGATAAAAATGTAATAATTTGAATGTTTTAATTTTAAACTATACATTGTCGACGCTCGTGTTTACGACGATCCATTCATTACAGAACACTTTTTACATAGAGTTTAAATTCTTAAAATACATTATATCAATGCAACATTCAAAATATACGAGTTATTTTTATATATTTATTATTATTATTATTTCTACTAATGACGAAACGAATTTATTGCTCCATTTGTGAATGTTAAGACTACGTAAACTTTCCAAAGTATGAAAAGTTTTTATTTTTGATTCAAGAAAATCATATTTTATTTAAATTCGTAGTGAGGGACGAGAGTTCAAAAACAGAGTATTTTTCAGTTTGTATAATCAACAAAATATTCAATGAAATCCACGCGTAAAACGTTTTATAAACTTTAAAAATAATATGAACTTTTCACCAATCTCAAATAAAAAACTACTTGCTTACTGTACCTACTTAAACGAAATAATTTGAAAATATTATATTTGGGAACAATATATTATAGATTTTATTTATTATTATATTAATATTATATTATCAATCACCAACGTTCGGTGGACACATTTTAATTTAATATTAATTTATTGATAATTAATTCCAATTAATATATAGATAGTTTCAAGCAAGGTTTATTTTATTAATCACGCTTGTATATTTATATACGTATAATTATTCTGTACACATTATATTGCTATTGCTATTTAATAAAACCTCACAGTAAAAAGTGACCATAGAAAGTTGGTAATATTTAACTATACCATATAATAGTATTCAAATTGTTCGTAAATTACATTTAATTATTTTATAATTTCCTCGGTTCAAATAGTAATTAAGATAAATGTTTCTCCAAGTACGTACCTAATAGCTTACTAGGTACGGAGTATTAAAATTAATAAATTAAAATTTGTTATTTTATATTATTAGGTATGCGTATGCAACACTGCAGCAGGGTAATAGCTATGTTATAAGCTGTAATAAGTTAGAAAGTCAATGTCATGACAAAACAATATCAAAATATTATACTCAAGGTGTCCTTTGGATCATAATTGTATTTTAATCGAATTTAAAAACATTTGTAGAACATTGTTTAATGCAATTTAGGTACCTAAACTAAATTCAGTATTCGGTGTGTATAATAAATTGTATTCTTATTATGTAAGTACATTGATTGTTGGAAAAAATTTGAATATTTCGAATAGAAACTTGCCGGTACCTAACTATATAGATTTTGTATTCATTCACTATACTTAACCACTTAGTACAAGAAGATCTAGTGCCTATTATTTTTGGTGGAAATTGAACGCGAAAAAATGATCAACGAATATTCATAACTGAACATACCAAAAAAAACTGAATATCATTATAATATTATACCTGCCACCTGCGTATAATAAGAATTGGAATATTATATAGCTTTTAAAATATCTATTAAAAACAATTATTTTCAAACCGATCATTAAATTAATTGCCACAGTAGCCTTCGCTATAAATTACTTCGAGAAAACTATTGAAAACTATAATCGTCTTTACGAACCTCAAGAAGTAACTTTTACACATAAAATTATGAACAGGGTCGTTTAAAAAAGGCCATACGCTTTCACGCACACAACTGCTACACAAGTGTCTGTAGTGTTTACTATAATGTCTTCTGTACACAGATTTCTTTATACTAACAGAGAAATGTACGGTGAGCTCCACATAAGTTAACACACTTAAAAGATAAAACGCATATTCTATAATTTTATCAACGTTGTACCTTATACAAAACTGACTCTACTGTAGTATATATGCTATTTTTGGTTTTTTTTTACCATTATGGTCTCGTTAAATAAATCTTTAAAACAATGAAAAGAAATGAATACTTGCGGTAATACGTATGCTATAAAGTCTTGAAATTAATTTGTATCTATAATATTTTAATATAATATTATTATATTAACCTTCACATAATTATATAATATTATACCTAGGTATGTCATATATTTTATTGAGCACTGAAAAACCGAACGTACTCGTTGACACTATAATAGACATAGACACAATACTTATAAGTATAATAACTAACGTTATAAATAACAATTTACGCTTTACTTGATTTATCACTACAGCAGTAATATTAAAATTGTTTTATTATTATTCGGTCGAAGAAACAAAATATTTCAACGTGATGAGATTTGTTGTTTAAAAGGTTCGTTCTCTAGCAACTACGGCTATACACACAACCCACCACTAATCAAACACCACAGTACACGAACATAATGCGTCTATAAACAATGATACAATAAACGTTCAGTATAATGACAATATTTGTCGTCGCGCACAAACAAACGACGTTCGCGCGTACCACATATTGGTGCATAGATTAGATACTAACGAGTATTTTCTATGAAATATTAATATAAGATTATTGGTAATAACTAATAAGTAATAACTAATAATAATATTATAATTTATAAGTAACGACGCGGCTAATGACAGAAAGACCAACATGCGTTTTTCCGAACGACAACTGTAAAACACATAATAATATTATGCACAAAACCCGACACGTGTGCTTCTTTTACGTCTAAAAGTCGTCTGATTTTATAGTTTGCCATGGCGCCTCACACTGCCGACAATGAATTTTCTCACTCACTCTCTTTGCTGTCTGTCTCTCTTCTCACAGCGATTTTCCGCGGGCTTAACGAGTTATCCGGCCGGGAGTCGAACGGAATACGAATATTATTTACTCACCGCCTGCTGAATACATAACAGGTGTCATATACATGATGTAATGCTCTAAATGTACAGTGTAAAATCGTGGGTGCCAATCGTAAATATTTTCGTTTGCAGCGTTGCACAGCGGCAATAGGCAAAGCCTTTTTCGTGACACACGTTGGCATATTACTGTTGTTATTATTATTAGAACCATTTAATATACTACTTTTATAAAATATAATGTCGCGATTTCGATTTGTGGTGTACCTACAATTTACTGAACACGGTATAATTTCACACACCGTTTTTCCACACAGACAATTGTACGACACACAATGCCGGATGCTGCTGCAACGTAGACTGTTTTCAAAAATAATATACAATATTATTATAATTTAATATAAGTAATAATATCCGCATACCGCATGGCCCATACAGCGTTGCGTATACTTGCGTCGCGTGATCGGATGTAAATTAAACGAACCATATTTTTGACATTTTTGTGCGAGGTCGGAGACCGCAAATAAGCCCATCTCGTTGGTAAACGAATTGTTTTTATACAGAGTGATTCACCAAGCCGGCTCAGTCCCTTTTTCTTCTTCAATAATGTAGCCAATAGTCATTCGAAATCTGATTTTTGGAATTTTTTAAACATACTTACTTGCAGATCATATTTTTAAATCTTCGAGATTCTTTGTACTACACGGATACAAACTCCCGTTTTTCAAATGACAACCTGTCTGTTCTACTCTGGATTTTTTGTTAGATAATTTTTCTGAAAAGTTTCACGTATCAAAATCAAATTTCGAACAAGTAGTTTTTGAGCTATTTAACTTTGTGTACTAAGATCTAAGGATAATAGGTCTATGATAATGAATTTAAAAAATATAGGGGTTATGGACTATGGTAATATGAATATTTATAATTTATAAAACTACATAGTCCAAGTATTTAAAACCGGATCCAACATTACATATATTTTATATTTTTGTAAAACCATTTTTAAGGACTATTATCTTTTTTAAAAACATTATAATAACTAAAAAACCATTTTCAATTAAGGTGGAATGTGGATCAACATGTTTAAAAAAATTATCTTTTAAATAATAATTGACAGTAGAAAAGGGGGTTCTCATATTTCGAAAAACCGAAGTTGGTTTGTTTCGCCACAGGACACTCGTTAAGTAATACAAAAAAAACTCAATTGTAAGCATGGTTTTTTTGTTCAACCTAAGCTATAACCTAACCGAAATAAACAAAAATATGATAATAGAACATTTACATATTATTATTATTATTAATGAATAGGTACAAATATTTTTAAAATTAATTCCATTCCACCAAGTAATATGCATTTATTTATAATATTATTATAAAAATTATTATTAATGTATAAAAGCGCGAACGTAGTGTGTATGTGTGTGAGTGCGAGTGGACTTTTGGCATTAGAACTCGTCTTGTTGATCTCTAATGGCCGCAACACCAGTTTTGCATTTTTTAACGTTTTCTACGATGTCTAATTTTATCTCAGTTAATAACGCAGGTATATATATGCGTGCACGAAATTTGTGTTTATAGTTGGTATACCTATATATAATATAATATAATATATACCAACCCGTTTCCCGTAACGCATTACCCAGCAGCGTACACAAAAACAGGTTTTATAATTAAAAAATCGGTTTGATTTAACATATTATAAAAAAAAAAATAAAGAATGAGCCAAAACGCATTATAAAATAAATTAAACGCATTTTTTTCAACATATATTACACACTTTTTGTATATTATACTATACCTATTGCCTATACAAAAAAATATCACAATCCTTGTACATAGTAGGTACGGGTTGCTTATATTATTATTTAAATATTTTAAGGTGTACGCTCGATGACCGTCGAGAGGGCGCGGTTGGTCTATTATTTTTCAATTATCGACGTCGAATAAATCGTATAATATAATATATGATATATGAATATTATATGGTACGTACCTCAGTACTTGTATACTTGAAACACGGACAGTGCTTACGTCCAGGTACTCCGTCGTGGTAAATACAAATTATTTTTTTACGCACCAAACAGTAAACTTATATTCGTCGATTTTTCTACCTCGCGGGCCACCGCAGCAAAACGTGCCACGTCCCGGGCCGAGCCACCGAGATTCGCTTGCGCTCGCATATCGTCATCGCGAATACTATTTTGGGATTTTCAAAAAAAAAACTGCTGCCGGCCTCGTCCGATTGCGAAAAAATCGATCCCTGGTCCTTGCCACACCTAAAGTATACCAAAATTACCATGGGCGTATTTTGGGGCACAGGGCCTCCTCCCCATTTTCTATAGTTATTACTCAACAATAGTAATAATAATAGTTAATCTACGATTTATTCTGTTTTTGATTATTATTTTACAAATTTATTTTGTTGTAAGCTTTATAATTTTTTTAAATAGTGCCTTATTGAATTTATTTTATCGGCGCCTTTCTCTGTTCATTTCTGAACATTTCTGAATATTTCTCCCCTCGTTGTGTACATACTAAATATATTAAAATGCTTCTTAAAAAACTATTCAACTAGTTTCTTCAACTCATATAGCCATACAGGTCATTATAATATTATATTGTCCCATTCTAACAATGATATAATATTATGAATACCATTTATAACAACACTTGTTGGAAGTTTTTAAGTTATTGTTTTTCTCGGTTGAACATAGTTTATACCTAATACACGATAACGTTTCGTGATAAAACCATCATCATAACCTGTCGATCGCGCACAATATAAAAATGATGTTTGAATCAGTGCACAAATATGATATTATTTAGATTATCGTTTATACCCAAGTACAACTGCACATACCTACGCATTAATTGACCACCCCCGTCGACCGAACCCCCCCCCCCCCCCCTCCCCGTCGGGCTGCCTCCCCGACCCCGTCGAAAAGTCACCGTCACGCGAGCGTCCCGTCGGATGCTATTACAGTCGTAATGGAACAACGCGCGAGTCGTGCGGCGTCGTCTGTGCCGGTGCTAACGCCGCCTGAACCGCGGGTATACGCCAAACATGGCCGTCGGCCCGTAACACTGCATGTAGCACACACACACACGGGCGCGCGCACGCACACGATCGCTTCACACTCGCGTACTCGAATAATACGACTGCGAACGGATCGTGTTCGTGCGTGCGTGTCCGCCGGTGATGACCGGTTACCGCACCGCTACGGCGGCGGCTTCGAACGTCGGCCCGTTCGTTGGTATGTCCGTACGAGTTTTTTCATCGCTCTCTCGCTCTCCGTTTGTCTCTCTCTCTCTCTCTCTCTCTCTCACTCTTTCTCTCGTTTCGTTCTTTCCACACACGCTGCCGCCGCCGAGCAGAACATAATAATACTATAATAATATTATTATATTATATGCTTACCGGGTCGTCGAAAAAATTCTGTACGTATTTGGACGGACGAAGAATATTATGGGAAAAAAAAAAAATTCATAACATAATACTATAATAGGCAATCGGATGACAATTTTTTTTCTGTCGTCTGAAACGTCGCGCCGCACGACGCACGCCGATTTAGATAAGAACCGACGGCGTTTGTGTACCCACTACCCATACTACACTGGGTAAATAATATTAAAATATTATATTAAGTGCCTTGCACACTATGACTTATTTTCGTACGCGCTGCACCCAATATGCACTCGACGTCTCAAACATAATATTAATATTATATTATTGCTATTTGCCAACCGCAAGTATATGTGGGTGCACACTAACGTACAAGCACACGTAACTCATCGCGTACAATCATTATATACGACGTCCTCATTATGAGTACACAACGACTATACACAATAATATCGGCTGTGGATTAATTTTAAATCAACGGCGCCCATTTCACATTTTCACTATAATCGTAATAATATCACTTTACCGTCACGCGAATATTGTAAAACGATAATATCGACAATATTATGGGCATCCAATTATTGATTCATTAATTATTATTGACGTGTAACATTGTCTACTCATATATATCTTTTTTTTTATTTTTTTTTATCTATACAGTCGGTATACACTTTTAATTTATCATTTAACTGTCCATAATATGAGTTAATAATAAATTAAATAAGTTAAAATTGTTTAGATCGTTTGAAAAACGCATAAATTGAAATTATTGAGCATGGTTAAGGATTACACAACAAGCTAAATTACGGGAGGGGCGGGAGGATTAAAAAAAGTATGTATACCTATTACCTATAGAGTGATTCGGAATGCTCTCTCCGTCCTTGTATCCTTTAATAAAGGATTTAATAATTTAACAATGCATTTTTTTGGATGTTTATAAGTGTTAAAAGACCATTTTTTATTTTTTTCAAATATTTAGTGGCGGTCAGACTTCGTGTTGAAAACTCCACCCTTTGTTAAATCAATGATTTTTATTTTTGAAAACTTTGATGCTAGAAAATCACGAGCGTACATGAATATATGAAATAATGTTTGTTAAAACATAATATTAAATATTGAGTAAGTACATATAACTATTTCAGTATACAAGGAATTATTTTAATTGCGGGTCATATGATTTACAGTATAGTGAAAGATATTGGTGGATATTTTATTATCTATTATTTTTGGTCAAAATTATCATACTAACGTCAGTACGTCACGGTAATTTAAAGTCCATTAATACTAAATAACATTTTGGATGTCCGAAACACTAATTTCATTAGCACATCACAAAACAACAGGTGTTTTTGAATCACTCGTCGAAAAAAAAACGCCGGGTCATCGACATTAGACCGGATTGGTATATAACATGTACACACATTTCCTTTGGCTATAGGAATAACGTCGAGTAAATGTGAAAGTTTACGACCATCGTCAAAGAGGGAACAAAATATTTTCAGTCTGAAGTCTGAACTGTTTTTTTAATATCACTAACTTAATTTCATTTCCATTAAAGTTTTTGAAATATGTTATAAGTATAATAATTAATATTAATATTATACTATTATATTATACAACTATACAGTCTGAATAATAGCACAAGTTATAGAGCTTGTTAAAATAATAATCACCACCTATTAATACATATGTAAATATTAGTTCTATAACTCGATTTGCGTTAATTTTGCATTATTCAAGCGCAACATACATAATTAATCATACAGAATAATAAAACAGGATATCTGGATATTTGTGTAGGATGATCCAGCTATCGAGGTTTGTATACACCATGTATAATGTATTAGAATAATATTTTAACACACTCGCACAATAGTCTTCGTTGTACATAGATCGCCATTATTATAATTATTGTATTAATACATTAAGAAATATTAGTTTATTGAAATTTGAAACACCCATTATTGTTTTATACTATTGTCATACATCTTTTTTTTTATAAATAAATAATATTACATATGTATTAATTTTCTCTGAATCCGGCAATTAAACAATTACGATTCAATAGGTATTAAAATATTTATTATTTTTTTTTTGTATCAAGGTATTTGAGAGGGAAATTAAATGTAAGTATTTAAAATTAAAATGACTTAAAATATACATAAATATTCTTAATAGTCATTAACAGGTTTCGCGGACAAAACACATAATTTCCAAACATAGAAATAACATGATAATGAAAATGACTGTGTTGTCAAACGTGTCTAAAATATAAAACCGAACAGTGAAATGTTGAAATAATTGTTTTCAAACTAACTGTCAAATCGTAAGACTGCAGTATTGTCATTACGATATACTGAACGGAGTACGTGTAAAAACGTAAATCGATATTTATAGTTTCATTCAAATGGTAACACGCGGAAGAGAATAATTGACATTGTTTGTCTGTACTCGGATAAAGTTTTGGCTCAAGTTTTAGGAAAAGCGAGGAGTTTGGTGAGAGTAACGTTGTGAAACGGTGAGAATCTAATGCGGTCGACATTCTGAAATGGTCTTTGCGACCGCGTAAACACATTATTATTGTGTACAGACCAAACCTCGAAAATGTAAAGCAATAAAGACAGCACACGACTAACATTAAACTCTTGAAGTGTATAATATTTTATATTGTATCAAATCACGTGGGGGTTCAGTTCTGTTCGCTGCAAATACCAGTCACCCGCGTCGGTACCTAACTGGCAAGGTATCCAAAACTCCGCCACATAAGACATCAAAAATAAAGGTGGAGTCCTTCGGTATATATCGTACGTATAACACACACACACACACACACACACACACACACACACTACACACGCTATCGATATCAACGACTTGGGCCCCCCTATAGAATTCCTTGTTTTTTTTTATGCGGGGCGACATCGTTGCTAGTTACAACACAAATCCACCTTGACATTCTCACATTTCAAACGCGTTATACACTCGCTTTTACCTCCCAACATTCCATCGCACATTACGTATTCTCTCGGAAGAGAGGTATAATATAATATAAAGAAAGAGTAGAATAAAACACTAAACGCACACAAATCGCAACTGACGTTAAGGGATTCGAAGCGTATATGGTACATTTCTTGGGTACGCATATAAGTGTATAATATGCTTATATACACACGAGGAAAAGATCGCTGCAATCGGTGGAAAAACATAGTGCAATTTTCATCAGCGATATCGGCCGACTATATCGGAGGTATAATATTGACGAGCGTCGGTAAATTTAAAAGAAATATTGTCTCGTAATTAGGGATCAAAATTTCCGAAAAAAAAAGGTTTTCCGAAAAAAATCCGGGTTTTTTCCCGTTTTTTCGGAAAAATTGAGAAAAATTGGTTTCATTTAAAATTTCCGGAAAAATGGTTTTGACGAAAAAAACCGGTTTTTTTCCTGAAAAAATTGAAAAATCGAATGAAAAAAATGGTTTTTTTTTCTAAAGAACTGAAAAAGTAATGTATAGTAGAAACAATCTAATAAATAATGATAGTTGATAATCATATTACATACATATTATATATACCTACCATACCTAACTTAAAGTCTTTAGTGGATAAATCTAGAGGATTCTATACTTGATTTATAAATAATTATAATTTGTAATATTAACTACTAAAGTACTAACTATTAAGTATTTACTAATTAGTTATTTCTTAATATTATTTTATATTTAATATATTTTCTTACCAACTCACTAATTTATTTTGATAATATACAAACTATCAAATACTAGTCATCACTCACCATTCACCAGTCACTGTAATATAATTTATAAACCTATCAGCCAGTTACTATAATACCTTATTAGTTATTAGTTATTACAAACATAAATATGTGATAAGTATACAATTTTTAACAATTAAAAATATAGGTGATTTATTTTCGGGGAAATACACTCTCCCACATAAATACCAATTTGAAATGGAACTACATTATTTTTAGAACAAATATTGAAATATCCGTATTAATATTTTTAAATTTTAATACAATAATACATTGAATATCGTATTGGCAAATGTGAAATGACAATGACTGGTTTCTTTATCTATTTTTTAAAATGGTTTTTTTTTACATAGTTTTTTTAATTTTTAAGCGTAAATAAAATTTGTTAATTTTCCAAAAATTCGGTTTTTTTTTTAATTTTCCGAAAATTTCGGTTTTTTCGGAAATGTATTATTTCAATAATCTCCAATTTTTCCACGTTTTCCGAGGCTCTGGGAAAAAAACCGTTTTTTTCCGAAATTTTCCCGGCATTTTGATCCCTACTCGTAATAATTGTTTACCCTGGGTATAAAAAACAGGATAATTATAATTTGATAAGTTAATAGAAAGGAAAAAGACTGACAAGATACGACTGCAGCAGAAACCGGATATCGAACAGTCGTTTTGCTTCTCTGTGTAAGAAAGAGAGTAGTGTATAATTATAATTATAAATTTGAATGAAATAATAAATCATTGCAGACCTAAAATGGCTGCGAGCGGGGCTCGGTTTAGTAGTGTTTAAATTACGTTAATTTAAAAATGTTGTTAAAGATCTTAAGTTCTACAGGTAATTAATGATTAAATATTATTTTAGACATAAAATAAATATATAGGTATTAGGCAATAACTACATGGAGTGTTACCCTGTACCTATTAATATAATATACAAAACTACAAATTATAATGTATAAAATTAACCAGATGTGACAAACAATTTTTGAGATTTTTGAATTATTATAGTTATTTTTCTTATTATAATATATAGCTATTACTACTATAGTTAAAATACCATGTTACTAGTAACCTTGTATTAAGTTTGTAGGTCTTTAAGAAAAATCTCAAATTGTGCAATAATATTGGTATACAATTATAAAATTGAAAAATTAAATTGTGTCTAGAATAGTTTGAATAAAGTCTTCTAATAATAGAATAATCAATATCAAATTTTCATAAATAACACAATTATTTTGGGGTAGTATTTTTGAGCGTGGTGGAATTTAACGGAAAATCGAACACGCAACTGCAGGTTATTACTTATTAGTTTAAATACGAATACCTAATGATAACTACCAAACTTAACTAAAAAGAAATAATTGCGAAGTATTTAATTAGTATATCAAGTATAACAATTATAATTTTATGTTATATATAATAGTATAAAAACATAATAATATTATCGTATTAATTATTGATTACGCTGGAAAAAGGTATCCTTCGATTCCAACGATTTCAAAGCAGGTGCATATAATACAGCACGCGTGCACAATATATATTTTGAATAATTCACAAGTACTCAGAAAACACAGACGTTATACCTACTTCAGAATAGTATTTTGTAGTTGAATATATTATTTCTCCATCCCATTAGTTCCAGAATCCAAATATAAATGAATGTAGGTACCTATATAATACAGTTGGATTTTATCGGTCAACTCTCGCTGCTTTCCGACGAGTATATTATAGTGATGTAAACGAGCTCACGGCAAGAATTGCAGCATTCCTCGGAGGATTATACAATTTATTATCTTAAATACGATCCTATAGTTTTTCTTATATTATAACAGGTCTTTTGGGCTGTTAGCTGTCAAGTAATACCAAAATTAACCCGATCGACAAATTTACATATTTTAAAAGGATCTGAATAATAATTGTATGTACACTAAACACAACAATAGTGAAACATATTTAAATATACATATATCATATTGATAATAAATTAAGTTTCGTTTACGTAGATTAATGAACAAAATATATAGAATTATTATATAAATTAATTTTATACTATAAACCTATTCGCGTAAAATGAATAAATCTTAAATTTTATTTTTGTTTTTGAAAACAAAATGTATTATTTTGTGAAATAACAAGAGCATTTAGTATATTATAATATAATACGAACGTTTCATTTTTTTAAATAAGATTTTGAGATCAATTATTATTTTCATAAATTTTATGTATTTTCAAACTATAATCATTAAAATCAGTACGAATATAGGTACCAATCGTGGTGTGTATTTGTACCAGTGATTGTTTAAATTACAAATTGCGTTATTAAGATTTAATGCATTACATTGGCAGCCCCTCTATATTCATTTAAAAATCGATTAATACAAATTGTGTACTTCAAATCAAATAGGGGGGTAGTTTGTTTATGTAGGGCGCGTAAAATACAAACCATCAGATTTAAAACAGTAATAAATTAGTGTGATCCTTTCTCTCCAATCCTCCACTACCTCCATTCCCCAACCCTATACTAATTAAATTTTAACCGCTAAAATATATTGTTTGTTTTTTAATCGAAAAATAAACTCGACTAGTCGACTGTGTATTGACGTTTTAAACAATGTGTAACGTCGACGTGCTTTTATTGACACTATTTTAATAGGGCACAGCGATTAAAAATAATTCGGGCTAGTGATGTTCTTTGGAAAATATTCAAAACTGCAATATTATATATAGGTAAACGAGGTAAATGTATTATTACTATCTGGGGCGACGACTCCATACGCATCGACGGAAGTTGGGGGGGGGGGGCTAATTTTTTCATATCCTATTTTAAAGCAATTTAAAATGTTTGCAGCCTCTTCCCTCACCTTGATAATTGTACCCGATTTCTACCCGCATGCAAAAATCTTTAGATTAATTAAAAAAAAAAAAACGATGTGATTTCTACGGTTAGACACGGTCGCATACGCATGTCGTACATATACGTCGTGTGGTATGTCGGTTGGAGAACTAATTTTGAAACTGTTTAAAATCGAAAAAGTCGACTCTGGATCATCCGGACTCCGGAGGGCCAAATTATTGTGTGGGTACACGTTTTTCGTTTTCTCTCCTGCGCAAAGACACACGCACACGCACAGTCTCCTGTATTCTCCCGCCGCGGACACGTGGAACCGTGGCCTTGTCTACGTCGACGCACACGCACGCCACCAAATACACATGCAGAGTTCCTAACCCTTTTCTCTGTCGTTCCCACACGGAATAGGCCGGGGCACAGAAAGAGGAACGACGCGCACGCACAAGCGGAGAGGCGGTGTTCGGCGGCGGCGGCGGCGGCGTTGGGACGCTGACAAAATACTCGTGTGTGCGCGCGCGTGTACACACACGCACACGCACAAACTGGCGCGGTGTGGACGCCACTGGCAGTGGCGACTGGCGGCGACGGGACCCGCATGCCTACGATGGAACCGGCTATATGCGTGCCGTGTACGACGAACTACCTACTATAATAATAATAATATACAAACGGGCATTATAACGACGACGACGACGACGGCGACGACGACAAACGCGGCAACGGTGGGCCGGCGTCGGCGGCACAAGAGAAAAAGCGCGGGACGCAGTCGTGGCGACGTTCACACAAACGACGCGGCGGCCACGGCGAAAACCGAGTATTATTCACAAACAATATTGTTATTTTCTACGACAGACGAATAAAACGAATCGTTTTTTTTTTTTTATTATTATTTCTTTTTAGAGGAAACGTCTGATTTTTACCTGACCAAAGGTTGTGGTCTTTTTTTCTTTATCGCAGTCGCACACGAAGCTCGTTTCTCGGACACGACAATTATTATAGTGAGCTGCTGCAGTGCTAGTAAAGTAGGCATTATTTGGAATATATTATAAACTCGCACACACAAAATGTACGTTTGTTGGTTTTTATATTGTACACGCGGCAATGGTATACCGAGAAAAAATACACTGGCTACGACGACACGTAGAGCGGCGCATATTGTGTACACCTGCTGCTACTGTCCCCTCGGTTTTAGAACGGACATTTTTACGGCCACTCGAAAATAGGACAATTGACTTTTTCTTGATCGCGACGAAATTTGTTTTTTTCGTTAAACTTTAATGGAATTCTAACCAAGCCAGCAAAATATATTTACGACGTATTTTTACCGACGTCGTCGCCGCGCTCGCGTAACGAACTTGTGTGCCCCGTACAACGACATTAATTCTCATTTAAAAGTCATCAAAAGGTTTCCCTCGTTGTCGGCTACACGCGTATTTTTTACGATTTTCTAATAACGTCCAACAGCTATTACGGACGAAAGAGTAGTGTACGCGACTGTGTTCGATTAATTTGCGCAAGATGGATATCTTTGGTTTTTTACATTGAAATTCTCACACTTGTTGATGCCTATTGCCATTGTAATCGTTTTGGACGCTGATGTCTAGTATAGTTATAGGCAAACGATTTATCTGTTATCTATACATACGCACACGTAGTCTTAACTCTATAAAGAACATACACCATCTCTAATTCCCACCGTACAGCTTCTCACAAAAGGTATTTCTCACTGAATCAATAAAAAAAATCGTATACCGCAGCCGGTTTGATTATTCGCTATTTACTACAATAATATAAACTAGCTCCTTCAAACAGAAAATGTCCTCTGTCGTTATAGACTTTCATGGCATAAATCTAAACTGGTTTTTATCCACTTAACTCATATAAATTCTAGTTCGATTCACTGTGAGACTTTTAATTAATAAAATATTTATATACGTGACGTATTATCGTCTAAACCTTTGCAACAACCATCATTCTGATTCTGGTTATTTTAATTTACTTCTACAACTGCAGAGATAATATCCATAACACAAAATCGACATACCACAGACGTTAAATTATTGACAAAGTTAATAAATTGTGGCAAGAAACGCATAGAAAAACATTCTAATCCGATAGAAATAAGCATAAAGTGACACTGTATTTTAAGTAATCGAAAAATATCTTATTATGTTTTTATTTATATTTATAATTAAAATAAAACGATAAGAAAAACAAGTTCCCAGGCAACAATAATTTGAAATTTTTAACATTAAAATAAAACAAAATATAAAATACGATAATTTTATTAAATTTCGAACTTAATTCTCAATTTATTGACAGAAGCACGCATTTATAAAACGCCATATTTAAACTTGAAATAAATTTCAAAACTATTAGTTATTACCAAGTTTGATGTTATTTATTTTACTTATTAAAATCACTATCACATTGTAATAACACTAAATATAGTACACACATAATAAATAATAATAATTTACTATAATCATTAAATCATTAATTCCCAAAAGTTAAGAACCTTTAGTGTAGTGAATATTTTAGTATAGTAGTAATCAGTTTGGTTTTCATAAATATATGTACCTATATTCATTATTAAGTATACAGAGAAATTTAATGCTGATAGGTATGTTTATTTTCCTGTTAATTGTATCAAGGTATGGACAAATATTTGTCTACTAAATAATATTTATGTGTCAATGTATAGTAAAATGTATTTTATCTAACATACCTAAGTCTTAACCTCAGTATAAAGGCACGTTTTTACAATGTACGTTCGCGGGTACGTGTATAAAAATTCTTTGCTGTGATTGGTTGGTACCCATGGTAAGCATTTGGTATACCAGAATGTTTATGCATTCTATTGTTACTTACCATGCAATAAACCACGTTACCGTGTTGTTAAATATTACCCATCCAACGCCTAAATTTTATAATTTTACAATCCAAACCAAACTATTTAAATGTATATAGTAGTATAACCACTATATAACCACTAACGCACATATATGTCAATTTTCACGAGCTTCATTAATTATTTATTATCGTATTACGTATACTCGTTTCACATACACATGATTGCACTGACTAAATATAGGGAAACAAAATTACCAGCAAAAGCTCTTGGTCTAGTTGATTTTCAAACCGAATTTTTAACGACATCGTAATCGGATAAAATAAATTTCAATAGAATCAACAATTTGTTATGTATGAATGCTAGTGTGGTATACCGATACACCGTACACGTTGTAGGGCGAGTGGTGGTTCTTTTGAAACAAAATAAGTTACATACACACATACACCATACACGCAGGTTCAGAGTAGTCTGTTACTCTGTTAATATTCTCTTTACAATTTTAAAAATAAAAATACTCTAGACGGGGTTCGAAATGGTTTGTATTATAAATGGAAGGCAATTGAACCGACAATTTTGGAATTTCTACAAGGCTATTTCGAGTCAGTAGTTTTTGAAGAGGGTAAAAAATGGCAAAAAAAAAACAATAACCGTCGCAATTTTATAAGACAGTGGTAGGAAGAGTTTTATCTGTACACATCGAATGTCAAATGTCAAGACCTCTTTTTTCGTCGAAACAATGGACTTCCTCTTTAACAAATACCGCCGCTATTACATAAGTAGATTAATAAATTCGTTAAATGTATAAACTATGCCTGTACCCGAAATACATTTTTGTTCATAACCCAATTACTGTATATCCATTATCCACTCTTTCTTTCATGTATATAAGCTAATAATAAATAAAAATAAATAATACTATTTTTCTTATTATTAAAACAAATTAAGAATTATAATCTATAGAGTTAAATTATTCATTCCATTATAAGTATTCATATAATTATTTATCATCAATCAGCATCAGATTCAAATAAAAAATATTAACGTAGAAAAATCACCGTACCTATTTCATAAAGAAATGTATTTTGTTACTCGAATATCTACGATTTTTTTATATTGTTCAACTATTATAATGATGTAAGCGCTTACACAATTTCTTATTTTAATGTTCTTCTATTACATTTACCATTTTTTAGGAACTAACGTCGTTTCAAAATTGTATGGTTAGTACTAGTAAGGCAAGTTACTAATTAGTAGGCAATACAATTATATTGGTTTGTATGAAATAATAGTCGCGGTTGGTTTTTTAAAAACAATATAAGTACCTACACAAATAACATAAGTCTGAAGTCATAACACATTTAAAATTACTGTTTTCAAATCGATTGAATGTTGAAGTAGTGTTACTTACTAGCTAAAACACGAGGTTAAGAATAAAAATAGAGAAAAACACCATTTTTGGTTCAGTTTCCTGACACATGAGATTTGGCAATAACTGAATACTTTTAAAAAAACACTTATTATTATAGTATAGGTAATGTGTTTGTGCCCATATAAATCTATAAATATAATAATATACAATATTTATTTGAATGATTATTTAACATTTTTCTACTAATTTTAATATAACCAAGTAAAAATATTGAACGTATCTCCAACACTTTTATTATATTTGTACTAAAATGTAGGAATGTAAAAATCTAAAATCGTTAAAATTATAAAAATTTATCATGTCCAGTCAGATTTGAGTTTTAAATAACAACCAATAATTATTTATAATTTGTTAAAGAAAATGTGCTACTATTAAATACACAAGGGTACTATAAAATTGCATTAATTTTTTTTGACTGCGTGATAGTGCGTATAGATAAGAAATTTATTAAGTAAAGACTAGAGACCACAGACTGTTTTACACGTTGATAATAAATTGTAAAATTGAATTCTCGGGATATTGATACTTATCCAATAACATACATTTTATTAAATTTTGTAAAATGTTTTAAAAAACCAAAAAATAAATGTATATAAAAATAAAACGAGTATTTACGCAATTATTAAAACATTCAAGAGGTTTTGATATTAACAAAAATTCAATAACTTTCAATTAGACGTTAAGTTAAACGCGCTTATTCCATCTCAAGTTTCTATAGAAAAAAATCTATGTTGTATCATAATAGAATAATGTTATATAGATTATCGAAATGTATGAACCGTTATATCCGTGATTCACCTGTTTATGGGTACACAAGTGTAACACGAAACGGTTTTATCGAGAATTTTACAAGTGTCACAGTACAATAATACGTCAATACCTGAAAACGTAAAATGTATCTCATCACATAGGCATATTTCGTATACATGAGGGCAAAAAAAAACACGTCGACGGATCACAATGGTTATTCTTTTTATTGAAATTTCTTTGGATTTATTATATTTAATGAAACAGTCCTATGAAAATTACACCATGCCGTTACAATACAAAAATTAAACACTACTATATCATTAATAGGGTGTAAGGCCGATCGAGCAACGTCGTCGTCTGCGATTTCAGCTGCCTGCTACGACGATGGGAATAATAATAATAATGTGACTATTACAACTACAACAAATCCACTCGTAGCAGGTTTCCCAATCAGAATCGGCGTATTATTTACCTGCACGCGCGCGGTACTTACAAAAACACCGCCAAGAGTAGATTTATTTTATTAGATACGCGAGGGGGAAAGGAAAAAAATACAAGCGTCGGAGAGATAATCAAAGAAGCACTTGGGATTTTTTATTTTATCGTCGTATTCTACCTAACCCTCGGAGGGCCACGGGGCACACACACACACACACACACACACACGTATACGTGACCGACAAAACCGGTTTCCACCCCTAAGACAATAGACGGACGAAAAAAACGAAAATTAATAACAAACGCGGGTTGTTCTCTTGCAAGGTCAGAGTAGGACAAAAAGCGGGCGGTCGATTGTGATAAAATCAATTTACAGGAAAAAACATAAGTGTGGATGACTATGGTAATAATAATTAATAATGACGACGACACGGGAGGTAGGTTCAATGATAATATTATAGCAGTGGTAGTAATAATAATAATATTAAACGTACAAGTAGAGGTAGTTGCCCACGGTAATAACTTATATAAAATAAAAAAAAAAAATACAAAACAATAGGTTGAGTATACGATACAATAAAATAACTACCTCACGAGGAGTGAAAAAAAAATATCCACCGTAGAATGTCGCAAGTCCAAGAGCACGGTATGAAGTTCCTACGAGTAACATTAATAATTTGAACGTAGGAACTCTATACCTCGCTAGTGGTCATTGCTTTAAAGTGTCCGTGAACGTAGAGATGATGATGATGTGGTTGTCGATGCCGTTGTGGTCGGAGAACTATAGTAGCAGGTAGTTGTAAGCGCACTGAAGACTACACCGGCGGCGTGGAGAGTGAAGAACGCGGAGCAAGCAGCAGGCGGGCTCGTCGACCGCCATCTGGGGGGGTTTTTATGTCTTTAATTTTTTTTTTTGTTACTTCAAACACGCATTCAGAAGAAACGCGAATGACGACGGGACACCCGGAGTGAGGATTTTTATTGTTATTATTTACGATTTCGAAATCGCAACTACTCTTTTGAAAAACTCGGGAATATATTTTCTTGCCGTTACACTTCGTTTGTGTTACGTCCGTAGGGTGGATGAGACGGTTCACATACGCACACCACGTGTACTAGGCGAACACGACCGACGAAGTTCCTCAGAAACGAAACCGAAAAAAATCACGTGAGAAATGTAAAAAGAAAAAATCCGTACATCGACAGATCGGATACGCGTTTGTGTATAATCCTTTCACCGGCCAAGTATTAAAATATTATAGACGTAAACGATTACACCACGCGGTATTTATTCTCGTGTTAGCGGTAAGGTAAGAAAAAAAAATTATACAATTTCGATATTCGGAGAAAAAAATATTATTATATCATAATATAATATTATAGTAAACGCGAATAGAAAAAAATTGAAAACGTAAAAAAAAAAAAATGTAATGAAAACCATGTGGTGGTGATGACACGACACACGGCGGAGGCGGCCACGATACACGCCCTACAGCGGACGAGACAACGCGCGCACAAGTAAAGTATATTAGAAAATTGACATATTTTTTTTTTTTTACTAATTTGAAAAAAATTACTAGAGTTAAAATTCACACGCAAAGAATGAAAAGAAAAAAAAAAAAGAAATTTGAAAAACATAAAATAAAAAAAATAAAATTGAGACTCACCTGCGCGAAGGTCTGCAACAGCGGTGACGCCGGTCTGATGTTGAGTAACAGACAACGGTGTGAGTGATACACAGTTGGCGTGCCGGTGCGGCGCAAGAGGCAGTCGACGGACACAACCGATCGTCAAGGCGGTGGCGGCGAAAAGGACGGTGGGATCGCCAGTGGTCGGACGCGCCGCGTTCGTTCGGCCCGAGTCGGCAGCCGTCGGGCCGCGCCACTTGTCCGCCGCGCATCACCACCGCAGCCGACGGTGGTGTGGGACCGTGGTGGGGGGGAGAGAAGCGCGTGCGCACTGAGCACCGCCGCGACCCGCTTTCGACTTCGCCGCCGTCGTCGTCATCGCCGTCGCCACCGCCACGTCAAATGCTACCACCACCGCACTCCGCCCGTCCACGACGACCGACGCCACCGGACACGCGCAACCTTCGGCCGTTCGCGACGACTGTTCAACAAACAATGTACGGCTAGCGCGCCACGTTTACCGCCAAAAACTAAAACGAAACGCACTGGCGACGCGTAGGCACTTTCGAAAACGATTTTATACGATTTTCACGGCCCCACCCGACGATAACTCCCACCAAACCGAAAGCACCGCCGCCGCCACCGCCTAGAGCATAACATTGGGTATATCATGGGTAGATGGGTAGGTGGGTTGGTTGGGTAAACGAAATCGGTCCGTTGTAATTATGCGGTCACGCCAAAACGTGCAATTATTATGTTTTAATATTATAATATTGTCGCGACAAACTCACGAAAACTATACCACGGTTTAGGTCGTTTTCGGAAAACACTGTAAACGCGGTTCGGGAAACAAGTATACCGTACCTACCTATAATAGACGAATACCTTATGAATATATATTATATAATATGTATAATATTATATTTGCCTATCGAGTCAGCCGACCAGCGACTGTTATTACACATATTATTTTATACAGTATAATTTTATTATTATTGAAATATTATATCGTACCTATATGTTACTGCCACCTAGTGGATTTGACGAGAAATAATTTTGATAACCCAGACATAACTACTAATATTATACGCGCTATACGTATATGTTACACGTCGTTTGTGTTTAACTACCGCGGTGATTAATAAACTAATGTAAAATTTTAGGTGTATTATGTGTTTCAGATTTGAGCATATTATAATATTACATAAGGCAAAATAATTATCGACTGTTGACGGTGGTTATTTACTGCGTGTAATACGAGCACAAAAGTGAATTTTAATATTTGAAAGTAATTACTTTTATATTACCATCTACGTGTTATTCCGTGGCGTTTTTAAAATTACGTTAAAAAGTTTCGCGATCGACTTAATTAACTGCAATTTAACTGTTCGCTATTTTCAGTCATATATTATTGTACTTTATATCTTACTACTTATACTAAACACGACAGAATTGGTTTGGAAAACGGTACTTATACTTATATGGAAAAAAAGTAAAGTTAGATATTACGGATAAAATAATAAATACCTACCTATTTTAAGCTTTCTGACAGACCTCAGACATATAATAATAATATGATAAATATAATATAATATATATTATTTTTTTAATATTACCCGAAGCGTGACGGTCGCCATTGTAGTCCTGCAAGAGTGGAAAATAAAATTTCGAAGAAATATAACATACTATTTATGTTCGCGTATGATTCTGTGCGTGTGGGGAACAATCGTAAATGCCGCACCCCCTTTGAAAAGTTTTTTTATACGTATTTTTTTTTCTAGTCGGGGTATCGTCCCGGACGACCTAACACACAAAATCGATCCGCCGCCGGATTTGTCAACAACAACGCATCGACCCCGTCGGAGTAATCCAATAAAAATGTACTCCGCGATCGGGGGACGCACACACGAAAAAAATAAAGCCAAAAACACGTATTCCACCCCCTTTTGCGAACGTCGTCGGCAGTCGTCGTCGCCATTGACCTTATATTATAATCGCCTAATATATGTGTATAATATATATATAATATGCACCGCAGTGATACGTATTCCGGACTGATATATTATATAGATTGATTATTAATTTTAGCCGGGATGAAAAATAATCATTTTTACAACAACCATCGTGCATAAAAAAAAAATGTATAATATTAATATTTGTACGATAATTTTATCGTGACGATGAAATGCATGCCGAAGTGTACCCACGTCGAGAGCATGCCGAAGTGTACCCACGTCGATAAATTTGAACCACGTGTTCGAGGAGCGCTATTCGCCGACCGATCTTACGACCGTGTGTGTTTGGTTGTCTGTCAAAGACGCCTAGAATTGCGTCCGACGTATAAAATATTATAATATATTATTTTCGGAAAAAAAACTTGCGCGTGTCTGGGAATGTTTAAAAAAGAGCACAGTTATACCACGGGAGACTACCACACGCATCGCGATAATATTAGGAACAATATACGAAACGCGTTGAAGTTTTTTAAATGAACAGTATAATAATATTATGGTTACCTATACACATACATTATTATTGTAATAGTAGAAAACGTTTATTTTTAAACACGGATTCGGTTTTTTTTGTCTCTGGCGTGAGTGTGCTATGATTTACATTTTTTAAATGTAATTATACGTTACAGGATACGAGAAATGGTTTAAACATGATCATATGACATTTGAATATTACCACCGCGACACCTAGTATATTATATGAATATTCAAAGAGGGCCCACAAAAAAAAAAAATATAAATAAAGACGATAGTCGTTTAACCTCGGGTGACAAGACTTTTGAGGACAGAAAACAATAAACATTAGCGTGAAGTGTAATAGACAATATTCCAACTTAAAATCATCAAATTTAACTTAGGTACCGTTTGTCAATAAAAAAAAAAACTATAATAATAACGTATAATTTATGAATTATTGGGTGGTCACTAAAGTATTATCTAATATTTAGGTATATTATAATATATCTGCCATAATGAAATATGCATTATACAATTGTGTGTTAGGTATAGGTTTTCTTTAAACTGTGTAAAAAAAAATCACTTAATGGTAGGTAGGTACATATAATAAAAGATAAAATATTGTTTTGAAATAACGATAAAATATTAGTTATCTCAATAGGTACCGGATTATATTAATTATTTTATCAGGTTTATTTTTTTTTTTTAATTATTGCCTAACAACATTTCTAGATAAGTAGATGCAAGAATACAATTCACTTATACTAATTATTTATTTGAATCAAACGTCATTGAAAAATTAAAAAAACAATATTTCATCGATGTAGCGACCATTATTTTATTTTTAATTTATAAAAAGTGTACCTATCTAATTCCTTTATTACAAATAACGACACAACAAAATAAATAATAGGTATAATATAATTGTATATATATTTACTATAATTCTTACTATAATAAAGGTACAAATAATTGATTTTTATTCGATATGATTGGATAATATTTTATAAATTGTTCAAGTTCTTTAAAATAACTTATACATTTTTTATTGATATTTTAAGTTAGTTATAAAATTTGATAGTGAATACCTACATTTAAATGTTCGTGTTAATTAATATTATATTATCAAAATCCGATATTAACGAATAGATAGCGAACTAACGGTTTTAATTAGTCCTAAAAAGTTACAAGTAAATACAAATTTATTTTATGGTATGAAACCACAACGTTAACATAACATTATTATTATAATATAGTGTCTGACACGTCGAAAAAACACCTGTGAGACTTAATTATGATCTACTAAACACAATATAGGTACCGAAATTGATGATCATCAGTGTATATATTATTATTATGTATGGGTACACAAATAATTGTAGCGACAATATAATTGTTAAACATTACAGAACAGAATCGAAAAAAACAACTACAACAATAATAATAAACCAAAAACGTTATAGGTAATTACATTTAATTTTGAGACGGAGATTTATAACAATTTATTGAACTGATCGATGCAAACGATTGAAACGGATAAATTTCTAACCACATAATGAAATGCACATTATTAGGCAATTATATTGTGTGTATTATATAAACCTATAAAATATATATGTTATATGTATTTAATAATATGATGACATACTGACCTTAGTGTGCGGCGAAGGCGGCGGCAATGGCGGAGAAGTAAAATAAAAAATCGGTTACATATATTATAGGAACGCGGGAAGTCTTGTCGAGATGGAGACCACAGAAAAAATTTCGATTTGGAGAAAATAAAAAAAAATGAACGAAGTGATCCGAAACATATAATATTATTACGTGTGTTGCGGGAGAGGCGGCGCGTGTTCGAGTGATGAGAGTGTTACGGGCGGAACGGGGAGCGAGAGAGATGAAATGATGTGACTGAGTGAGCGAGCGGTGAAAGAACGGGACATAAAAAAAAAATTGGAATGTTCTCCGAGTTGGCAGAAACGGCCGCGGGTGTGAACGGGACTCGTGTGCGTGCGCGCGCGTGTGGGGAGGGCGCCGACGGAGTGACCGTGGCCGATGGCCGGCGGCGAGTGTCGGCGCGCGTGCGCTGTCCGTCGAGCGTGTTGCCGGCCGAGAGCGCGCGAAGAGAGTGTCGGCACTCGGAACGGTGTCCGCGGTCGTCTCGTCGTCGGACGCGCGGCACCACCGTCGGCGGCGGTACGGGCGCTTGCGCGCGTTCCATTGGCAGGACGGCCTCGTGTAGACACGCCTTCCGCTGCCTCGCGCGCAGTCGTGGCTTCGGCCACCGTGGCCGGTGTTACCGGTGCCGCCATCTGTGGCTGTGGCTGTAGATGTCGTGGCAGCCATAATTTCGATCAACGTAGAGGCAGCGTTGACATCGCTACTGCCGCCGTGAGTGCAGATGGCGTTCGAGTCCCGCGTTGCCACGACCGCTAGATGGCGCGTCGTGTACGTCCCACCACGTTATTATAACGATGTTGTTATATGGGTATATGCAGCTGTCGGTATTAAGTTGTATACACACTTGTTGACTTGACGTATCAATGTTTTCATACTATTATACTAATATTATGATAAATATATTATAATAGTTTTGAATAATAATTAACTCATAAGATAAAATCCATGATTCTATTTGTACGTGTAAAGTGTGTAGGTATAAAAATTCATATCTTTGGCTATATGCTATAATCTAGGCTATGGTGTTTTAAATATGTAATTAAAGTTTAATAAAATAAACAGGTAGAAATACATAAAAAAAATACTAAACTTACATTGAGCGTAATAATACTTGTCAACAGCCGAGTAATACTAGTTTTGAGTATCTATGTAATACCACCATTCCAAATGAGTATAAATGATTTTGACTTTCTAATTGATTTTTGAGATAAAAAAATGCAGAGGTCTTGAAAAATTGTACAGGTATCTACGTTGTCGCATAGGTAAGTCATAAAGTACACCTGAAACGAATAAACATTGTTAAATTTAGGTAGGTGTCTATGTACTTGAATTTCATAAGTGATGGCCGATGACTGTACCTATATTAGGTACAATTTGATATTTGTAAAATGGATGTAAAAATATAATATCATAATATTGTGTACACTGCATTACCTATATTATATATTTATTATCAATATTAGGTTGATTTTGATACAGTATTTGTGACAAATCAAACAAATTACAAAAGTGACTAATATGTACAATTTATACATGTAGGTTATATTATAATGTGCAGAGTTTGGAATATTATTTTTATTTAAGAGGACGCTACCTAGACATTTATTGTCTCCGTCTTACAAATGCGTAACATACCAAATGTACGCTCAGCAGATCACGTTTAGCTTCGTTAGTCTTAAAATTAAAAATAAAACCAAAATAAAACTTGATGGTGAGGACATTATCTGTGTTTGTGTGAGGTTTTTTTTACGATGATTCAGTTTTTAAGTGAGTTATGACTTTATGAGTATTTTTAATTTACGCTATATTATTATATACCAAAAACTCGCGAAAAAATTTAACTGTCGTAAAAAGCCCACTCACAAACACAGATAATGTTCTGATTGGATCAAACTATAATAAAATTGCCGAACGGAATCCACGTGCAATCCACACGCGTTCATCGACAATACCACGACGGATGCTGGAAAAGCGTTTTTATAGACTCGTGCAGTAAATAGTAGTGAATTACGTTTCGTTTGCAGTGCCACTGGCCCCAGATTTGGCTTTGTTGCCCGCGTCCGTAGGATGTGGATAGACGAAAGGCAGGGTCGGACTGGGTAGGGTCCGGCCCAGTTATCCAAGATAATATATAATATAATATAAAAGCGGTCCTATCCTGACCATAGGCGTAATTAGTTGGGAGCTATAGGGGGCTAGCCGCCGAAATATTTTTTTGTCCCCCAAATAATGGCAAATTAAATAGTCATTTATGATTTATTCGTTATAGAAACTTGAACCATTTAACTATTAAAGTTTGATGACACCTCTGTCTTATACGCTCATATATAAATATATAATCCTATTATGTTTATGTCGCATTACTATGTTTATGTACCGATGTCTTATACGATATTATAATCGTACTACTTACAAGGCATCGGCCCAAAACTTAACCAAGGATAGTAGACCACTGGGTTTTTGAGGTTTGTACCATTCGGCATCACAGAAAACTGTAAAAACATTCACCAGCACTGATAATCAAAGAAATTCGCGAAGAAGTTATAAAGATCTTCAGCTCTATTACGTCATGTACCTACATAAAGTTTAAATCCATATATACCGAGAACTTTTATGACGAAACATCTACCTCAAAAATTTAAGGATATATAATAATAATATTGTAATTAACTTTTTATAGATTTTTCTCATTTTATAATCTTGTACACAAAAAAACGAAGAATTTATAAAGTATAATATTTCTACTGTATACGATACGTTGTGTGTATTTATTTCATTATTTTTAAACTTGCAAAAACTTAGCGAGTTGTGGATCGACAGCTTTTGGTGAGTGCACGGTGAAACGCGATTATATAATGCGTTCGTCGTTCGACGATTAAAACCAGCCAAAAGGAAAAAAAACACCCGTTCAAATAGGTCAATGGCAGTCGTTAACGCAGTCGAATTGACGCCTGTAGATGAATCGTTTAATAGACACGTAAGATAAGATAAGGCATGTATTCGAATCAATAAAATGTACCTATATTTTTTGTAGGGTTTTTCGCAGTTCATTTTAAATCGATATCCATTGAAAATAACCGAAATACGTACAGAAATCATAGAATTATTTAATAATTCGTTTCTCAAAATATTTCAGTACCTACTTACAACACAATTATTAAACTAATAACTAACAAAAAACTATGTACCGTGTACTGCCTAAGCGTAGTAGGTACCCGATCAGTGGGCGTCTACTACAGTTTAGCCATTTTGATTGATCATCGACGGCCGTGACGACAGATTGGTTTCAAAAACTAGTTAATGCATTATATTAAAGTATTAAGTGAAATCACGGATTCCGCCGTACAATACAATATTCATTGTTGTTATATTGTTATGTAAAATAAAATAATTTACGGAATATGTGAAAAAAACGTGTACCCTACTCACACGTTTAGTTATCTAAACCAACCGACAGATGTCGTTGTGTATTGGACTGAGAACTGCCTACGTGTAATAATAAATTTATCTTTTAAAACGTGAATAATGGTATATTGATATATTATATAATAATATGTACTTATTTTATAGGTCATAGTTTAAATAATAATAATATGAATTGTATTACATAATATATATATATATATATATTATATAGGTTATATTATGAAGATACCAGCTGTAAGGTATAATTATTATTAAGTTACTAGTTTCGATGTATCTAATTAAATTAAATACTATTATAATATTATATATTATAAATTATATAAATTATATAATATATATTGTAGGTACCTACACGTGGTTGTAAGATAATATTTTCGGTTACGATATTATATTATTATTTCAATAAAAAATTTGCATAAATATTGTGCATTTTATAATATTTAAACACAAATCGTGATGAGATGTGGTGTATGACGTATGTAGGTATTACATGCTATTCGATTGGGCATTTGGGCACCAAGCCTGTTAATAAATGAAAAATAATACTAATATTGATAAAGATTCAAGTTTTTCAATGTTTTTGGAATTAAAAAAAACTCACTAATCATTATCATTGTATTTGATACAATAATAATTATGATAATACGTATGTATCTACCTACCTATATAACTTTTTTGGAAAAGCGCAAATAATATTATTAATATGCTTTTAAAAATATTGCAATAGTGCAATGGTTATTATATACTTAGTTGTGTATACAGCGTGCTATTATATAATTGAAAATAATTACAACCAATTATTCATATTTAGTGGGTAGGTTTGCTAATCGCCAAAAGATATTATGACTATCGATATGTTATTATACTTATTATATACTCGATATTCGATAACAATAAATCGATTAGGGTAATACATGTATCCATTTTAATATTATAATGCCGACGATGAAACAAATTTAATCATTTGAAGGGTATACTTAAAACGATTGCATTTGAATATAAAAATAATAAATGCATATGAAGACTTAATCTCCAATATCATATTATATACAAGCATTACAAGGTGATCCATTTGAGAATCTATACTCATTATAATTATTTGAAAAGTTTTAACTTCTATAAAATATGTTTCTATATAATTTGATTGCAAAACTATATTTTTATTGTTATAATTTTTAACTGTATTTTTACTTAAACTTTTTCATTAATGTTGTATGCAATGATATAAAACATTTAAAACTTTTTTAAATAACGAGCACCTATATAACTGTAGACACTTAAGTATATCACCCTGTATAAACGGTTTAATTTACGTACAAAATATTTAAATATTATTTCGTATATTAGTACCAATATACGGTTGGTGGTTAGATCGTTACTCGACCCTCGTTATTTATTTTGTACTTCATTTTTTTTTACATTCTATATTAAAAAATGTTAACACTTAATATGTTATTTCAACTCTTACTGCACATAAATTGATAGACTATTTAAAAAACATTCATAATTAATTCACTGTAAGTTGAAATCACGATTGTTATCTAGCAAATGGAATTTATCAACCATAGGTACGAAATAATTAAATTTATTATTGGTATAAAAAAATATTTTTTTTTTAAAATATAATTTTTAATTATCATAAATTAATATAAATGGTGTGGTGAGAATAGTGACTGTACATGTGACTAAACGAATTATAGGTGCATACAATAGGTAAATAAAACACTAAGCAACTCGGAAGAAACTGATTATTTTATGGCCAATTTGACGGAACAATAAAAGTTACAATTTCGTTGATACCAGTTTTATAAATGATGTGGGTACACATATTGCTCTTTTTTGTTATGCTTTGAGAAACAACCAAATTTACACCAATTGTTATTTATTTTTATTCTCTTCAGGCCATTGACATGCCACGTCAATGGAACACAATAATTACCTAATGATAATAATTATTCTTAATGGTTAAAAAAAAAGTTATAAAACTGTTTTTGTAAAACGTCACATTTTTGGCGTTCTTCGGCAAGGAATTGTGGGATGCTAATAGACGTGAAGCATTCCTCTATAGTGATAAGTCGGGCACCGGAAAAGTAAACCAAAGTCCAAACCATGGGAATACACCTTATGCTATGAGTTATGGTATACAATGTATCTACCTATAACTAGTGGAATAGTGCAATCTGTGAATCGACATCGGGTAAAACAGGTACACATACCTACGAAAAGGCATACATATTATTATTATTATTTACGATAGTATTTTTGGCCACATCACGGCGGTGGTGCGTCAAAAGTACGACGACATTAATGGGATTACGTTTGCTCGAATGGAAAGTTAATACAATTTATGCGCGTGTATGCGATGGTGTGCGCGAGCGAAGACTAATGGATTGAGCTGACAGGGACCTGTCAATAATTGTGCACACGCGTCACACCCATTCACCCACACCCACCCACACACTCACACCTATATATTGTACCTATATAATCAATGTGCGTGTGTCTGAGAATATAGGTATAAATACGGGGGTTAGCGGAATAATACGTCCGTAATAATACATAATTACATTGTGTGCATTTTACACGAGCTGATATAGGTATAATACGTGTATTATTATTACTATTATTATATATTTATAAAGCTTCGGCCGTAATTTTGGTCAACGCGCGCGGCACGCACTATTTTTTATACCATGTAATATTATATATAGTGTGCACAAACTACGAATAATAAAAAAAATTATAAACACCGCCCACAAATGTCACCACGTTAATATCATATACACGTGCGTATAATATAATATAATATTATACAATGTTTATATACCCGACAGCGGTACATGTCCATTGTCCATAGTATACATAGTTACTTCCATGGTAACATATATTGGTACATGGAACTCGTACGAAAACTCTACATACGACTTTATACGATTCGCGTGGCACTCATAATAATATATAACTTTAGCTGCAGCAAAGCAGATATTATGTTTGTATAGATAATAATTTTAAAAAAGTGTAGCCCGATTGCGAATCAATCTCACGAGGACGTCTCTGCAGAAAGTGTATAGTATATAATATTATATAGCTGCACATTGTGCACTTATATAGGTACATAATATAAGACGTATGAATCTATACAATTCGTACATGTACAATATAACATATTATTATTATATAATATTGTATACCTATATATACAATGTACAATATACGGATAAACGCATTATTTGGAATGCTATTATTATATAATATTATAAATGTATACATGCCTCTTGTAACAGTATCCAGAGAGCAAAATAAAAAAAATCGAAGAAAACGCGTTTCATAAAATTCAGCCCCACGTGCGTCGTTTTCGAAAACCCTCTCTACCACGATAATTCATTCCGTCGTCTCACCTGCCCATCGTTCGTGCACATTATAATATATGTACCGCGAGGCATTCGCTCCTCCTATACATATACGCGTGTACCTATTTCCTATATATACATGCATCGTGTACACCGCCAACTCTACCCCAGGGATTCAATATGTAGCTAATTATAATACTGCGCTGTATACCTACATCGTCCATATACATCCAGCTATAACTACTGAAAAGGGTTACCTCTGCTATATAGCTTACTTATTGTGTACACGAGTGTACATATAGTAGGTCAACGACCAAATATGATCGTTATACGTGCATGTGAATAATGTACTCGAACGTATCGTGTATATGACGTGCGGTTATGTGTTTCGAGTGTTAAGAGATAACGTCTGCAATAGTGATAGCCTGAATAGTATACATATAGGAGGATGCGTATTTCATCCCGTTGCAGAAATCGACGGGGCGAAATAATTTTACGTGTATAATATGTTCGTATACAGACCTATCTTATAAAGCTTAAATTGGATACGTATAATATTATAGTGTATTACAATAAATGGATATCTGATAAAATGTATATCCAGTATCTATTATATAATAATATATAACATTATACAATGAAATACAATTAAAACATTTAACCACAGATAAATATTTACTGTTTTCATTTCGACATGACACATATTTCTGTAATATTATAATATATACCTACTTAGTACAAAAGCAGATTTATACAATATTGTATACGGTTGCGATCTCGTCATATCTATATATTGTACTCACTCGCTCGTGGCCCATCGAGCCCTCTCTCTATATTTTGAAAACACTTTTAAATTGTACAATAATAACTCAATATAATAAGACGAGTGCAAGCTGAATCGTCTTTGTATGGGATGTAGGCACCTAATGATGATGAAATATACCTGTAGCGCCGGACTAGCCGACAGGTAGATTGTACTATAGACGTCCAATTTTAAAATAAAACATATTATTAACTACACTGTACAATGTACTATATCATGCCTACAAACATTGCACAACACGTTATCGCCAATCGTTATTATCATCATCATCATTATTGTTATTGTTATAACTTATAATACATACATACTTTAAACAGAGCGAGCGCGCGCGCGCGAGAGAGAGAGAGATGCTTTCCCGTAAAAGGGTTTGATATTGTGTGTGCTGCAGGTTTCGACATACTACGCGCGTAATAAAACACAATAATGATACGGTTAAAAAAATTGTTCTAGGCCAAACACACACACACACTAGCGCGCGCATCAAAAGAGACCTAATAATAATAATAATAAACACTAGGTCGCGGTAGGCGTGAATAGTCATTTAACGTGAAAACAAGGTGTTGGGTATACATAATTTTTTTTAACCGTTATATTGTTATATGAATTTATATAATATACCTATACACATCACACACATACACACGCAAACATAAGCGTGTGCGGGGCATCCGAGTCAGAATTAATGGGCTGTCTGTTTGGTCCGTCTGGCCGCATAAAAGGAACATCGTTAAGGAACCACCCCGCGATATGCGTATATATAATATTATACGTATAAATATACACGTTTTTATGCAGATGGCATGCACGCACACACACACATACACACACACACACACACACACTTACACGCACACAAATCATCGTATATACTGTAGGGGTGAGAAAAAAACCGATCAGCCGGCCCGCGGGGAAAGGGTTATGACGTGAGCGCCGCTGTGATAATAAAAAAATATTATATTTCGAAAAAAAAATAATGAAATGCTGTTTTATTTCTATTCACCTCACCGTTGTCCTTGTGCAAAAGATTTTTTTTTTAAAAACTATTTTATCTTCTAGCTGCAGTATAAACTTAAACACATAATCGTTTTACATAATAATAATATGTTTCTTCTTCAAAAATCGTATTTTTCGAGTACACGAGTGCAGTGTTATCAAAGAAATATGGATAGTTATATAACAGCTGTACCGTCTCTGGAAACGACGGGTCTCGCGTATTTTAATTTTGAGATTCACGTGCGAATAATAATATAATATACATATATTTTATATATTTCTATAGGTAATGCAGTATATATACTATATAATAATATATAGGTAGGCACTTTTTTTTGCTAACGCACCGTTTAGCGATTTACAAACATAACATACTCGCACGTTTACAGCCAACGTGTCTTACATTCGTATACATATTATGTCTTAACATCTATTACCTGTATGGCTGTATTATATAGTATATACCTCATATATATATTTTATATACTGTATAGTATACTCTCCTCGAGGGATGTTTCCATTTATATATAGTTTAAATATTATATAGACACTCGGATGTATACTTTGACACTGTCACGTGATCGTGTACGTAGACGTTCACTCAGTTATTTTTATTATATAATATTCGAAAAAGGTTTCCTGTGGGGAAACGTCACCGGTTACAGGTAGGTATACATATTATATGCGTGGTATATGTGGTACATTTACACTCTATGTACATACATGTATATTACTCGCACATATAGTAACCAGATACCCATGCACATTATATATATATATATATATTTATGCGGTCTACCAAGTATAATATATAATATATATCATGTCAGAAATATTAGGGTTGTCTTATATTATATTATTTAAATGTCATGTTATTATTCTGTATAATATACCTTCGGAATATGCGTATATATATCTACTGCCACTGCGCACCGTAGACCGTAGTCATCCTTTCCACGATCACTAAGAGTCTTTTTGCTAGAATGCGTGTATAATGTACTTAGACATAAAGTGTACACGAGACGCGTGCGTTGCAAAACCACCGTATAAAAACGTCCGGAAAAATATATACTGACAATAAAAGTTTTCACTGTTTAACGTGCTTAAATATATTTTTATGTATATACATATTATTTCTACGCGAGAAATAATAAACCAAGTCAGCAGCCGTTATGGTGCAATGTTCCTAACTTTAAGTCTAAAGTGTTTTATTTTTGTTTAAGAATATTTATATACTTTGAAAGAATACCACTACGTATATAATATTATAATTTATAAATACATATATTTAAACATTAAAAGAGGACAACGTTAAATAATTTCGAAAGAGTTATAGTTGTTCATTTGAGTACATCAAACGATAATAAATAAATAAATTGATAAAATAGTCAATAGAAATTATAATAGGTACAGTAGAAATCATTTATAATGACACTGGTTGTAATGACATGTTCAATGGGGCCCATTATCTTCTTGAAGAATATATAAATACTGGGTATGACATAAACTAAAGGTCCCTGCAAAACTCCTATATTACACAATATATATTTTTATTTTTTTTTATTAATCTAAAACAAAACATCGGCGACAACGGCCATTAGTTACAGAATATATATCCTAATTTTTATAGGCAGTTCTGACGTTCTTATATTAACCATTTAGAATCTAAATTTTAGTTGTATCTAATAACGTTTATTTTTGATGAAATTAGACAAATATTTTATCTATAATGACCACGAAGTTTACGGGTCGTATTATTGACGGTTTATGACAAGACAAGACAAAAAAACAATCAATGTCAAATTGTATGATTCCTAATAACTAATAAGTAATATTAGTTCAAAAACAAATTTTGGTTGTTTTGACTATTAGTTATTATAATATTATTATTGTATATAGTACCTATCTCAATTTATTTATTTATAAATTTGCTATTATAATCAATTATTTCCAACAACAAATTGGAATGTTTTAGTAAGTACTTAGTACATAGGTAGCATAATATCTCGGAAATATTTTTTATGCTTCAATTTCTTCGTATTGACAGTATTAAATATTCGTAAAGAGGAACTCGAGAATCTACTTTATAGATGTCGTTTGAAGAAATATTAGAGATTTTCACTTTGTTGACGCCATTTATTTATTCCGTCCATAGGTACATATAACGTATTGTCAGCATAGTTTTTTTTGTTAATTTGTCACAAGGATGTAAATATCTAATGTATATTTTAGTTCCCTACAAAAAAAAATGAAATGCAAATACAAATTATTTTCCACCATCGTGTCTACTAAAAAAAAATAGTTATTTAAAACACGACGTGGTCACGAATCACAATAAAATAATACGATTTAGATAAATAATGTTGAAATCGCGATCAAAGACTCTTTAATTACGGTTTAACGTGGGTAAGCATGTTATAATATAACATCATGTTATCATATATTATATTGACACGTAATATTAATAATATGATAATATGCATTTATCGAAAGAGTGATTTACATAAACATGTACGCCCGTACGTGTTCAAAGGAGATTTTTTTACGAAATCGACCGTTACAAAGAATAAGTGTTTTTTTAAATTTTTTTTAAGCACACGTGTTTTATTACAATTAGGAATATAATATTACATTCTTATCAAAAAGAACGTTGCGCGCAAGTTATCTACCTATGTATAAATGTATAATATTACAATATAATATATTATATACAACGAATTTTATTTAGAAGATTTAATACACTGTTATTTCCAGGCCGATGTGAAAAATCACGTTTACCTACGACACCAAATCACTGACTTATATGATCTCGCACACCCGTGTATAATATTACCTATATATTATAATATTGTATTTTTTTCGTTTCTTGGTAACAACCATTACTGCCGACGACGATCGTTTTTTACATGTTCTATTATAATATTCCTTTTTTCTCTTATAATATATCCATTGTGTATTCCCAGTTTTTTAGCGTTTCGTGGGTTTGCCGTATGTATTATACATAATATAGCAGCAGTTCAATGAGCGTATATTGTATAGGGCGACCGCCGAAGAGGGTTGGCCATTTTAGACGAGGTCCGGTAGACCGAATCGATATTAAATTATATTTTGGGGACGTCTGTCCATTGGTCGATATCGTACGTGTGCAGTTTTAATAAAAACTTATCATAACACAATATTTTTAACTAATGAGCAACCATGTATTCAATTTATATGATTTTTGATCGAGAAAATACATTTAATCAATATAAATAAAAAAATTCGGAAAGCAGGTAATCACTTTACTTTACAGTAGGACTGTAGGAGTCGTGTGTATACGAGTGTGTTTACAGTATATGATAAACATATACGTACTGCAGGTATTATAGTACGAGTGAGGTTTATTACTAATATAGCTAGTGTATAATATTGTATAATATTACACGAAAAATATCGGAATCCGACCTATAAATGAACTGAACATTTTACGTCCTCAGAAACGAGTCGTAACTACACGACGACATAACTATATATAGGTACTATATAAATGCGATTAAAAACGATCTCCTTGTCACGAGTAAACGCCGTAATGTACCCAGTAACAATATGCATATATGTACTTATACAATATTATGTATCATATAATAATATCATCGTATATGAGAAGATTTCCAACACAATCGATCGTCGTCGTCGTAGTATAATAATACAAGAACCTTACTATAATATATTTGCGTGTGTATGTGTGCAAGGTATTTTATTATTATTATTGTTAATATTGTTATACCGTTGCGTATACGTGTGTGTGCGCGTGTGTGTACATATATGTATTATGTATGATGCTTTTCGAATGGAAAATAACGAGGGAAACGACATATTATTCTCGTCACGGCATTTCCCTCTAGTCGCGAATTTTATTTTTTATATATATATATATTATATATTCGTATCCCTCGGCTGCTGCTGCAGGTTCGTTAGAGTACGACATTGTCGCGCGTCCATCGTTAGTAGGCGACACACACACACACACACACACACACACACACACACACACACACACACACACACACATGCATGAACGTACGCACTTTGAGCTTGGGAAAATTGAATGCTGGGGTGTGCGAGCGGTCGTAAACTTTGACAATGGCATGCGCCTATTTTCCTGGTATATATTATATATTATTATTATTATAATACTATAATGCACAGTGCACACTCTCCCGCTTTCTTCGTCGTCGTAGATATATGTAATAATTTTGAAAGACGGATTTTTTTTTCGGCATTAGTTATATACGATATGCGTTTATGATTTATTCAAAAATTTATACATGGACAAAAAACTAAAAGTTACATTTTAAGCTCGCACAGTCGAATTATAGCCACTCGCATAGGTACGTTTTCATATGTGGTGCAGTTGCCAGTTGGTATAAATAAGCTATACTTTCAGACTTTGGAAAGTTAATTTAAAAAACTAACATGTTTTCATGAGTATAAAACTAAACCAAGTCTATGAAATCGTTCATTTTTCTATAGTTAGGTACTTGTGAGTTTGTTATTAAAAAAAAATTAGCATCTTCAATAAACACATCAATTATTCTAACAAACGTACCTACCTAAACTGGATCAAATGTCCATTGGGCCCCAGAACACTATAGTCACTTAGTTTGTTCCTTCGAAATCTTATATTCTTACTATCCTATTTTAAATAAAAATTGTAATTAATATTTTAGATTTTGAGTGGAGCGAAGAATGTATTGATTTCACAATGATGTGTGTTTTTTTAAATTTATTTTTGTGTCTGAACTCTGTTAAAATTTTAACTAATTTACTATCATTATTATAATGAATAGTTAAATAAAACCAGGACTTGAAACCGATTGAAATAATTTCGGTTTCGGTTTCGATTTTGTTTACCGGTTTCTAAAGTATTTTCAGAGGGCTGTGTCGTCTATACAATTATCATTGTTTGTTCCGTATTGTCATATATTATATATAGTATTTGCTAGTAACTATAATTTATATCATTACTATTAATAAAGCAACTAATAATTTTGCGAATAATTAAATATGGTTATCAACAATTTAATCATGATCTCAATTGTATTATGAGTATTAATTATGCGTATTAATGGAATTTACGTATTTTAAAACACGTCAATTAAAAGAAAAATAATGGTTTCCAATTTTTTCCGGTTTCGGTTTTAAAACGGTTTATAATGGTTTCTGAAATCGGTTTTGAAAACGGTTTCAAGCCCTAAATAAAACATTTTTTTAGGGAAGCAAAATTAACTTCAACAATAAAGTTCAAGTTTATTTGGTTCTACTGATCTATTGATTTAAACTAAATATGAGTTTAATTTATTTATTTTGAAATTTGGACGATTGAACTCGTTTAGGTCTGGGTAATTTTATGTCAAGGAATAAGTACGTGTATAACATTAACATTATAAATATTAACCTTTTACATTAACATTATACGGACCAAGACGCGTCTAAAGTCTGAAAAGATCATTGTGAAATATATATATTATATATATATATGATTAGGGAATAGGGGCCGAGAGTAGGAGACATAATAAACGTATCGTGGTCGTGTAAATGATCGAATCGTGAACTGTATGTATACTATTGTATATTTAGTGTTATGAATGTTATGATGCGACATCATAGTATCATATTGTTGAGTGTTGACAACTCGCATTGTATACACACGAACAATGTATCACACAAATGTATTAGTACTAATAGGTCTTTTATCCAGCAAACAAAAGCCTAATGTTAATTGTCATGTCGTTAATTATGCGTAACATGATGCGATGTATTATATTATAACTATATGCATTCTAATTGTAAAAATTTACAATTGCAATTTAAAGATATACTGACAAAATAAGCTTTAATACTAGCTGGTAGGTTGGTATATTTAAATGCACGCGTTTTGATACAAAACGACTACAGTGGTTTAAGTAGTTACACCTAATCAACTTTACATACACTATACTATTTTATGATAATGAGGATTTACGAATTACAAATGTTGTGATTTCTATTGTTAGTTGTAGTTTGTATACTTCGTATGAAATAAAATAGATGATTATGCTTACCAAAAAATGTTGATGTAAACCAATATCTAACTTCAAACGCCAAGATGGTTTTTTCTCTTTGTTTCTTAATTTAAATGTTATTAATCTGAAATTTAAAATATAATATGAAAATCAGATAATTCAATACATAAATTATAATACAAAATATGCAGGAAGGAAAAAATTATCTGAACATTTATGAGCGGAAAATTAGAATTATGATATGGAGATCTAAGACAATATAGGCATTGTACATATTATTATATGGTCTATGGTTATTTATAATATTGGTAAGACGAGAAGGTACTAGGTACTGAATAGCCATATGTATTATTTAAAAATAATGTATGTGTTACATTGATAATTATTATAATGTACCTAGCAGTTATCCAGTTTTATCCATTGTAAAATGTATATTTTAAATTTTGAATGCAGTAAGTAAATTAATTGAATAAACCTATAAAGTTATATTCTTTACACTACAAATATTATCAATAATAATAAATAGATGAACGTGAAACCTTCGTATAGTTTTATAAATTATAAGTTTAGTGTAAATACTAAATATTCTTGCCCTGTTCGTATGAGTTGTGTGTGCCAAACGCAAAACGTAATTACATTGAGCGATGACGATATTAAGTGATTATATATTGTTTCCCAAATTGAAACGTTTATTTTACCGTACATTAATTTTTGCACAAGCGTGTAAAAATGTATTAAATGTAAACCGGATGATAAATGAATGCATATTGAAATGTATTATTGTCATGATGTTTAACTCTAGTCGTTAGTGGTACGATATGACTTAAAAAAACATTGACGGTTACCATGGCAATAATTATTATATTATGATGCGCATATTATGTATATTAAATAATGTGTATAATATTATCTATCATAGTAGGCAAATAAAATATGTATATGAAAAATTACCTATTTGGAATTAATGACATACCTACCTAATAATTATATCAATCATAAATTAGCTTAATTTTACTCAAGAAAATACGATGAAAACAAATTTTGACGGTTCTACAAAGCTTTATGCCGTTTTAGATTATTGGGAATAAGGAATGGACATTAATTAATTAATTGTTGTATTTTTTAATTTGGTTTTAAGATGTCATCTCCTCATTTTGTATCTTAAATAAACACTAATAGTGAGACAGCTTAACATGTTTGAGGAGCCCAGCGTACAGATAAATGCTGTCGATTCTCTAAATTGTCAGTATTTTTCTAGACAATTGGAATGAACAACAAAAACAGGACACTATGAAAATATGTAAGTAAACATTCATTTTCAACAAAATCTAGTATCGTATTCTCTACTTAATACTGTTTTTGGAATGTGACTAATTTTTAATCACAAATTAACTCGTTTTTAGTAAATGTTATGCATATCTATTTATTATTTTGTCTTTTTGTAATCTACGTGTATAGACATAATAATAAATAATAAATAGTAAATAATAAAAAAAAAATCTAAGAGTATGTAATAGACTAGTTTTTTGTTTTGGTTATACGCCCATCGGATTATAAATTATAATATATACTGGATCTGTTTATTATTATTTATTATTCAGTGAAAAAAAAAATATCAGAAAAAAATTTAAATAGATAATAAAAGGTCTTTGGGGTTTCAAAAGAGGTAAATAAATAAAAAAAAAATGTTAAACGAGCAGCGGTAGTAGATTGTAATTATCTTCTTTATTTTCTATAATGCTCGTTACCATCTGCCCAGCGCGTAAATAACAAGAAAGGGTTCTCTAGAGAGACCGTTTGGGCTTCGTCATCAAACACCTGCATTGTCTTCCCCAACCTCACCTCGTCGATTAATAACCGGATGTGCATTTGCATGTGAACCACCGCGTTCTATATTTAGTAGGGAAGATTTACTTTCTTCCGAAACGAAAAATGGCCCACTCGACAACGGCTTTAAAGAACCATATTATAATATACATATTGTGTACCTAATATTATTATATAGGCCTCCAAGAATGAAATGTTATACAAAATAAATATTATAGTTGCGATAAAAATTAAAGTACAATATTATTATTTTTTTTAAGACGAATAACATATTACATTATTTTTTAGAAGAATTTTTGGAAGAAATGAAATACTTTTCCAATCGAATTTGATCAACACGGCTTATCATTTAAATGTTATGTATATCATTATAGACATTGTTAAAATATGTACTACTACAGTGCTATAAAAATAACAACGTTATTTTATTGATTTAGCTCAAAAAGCGGAAAGTATTATACGAAATATCACATTTTATGGCATACATAAGCGTAAAATGAAAGTTTAATGTGTTACGAAGATTTTTGATAACGGTGCCTACGTGTTCTTTATCGTTACATAAGTATTATAGAGGTATTATCGTATCTACGTAAGCACAGAAGAAACTGGTAATCTAAGTTCTGCCGTTAATCGTTATTTATAATAAAAGTAGGTAATGCAAATAGATTTAAAAACTGAAACATTCAATGAGTTAAGAACTTATGATTCCTGGCCCCTTGCACGTCATTATAGATTATTTCTTCTGCAATTAGATAATGTTTTAATCTTAGATAAATGTATCCATATATATATATATTTAACTGAGTATGAAATTTAAAAAAAACTACTTCTGTATTATTAATATACCGTATATGTCCGCGAAAACAGGATAACTAACTGTAAAACTAAATTACCCATACTAATCAGTACCCTAAACAGCCTAACACTATACATATTTTTGAATTCTATTTGCGGGACAGAAAACTAGACTATTGGATCGTCAATCTTCCGCAGACAGAATTCTAAAATATGTATAGGGTACTGAGTATAATGTTGTAGGTATAAATGAGTTATGGACTGTACCTATCTAGTTTTTGTGAACACACAGATATGTAGTTTTTTTTTAGGTACTTTCCTTTGTTTAATTATTGTTTAAGTGATTCCAAAAGCTATTTGAAAAAAAACCTGTCATCGTAATAATTTAATATAATTTTATCTATTTTATAAGGAATACCTATATAGGTGGATGCGAAACCGGACGATTTATTACACCGCTCAAATGTTGAAACCTAGTCAACTTGACCCATTAAACGATATTTTCACGAACGTAATCAAGTTGTTTTTTTTTGGCGCTATTTCAAAGCACAAAAACTTGTGAATTCTTATCGCGAGGGCGTCTTTTGAAAAACTTTTATCGGAGCTGTAAACTTATGCGCGCCGAGAGGAGTCATATATGCATATCAACGCAGATGGGTTGTTTTTTTTTGACACGAAAATATAAAATATTGTGTTGCAGGTCTGTATAGCGAGTGCTGCGTTATGTGGTGTAAGGGTTAGAGGTGGCGGCGTTCACATTATTTAAAAATCGCAAAACCGAATTGGCAACCATGATCACGCTTGGCCAGTATCACATAATAGAATTACCGTAAACATTACATACATGCGTATAATATACAATGCTCGCTGAAATGCAGATTTTTCGAGGGGTTTTGACTCTCTGCAAGGTCGTTATTATTGCTATTTTTTTTAACCGAAAAAACATGGTCCATTTAACCCATTGGCCTTGTAGACGGAAAATAAAACAAAAATTATACGTATACATAAAATATAGAATATTTATATACATAATATACACACGGGGTAATACATAATAATATGCAAAACACACGTTCTTGACAAATGTTTAATTCCCCTGCGTTTGTTGTTTATTATTTAGAGGCACCGTCGTTAAACGGCGGTTATAATAATGTCTTTACGGTCCTTATCGTTACCGCAGTTGCTGCACACACCTTTCCGTCACCACAGCGATCAAAGGAGAAGTTAATTTGTTAGAAAATGAGAAATCTAATGAATTACGCGTTATTCACCCCTTAAACGAACTAAAATATAATATTCCGTTCCCTACATTTCCGGTACTTTGAATTCTGTTTTCGCGTTTTCCCAAATTATCTTTGATTGATTGTTTAACACGTTTAACAACGATAGTCATATTTACTTATAATAAATTATATGCCACATTTATTAAATAGGTGTTGTATAAAATGTATATTATACATACATTACATAAATTTATTAAATATAATTTAAAACGTTTATGTAATGTTGCAGAAACGTCGAGAAAAAAAAGAATTTTAGTGGTGTAAATTATACTTGAATATAGTATAAAATGTTTTAAACTCTTGATATCTATATAGACAAGTAAATCATATAATTCATAGTTGGGTATAATTTGTTGCAAATGACTTAGGTAACTGTAAATTTGTAATTGAAAAAGTAGTTTAAGTTAAGAATATAGTATGCAAGAATACGAAACTAAGTTTTTTTTAAACTAACAGCGTGAAGGTATATCAAAATAAAACCTGGAAATGCCGTTTAAAGAGCAATTTGTATAAATACGTCTTAAAACTTATTTGATGCAGAAAGACAAAAACGTTGGTTTTTTTAAATTTTCTAAAACGTTTCCATTGAGACGATAATATTAATATATATGCATACATAATATATTGTACATAATATTATATGAAATATATTTTGATATAACTGTTGAACTGCAGTTAGCAACTAAATTATGTACGTAAAATAATAATATATATATAACGTCTTTTATATAGAGGCAGCGGCCTTTTTTATTTATATAAGTATACAGAACAGTGATTTTTTATTTAAAACGCTGCCGCCGAGTAGAGTTATATTGCCAATTTGATAATATTTTCCATAAAAGGGTTATGATTATTATTATTATTATTTTTTGTGTGTTTCATATTTTCCTTTCTATTTTTTAGCATAAAAATGTGATACCCACGCGCGTGCACAGAGGATATATTATATGCACTCAGAGGACGCCAATATATGCGTGTGTGTGCCTAAACATATATATATACATAATATATATGTACAATATACATATATGTGTAATAGTGTGTGTATATAATATGTATGCGGATATACATTTTCCTCTTTATATTGACGTACGAGCGAGACACATAAGTGGGTAAGCGATAGAGGGTAGATTTTCTGCATGTTTTCGCAGATATAGAAAAGAGAACGGTCGTAAAAACCCCCTTTTTTCATGGGTTTGGTGGCAAACGGGTGGACGGAGGAGAGTAGTTGCAGGTCGGGCGGGTGGGCGCGCGCGCGCGCGTTTGTAGTTCCATATATGTTCTCAAATTCCCTCATTTTTTTTCGTCTCTTCCTCTACCGCGTCTCCTTTTCTTTTATTTATAGACACGAGCACTGTACGTATATATTATAAGTATACGATGTATATGTATATGTATATATATATCTATATACACCTACGTGCAAGTTACATTTCTCTCCTTCTCTATACTGTATCCCCTTACCGTTCTCCATCACTCTGTCGGCCTCTCTCTATTCCCTCGTGTAGTTGTGTATATAGGACACGTGTGCAAGTGTGTGCAAGACGAAAAGCTTCTCTCTCACGATAACCTATCTTTTTCCTCTACTGCTGCTGTATACCCTTTCCTCTCGCCATCTTCACCGCTCTCGGCCGTGAGCAAGACGAACCACATGTGTATGTGTGTGTGTATGTGTGTGTGTTACCTCAGGGTTTTTTTTTATATTATTGCAAGTTCGCTTTTTCATTTTATTCCGGTCCCGTACTCGGCATAACATAAAAAGGACGCGTTTTTCCTACTGCCGCCGCACTACTATATATGTACGCTTCCTCGCGTCCTATTCTATGCGCACCACCTCCGCCACTCCCGGCGTAACCCTACTATTTCCGACGTTCTTCTTATACACGATTTTATTTTTTCGTGCCGCCGCGTGTTGTATATATAATAATAATAAAAAAAAACGACTATAGGGTGGCGGTGCGTAACTGCTGTCGAACACGGGGCCGTGGACGGAATATTATTTTCATTTTGCACTTGCGCTCAGAACATGTCGCACATACGGAATTTTATTAAACGATATATAGAGATATATTATGTATGCACACACACACACACACACATATATATATCATATAATACACAGAGATAGAGAGAAAGAGAGAGAGAGAGAGAGAGACAGAGACAGGCACAGACAGGCGCAGAGAGAGAGAGAGAATTGAGAAATATATATAGAGTGAAATGCAACGTAAACACACGTTCATGTACGAATGGTGAAATATAATAATATAATTGGTCGTACTAAAATGAATCGAATATACATTTGTTCTGAATAAAATACATATTATTATGTGAAATACATCACGCAAATGTCACATACCACAGTTACCACAATTAATATAGCACGATCTATCTGTATAAACACTGATAAATTTAGGTTAGTAAGCTGATGATTCAATAACATGTGTTAACAATTTTCTAGTTTTAGAAATTATTTCAGCCAATTTTCCGATGTGTATACTCATTAACTTATTGTGATAAATTAAAATTATCTTTACAATTATGAAGAAATATTTTATAACACGACAAAAGTTAAAATGGAATGTATATGTTTTTTTATACGTTGTAGCGGTTTTATAACGCAATAAATACAAATCTTAGAGACATTTTTTTAGCCAGTGGCAAGGGAACACATCGCAAAAGAAAAAACATTAAATTAAATCTTATTTAATAGGTACCTAGAGATAAAAATATTTTTCAATTTTCAAATATTAATTTTGAAATATGTTTTTCTTACCATTTAGGGAAGAATATTATAACTTATAATATCCGAGTAAATGTAAGTTGATAAATTATAATATATATTATTATTATAGTATATATAATTTTGAATATAATATGTGCCTACTTAATGTTCTAATAGTAATAGGTATAAGTGTATAACTATATAAAGTTGTGTTAAACATAAAAATTTTATTTTTATTATGTGATTTTATAAAATTATGCTGGTCAACTATTCGATTTAATGCTTAAACTATACTATATAGTAATTTTAAACAAATACAAACAATTACAAATGACTGCAATATAGATTATTGTTTAGAGTACTTATTAGGTTTTTAATTACAACACTACCGAGCATTGTAAAATTATTTTTTTTTGCTGTAAAATATCAGATAAAAAACAAATCTAATATCAAATGAAGTAATCTACCTGAACAAATTTTATCTTGCTGGAGAATTTTTGTCGCAACACCGTTCAACGACAAAATGGATTCTAGTGATAGAACACGCCCGTTAACTTCTACTCACGTTTCTCGCAAAAGCTGAAAAAACCCTTTTAACCTTTGTCGGATATAATATAAAACGTATACGAATTTCCACTGTATTTTCGTTTTTCTGAGGAACGAAAACGAATGGGTGGAGAGAATGAATGATGGGTGACGAAGGGTGACGGTCGGGAGGAGAGCATTAAGGCTGACTTGGTATAATAATATTACTATACAATATATGTATATATATATATATATTACATATGCACCCCAACCAACCCCTTCGTCCAAAATCGTTCAAGAATTCCATAAAATATTGTACCGTGTCGTGCAACTGTGTGTACATCAAAATAAAAAAACTCTGGTGTGGAAAGACGTGGCGCAGGGTAGAAAGTGAGCTGTCATGAACACGTGTGACACAACTACACGAGCCGTCGTGTCTAGGCTTTTCCATTCTTTCCTCGCACTATATTTTCCCTATATCTCTCTACCCTCCACCCACCACTTCTACATCCAAGTATTATTTTTATTGTATATATTATTATTTTTCCGCTTTACCGCACCACAAAATTGCGTTTCCGAAGCAAAAACGTTCTTTACACACGCCATACACCGCCTGTACCCTGTATATTATATGTAAGTACGTATATATTATATATATATAAATAAATAAATACGCACACACCTATGTACATCTATATGTATCTAATATGTATATGGTTAAAATGCGACGCCATTATTATTATAATATAACTTACGCCGCCGGGTCTCTGGGTTGTCGATATTTTCTGAAGCAATCACTGAAATTTGGTTACGGCGTTGAAGATTTATATGTGTATGTGAAGCGATGACGAGTGAATTAAGCGACTAGGTAGTAGAGATCAAAGTGATGAAGAGAAAATAAATTTGTTTGGAAAAAGTGTTTAGTGTTTAGTGTAAACTTAAATATAAATAATCATTTAAAATAATTAACACTTAGAGAAATAAAGCTTACCACGATTATACTAAATAAAACAGTTCTATAGGCTGCTAAACACAACTAACTTCAGTAGATCATAAAAGCTAGAATTATACACCTAAGATTATAAACCAATACGTTTACAACTTAAGGTATGTAAGTATACCTATGTAAAATTTAGTCCGAAAATGTAAACGTATTTGGGTTAGATATTTTTGAAGGCCATATTATGTACATTTTGTAAACATTAATGGAAATGACAAAAATTGCACTTATTACATTTTATTATATATCATATAAGTATATAAGTATCGCATATTTTATATGTGAAAAAATAAATGAAGAATAAATATGCCATCAAAATTATGAATAGTAAGATTTCTCAAAATTATTTTTGAATAAGTGTCGGAGATAAAATATTATACACACAATTGGTGAATCACATAATGACAGTTTTATTTTTTAAGCCTAGAAATATTTATAAAATTATAATATTTAACGTATGTTAATGAAAAGCATACATAATTCACAAACTAAGAAATTATTTTGTAGAAAAATATAGCATTAAAGAAATAAAAAGCATTATATATAATTTATTAAGAAATATTTTAATATGACTATTGACTACCGTATATAAATGTTTCTCCTACAATTTTTTTAGATAGTATTTTGTGTGTTAAATATTTTATTAGTTGTATATAATATGATCTTGAGTTAAAACGGTAAAATTATTTTTTTCATAGTGTAGGTATTTATTAAGTTTATACTTTATAACGATCGACGGTGACACAATTTGTGTAACTAGCTATATTAGTGACTATTATTATTCTAATATATTATAAATATTATAAATATTAAATAAACTGTGAATATTTTTGTCCATATTTAAATATATTTGTGGATATTTTAGCAACAAAAGAAATTATTAAAGTTTAATTAGGTATGTATACCTATATAATTATATTATATATAATTGCTTCACATAATTTGTATATTCTTATCCTACATGGGATTGCTTTCTAACTGCAGATTAGAGGAGCATTGGAACCAATTAATGTAGATCTATGGTTTATACAATTATATCGTATTATAGTACCTATACATCAATAATACTGTATTATACAATATTTTTGTATGATGTTTTTCGATTTTATCTTATTTCTATGTTGTAGTTTGTATTACTGCACTTAAATAACTACGAGTCGAAATTAATTGCACCTGATTGTAGTCAGTACTAGTCACATCACACGACGCACCTGTAATTGTATAGCTCACGGATATTATTATTCTCACCTTTAGCCCCACCGTGTGTTTGGCGCTACAACCTAACCCTTTTACCTCTCACGTGTGAAAGTATTGATTCAATGTGCACAGTGCACACACACTCGAAAAATACACAAACTTCTCGGTGTGGCGTAATGCGTATATATTAAATAAATGCGGTGGAAGGGATGTATATGTGGGGAAAGTTGCAAAGGGTTTTTCCTCTTTCTTCTTGTCGCGTCCCCCTGCTCAATTCCATTTTCTTGTCGGTCGTATATTCTCGTGTATCTTACAAAAGATATGCCGTTTGATCTCGGTGGACGAAAATCCCTTTGAGAGGAAAATAGAATTTCCAGTTATACAATGGAAGGGAAGTAGAGATGAACATTTTCCCCTTTCTCTCATACAACATAGTTGTTTTTTATTGGTCGTATAACGCAGAATATACTTTTATATTTTTTTACATCGATATTACGTATATTATATACGAGTACATACCGTGGCTTAAACTAATGCGACGTAGCAACATTATCGCATAACGATTCTTGTTGGTGACATGTATATGATTGGTAGAATAATAGGTATTACAAGCTTGTCATATTTATTATTATTGCGTTGAACAGAAAACAATTACATGTTTAATATAAAAATGAAATTACCGTATCGAATGACTGAACCATTGCCAGAAAATGTTTGATAAAAATAAATAAAATCATAAAATAATTTCACTGTAAATTATTATTTAAATGAAAAGAAACTTATACAAATTGCACAGCTACCATTAACAGTGGCGAAGTATGATGCTGTAAAAACGGTAAATCATGCAGACAATATCCTAAATATTAAATTACAAGTACGGTTAACTCTAATAGCTGATTCATATCGTCGGTATTAAAACTAAAATTATTCGTTTTAGCGACCGTTAATCCGTTAAAATGGCATTTAATACTCTGCGAAAAAAATTGATTGCAGCCTATATGTAAATAAGTGAAAAGGGTGTTCATTATAATATGCGGGCATAGAGGATAGGCGGAGCGTAAAGCGTATGTGCTTACTAGCTGTGTATAAAAAGGCACCCTTTTTTTAATGGACAATAATTTATATTTCGCGAAATATTTTTGCGTCTTCTACACGATTGTTATTACTATTTTTTTGAATTTTTTAATCCATGCGTGAAATATAATTTATGTATTCTCGGAAGGGTTTACGGAAGGGTAGTACGCATCTGCAATCTGCATATAAGGCAATGCGTTCCCACCGGCCGACAAAAAAGAACCCTTTGCAGGTACACAAAAGGGATACAAAAATCGATTTACGGCGTGTTTGTTAGTACCTAACGTTGTAGAAAAAAAAGTGTTTGTTATTCGAAAATATAGAACAGTTTCGAGTCGGTATACGATTTCGTTACTCGGAGAACCCCGTCCAAGTATATGAAAATGGATATCATGTTCAAATGTTGCAAATGTTCAATTAAACTCGATGCAGACAATTTCAATGTAAACTTGAATTGGGGTTCACATGAAATATTATGTGTAAGTACTTTACATCGCAACTTATTCTTTTGGTTTCATAATTTATATAATATTACCCGCTGTAAAAAAAACATTTACAATAATTTGAGTAAAACATATTTATATTTTGTATCATGTAAAATATATATTATAATATGAGGTTAAAAAACATAGTTAAACAGACAACATATTTACAGATATTTAATTATTTCTATCGTGTACCTATTACACTGGACCGTAAATAGTAAGATAAAATAGGTAATGGTGGTGTTTTTTTTCCAAAAGTATTATGAGATAAAATATGCATTAATAGGTATCTTAAGGATTTCAAATACGTGTTAAGACGACCAGTTGTTCACTATGGCGTAGTTACAATTTTGAATATATATTTAATACTATAATTTATCGGTAGGTATAATAACTGGTTGGAAAAAACTGGTCGTCTGGTTTACGTTCAGTTTGTGGTAAAATATTGTCGGAAACTAAACATTCTATGCGTGACGCAAATAAAACGAGTGATTAAAAAAGTGCCATCCAGTAAAATCTACAGTGCATATACGTAAACATCCGAGGTTTTCATGCGCACTTACAGTCAAAGAGATCGAGGGTTGTGGGATTCGTGATTTATTTCGGATGCTAGAGCAGTAGAGTACGTGTGAAATCGATGGACTTATTGGTGTGTCGGGTTGAAAATCAATTGACGGGAAACCGGTCCCGGGTTATAAAAGGGGAATCGTGGATGTCATTGTCATCGTAGGGACTAAGGGTAATTTTTTTTATACATCCGGGTGTACACAGTGTTCGAGTAGGACATCAATGACAGGTAGACACGTGTATATATTCAATCGAATTTGTCGGAAACAAAAAAAAATAATTTGAACCAAGTGCATTGGTTTTGCTCAAATTATATAAATGGAATTTCGAAAGATTGTTTAGCAAGTGTTCATGATAGGTCATTTTGCAAAAAAGTAACAAACAAGCATAAGTTAATAGATATATTTTTTATTCACTTAGACCCTACAATCATCAAAAATACATTATAGTATAGGTTTATGGAGATGAAATTGGATTCCGTGATAATATTAAAGTTATATCAAAAGTATAATCTTTTATGTGATTCACAAAAAGTCAGTTTTTCAATTATAGCTACCTAAAAGTATACATAAAGATTAAAATAAATAATAGAATATTTTGAAATGTTTTAAAATATTGCAAACAAAAATGATATGTTTATTCTTACTAACGATTTTGATTGTTAAATTGCTTAGGTACAGGAAATGAAAATTCCAAACATATAGTATGTATTTTTTTTCAGTTAGGTACGTTCAGTAATATTTAAACCACTACCCTGTTAAGAAACAACCCTAAAAGTATTGAATGAATTGGTTTGTAGTATATGTATGTGACTAACGAATTTGACACTTATTTCAAAACCATTTCTGCCCAGGTGTTTAGTATAAATACGTCACACAATTCACGTAGAGTAATTCAATTACAAATTATTATGCAAACTATTTTGATGCAGTGTGTAGGTAAATTTATAATGGCTTCAAATCTAGATATGTGTGGCAATTTCTACGAAGTTTTTTCAACTTATATTTTTATTGAATTTCTATTGAAGTGCAAATTAAATAATGTACCTATTTAATTTAAAACAATAATAATAATAACTGTAGTTATAAATTTAATGTAGATATTTGTTAGAAAAAACGGGATAATAATACAATTATATTATATCATAAACAATGACGTCTCGAAAAAAAAAAAATTGGGTTAAATTAATATTCAACTGATTGCCAAAGCATGCGTTTATGAAAAACATAAATAATGGTTTGAAGAGGAAAATGAGGTCGACGTTGGGGCATTAACCCGAAGGATTTTACACACGCTTGTAAACAAAATGCAGTGCAAGAGAGAAGGTGGCGTTTGTGGTGGTAAGGGAAGCAGGGCAAAAGATGAATGAGTTTATTTAACGTAAACGCGGATTGCGCTCTGGCGAGTAGAGGGGTAGGCCCGGCAGGCATGTTAATGACTTGACTTGCGCGCGAAATTCTCCCTCATTCACGAAATACATACCCCCCTACACACACAATCCGTCCTTGCACATCCGGGTATATGGAGTTCAATTAACTTTGTTTGCTTCCCCTTCTTTCTCTCACTCATACCCACTCCACCTCGTCTCTTCCGAAACCATTAAAAACGAGGGCGAATAATAAAGCACTATGTGTGGGTGTGTATATGCACGCTTTTTTTATTTAAAAACTTTCTCTCATCTGTTTTCGTTCACCCTTATTATTTTTTCTCTTGGCCATGACCCAAATGTCTGCTCTTGACCTGCCCGACAAATTTTTGAAGTTAGAATAAGGCAATACATGCAGATTTTAGTCGTGTTTTTGGTTTTTGTCGAAAAATATTAAAATGTTGCATACACGCATATAACCAGAAGAAATCCATATGTGTGTACTTGTGTTGAGGAAAATGAATACTTACGAGAGTTGAAATACTATGTGTCTGTTACCAAGGCAACAGTTCCAGGGTCGTTTGAGGAAAATAGCGCGGGAGGGTGTATACATACATGCAATGGCCGACAATATGTAATATGTGTGCGTGTGCGGGCGTCCCTGTATACGAATGGGGTAAGTGCACACCACCCATTTCCTCACCATGCCACTAGAACGTATACCCTTAGTTGATTGATTTCGTGGAAGGAAAGCGATGGATTGAAGGTACGCAGGAAGACGGGAAAGATACGAGAAGAGCAGAAGAGGAAAAAAAGACGACCTGTCGCTGCCAGTGGTTAGTGAACATTGCTCAACGAAGAGCATGCAATGGCAGATATGTAGGAAGGGGAGATTTAGAAAAATAGCGTTTTCCCAGGGGCATAAGTGTAACGAAAGGGCTTTTAGTGACGGGAAAACTCGAACGGGTAAGTAAAGGAAAAATAAAACAGTAGTGTACCGAAATTACGTCGTTTCTTGATCTATGTAAGTTGATTTTTATTTTCCTAAAATTTAACTCTATCAATAACCTTATTACTCAGAATATCCAAAGGTAAATTTTTCTAGATGTGTTAATTTATTCAACATTTAAAAAAAAATCAAAATTCTGTTGAATATTAAATCGTATTAAATAGCCTATGTTGTGTGATTAATAAAAAAATGCTAACATACCTATTATTAATTAATATTTTACGATAGAGTGTTAAACTTCGATTTATGCGTGTACTTATTTAGAAGTTAGAAGTAATTAAAACAACATATACATTTTTTTTTAACTATATTTGACTACTTATGACTTATGAATATTATATGCTTATATCATCAATCAATTTGTAAAATGTAGAACTTTTAATTTTATATACTTATACAGGTAGTTAGAATTATATTTTATCTGTTTTCAAGATATTGTATTGTAGATTAAGGTTTAAACAGTTAAATACTCGTAAATATCTGATGACGATCCATGATTTTTAATAACAGCACTTTTATGAAATAATAGGTAAGCAATTTTATCTAACCCTATTTGTAATTTTATGTGTCAATAGTTTAATGAATTCATTTGAAATCAATAAACTCTAAGTAAAAACTTTACTGTAATAAAATATTACATAATAATATCTGAGTGTTTGGAACTATTTTGAACGTTGTTCGTACATCAGAGTGATTTTATTGTACCTCCCCTTTCTACGCACGTACATAGAAAAATGTTTGAGTGCAGTGATACGTATGCACAAATTAGCCAATAATGTCGGCCATTGTTATTATTGCGGGGGATGTAGTGGGTCACCGCACTAACAAAAGAAGAAAATAATGGCAAAATATTCTCGTGTATTTGATACAATTGGTGCATAGTTGTCGGGGACCTAAGAAAAAGTGTTTTATATTTTTTTTTCGAAGAGTACACGGCAATGGTATTTTTATTATAATAATATGAAAATTCGTGATACATGTATGTATGCATATTTACACACACGCAAAAGAAAAGTGCGCTATTCAAATAGGGTGATGTATGGAGAAGATTTCAGCCAGGGATTCGAACAAATAAAAAAAAAAGAGAGAAAAATACATATAAAAATATATATTTATATATGGGAGTATTCCAAACCGTATTACTACCGTGTGCTCGGAAGCACGGCGAGCGGGTGTTCGGAAGACGCTCGAGCGTGTGTACATTATACATTTTATATTTGACTCGAGTGGTTGTGTACACTTTTCGCATACGTCATACGTTTCTTCCAAATGGAACGGGATATATACGTGAGCGTTCGTATGTATACATATATATTATGTTATATATATATCTGATAAAGTGTGGGCGACGGGGAAAAGGAATTTCAGTGAAATTCAAAAATCAAATCCAAGACGCCGAGATAATTCGATAAGAAAAAAAAGGGCGAAGCAAAAAACCCAGGCAAGCAAATCGAATGTCGACTGCACATATATGTATGTGACTGTCCAAAGAGAGCGTATTACCAAACGAACAGCAAAGCCAGAGAAAGGGGTGGATGGAGGGGGGTTAGGTGGTTTAGCAAAGTTCAACCTCCTTCAGCTTTATCGATTCGTTATATGCGTAAAAAAATAAAAATGTATATCATACATTATACATATTATTATATTATATGCGTGTGTACGTCAAGATATATTATTATAGGTAGTTAATAAGTGATTGTATTATATTTTATTTCTATATAAACAGAATCAAACCACATCCCCTTGTAAAAGACGAACCAGCTGTATGTGTACATTATATTATTATATTATTATACGTTTAATTTTTATATACACTATACAAAATATACACAATTATACGTAACACCGCAAATTAAAGAAACTTCAAAAATCGACAAGACTCGTAAAATTACGTCAGCAGGTGGTTTGCGATTCTTGTAATTAAATTATCGACTCCCTCCGGAAACCTCGTGACCTCCTTAACTTTATAAATGTATATGTATATATACCTCCCCCGGAAACCGTAATTGCATGCAAATGAACGTATTCCGTACAAGGCCTTTCAACGCAACGTATACCGCCAATGTTTTACTCTACGCCCCGAGAATAAGTTATATTGTTCTTACGACGACAATGACGACAGTGACGGCATACGACCGACACTGTGCCAACACCCTCCGAATTTTGTTTTCATGTCATTCACATTGCGCAACGTCTATATTGTCAAATACTATTACATAGGTATTATAAAATATATAATCACCATAACTTCGGGGAATCCACGAAAGTATTTATCTATAGTATTAAATTTAAAAAAAATCCATTTTTTCACAAAATATGTTATGTCAATAATGTGTGTGTATGGATACAGTTTGTAATATTGCTTTTCTTTCTTAAAATGTAAAATGGTATCGGTTTTTTCAGGTTTAAATACACAAAGCTATTGATCATTTTAACGTCCTTTCAGTCTATTATAGTATTATATATTTTATATATTTTTTGATTTATAGACTGAGATATATTATAATTATAAAAATAGGATTATTAATAGACCTCCACCGGGCTCAATCGGAAAGGGTCAAATTCTGAGGAAAATGATCACCTAACATTAATATTTTCGGGTCGACACAGACATATGTAAGGTAGAACGTAGAAATATGTATAATAACCGAAACAATCGTTCATTAATCATATACGCATGATATTAAACTACAGCTTTATAATCGTGCTTGGCAAAACATTTGAAATTATTTGAAAGGGCGCGGTTTGTCTTTACTGTCATAGAATGCGTCGGATGTCAAGCTCGCGGTGGCACAATGGAAATGACAGGGGTTTGTTTTTTTCCTTTTAGTTATTTTTTAATCGCTACTGAACCATGATAACCCTCTCAGCAGGACCTCTTTAGCATCTGTACACGTCCAGGCACGACATGTTTACCCGCAACAAAAATATACGTGCTATCAATACAATATAATGGTATAATACATAGTTATGTGATTGAATAATTATTAATAAACAATACGAGACTGAAGACGACGTTTTTTCGATGATATTACGATTAAATATTATTTTATATTGAAATTCTACCTTAATGCCTGAAGAGAGTAACTTGTTACCTAAATATGGCTATGTTGCTATACACTATACATAAATATATATATATAATGTAATATATATATATAAGTATATACGCATAAAAAGAACAAAATATATTAAATAATCATATCATATACAGTGCCTTACATTATTATTATATACCAATAAAATAAATAATAATAATATGTTATATAACAACATTTGTTTATAGGGTCTGTCTAAGCTGTTTGAATATTTCGTAATGATTTGCCAGATACTGCAGCGGATATTATGGTAAGTGACACTCGATTTGTCTGCTACCGAGCTAATTCCGTTGAAGCATTGCTCGTACAGTTGTATGATGCGTGGAGTGTGTAATGAAAGGGATCCGGGGATTATAATGAGCCGGGTGTATGGGTGAAAATGGTAATTTAAGAACAGGCTCCGGGTACGTAGACAATGTACGTAGAAAAATGCTAATTTATAAAACGAACCGTTTTTTTTTTAAATATTACCCACTTACCTCAGTGCGTTGATGTGCCGGGGTACAGCTGAACCAACGTGTGTAACCCTTTCACTTCTCGTTTTTTTCCTCTCTCCTCCTATACATACATTAAAAATATTACAATAGTTCATAACCCTTTCCTCTGCACTGCCACATTACCGGTCGGGTCTTTGGAAGATAACATATGCAGTACGACTGGATCATTTGGCCGCGATCGTCACCAGCCGATGCATACATCACTCCGCATATCAGCAATCTATTTTTCCTGAAATAATAGACATTATATGCATCTTAGTCAATACTCATATGATTATATACTTATGTTAGATAAATAGTTTTGTTAGTGAGATAAGTCCACGGTATATTTATGATAGCATCACGAGGATTTCAATTGGAATACAATATTTTCTGGTGAGTCATTATTAAATAACTGTTAACTAGCTTATTAAATATAATTCAATGTATAATTTTTAAGACATTTATTTGTTGAACTAAATGTATTTTAAGAACAATGTTAATTTTTTAACTTAAAACACTTGTAAATATAAATAATATATATTATATTCCACAATAACATTGCATTAAAAATGAATTACCGCTTATGTATAATATGCTTATGCAGTTAAGTATATCTATTACCATTGAATAGATATTTTATGATATAGGTAGGTACCTAACCAATAAATATTTATGTAAAAACGCAGCTACGTTTTAACACATCATTATTGTTGACCAAAATGTAACTAAGTATTATTTTTATTTTTATTTTACCTTAATCTTGTTTAACCATAAATATATCATTCGCCGAGTTGAATGTTGAAAGACTTGCATATTTAAATATGTTAACCGATAAGATTATTTTTAATAATTATAATTTTTATAAACATCGGTCTATGAGTAAAATAACAAATACAACTTAGTACTTATAGTAAGTTATAATGTTTTAGTTCTTTCTTTCTGATATACAAATTGGACATTAAAATATAAAATATAATTTCATAAACCGCATACACGATATATTAACAATTACAGTAATTTAAACAATTTTAATACCATAGGAATTATATTTGCTTAAAGTTTTATACTAATTATTTCAATTATTTTAAATCAATCTCAAATCTTATAGGTACGCTATAAAAAAAATTATAAATTGTATCCACAGTTGTACTCATAAAAGTAAAATAATTTATAAATGATATCTAACATTATTTGGTATTTTAAACATGGTAATAGTTTTAAAACTTAAAGAAAAACTTATAAGTTTCCATGTATTATTTAACGAACAAAAATATTTTTAACTATATTATGTAGGTACAAATAGCACCTATTAAATTAAAAAGTGATTAACCATATTCAAACACCATATGCAAAAATTGATTTATAACATAGGCACCTTATGACAAAAAAATAATTATATAAATCGCGCGTTGAGTATTATATTAAGTACTTTTTTTCTACATCATATATTTTATGTCTATAACTATAAATAATAGCTTTATTGTCTAACATAAAATTTTAAAGGCAGTATTGTTAAAATATACAAAGATTAAAGAAATACGATGTCGTTGATACGAATAAATGTTTTTTAGAATAATATCTGTACACCAATGTATTATATTTTCATTTTATTGAGTATAGTAAACAACAATATATTCTAAAAGTTAAAACAAAAGTTTTGGTCATAATTTTAAATTTCTGAACAACCGTTATCTTAAAAATTAAAATATATTTTATGCCATTAAAATATCAAATAAAATATAATTGATTATTTAAAGAATGGGTGGTATTCATTTTTTAATTATACAATGATGAGGTATACTTGTAATATATAAAATCAATAAGCTTTGGTTTCTGTACTTACATTGAGTAATATTATGAAAATACTATGTGAAAACTTTTTCTGTGAGTTTTATTTAATTTCTCAGAAGTGTATTTCTTATAATTTCGACTAGGGTCTGGAACTATAAGAATAATAATTATTACAACTAATTTAATAGAATGTTTAGTTATTCAATACATAGCATTTGTAATATTTAAATTACTGTTATAATGATAATTATTTAATTATAAATTCGTAAATAAATTCTATGTAGATATGTCAAAATATACATAATATAACTAACCAAAATAACTTAGAAAATATAATTTTACTATAAAAATATGTTTGAATTAAACGGAAATAGTATTTATTAGATATTTCATACTACTATTTGCATACCTATGTATATATAGACCTAAAATATATTATATATGTATTTATAATTTAGGTATACCTATATACGTTTGTGATTATTTTATTATTACTTATTAGTTACTATACACACATAACAAGTTTGTTTTTTGTGTAATAAAATAAATATTTATGAAACTTATTTGATATTCATTAAAAAATTTCTATATTTTTATAGTGAAGTTTTTGTTGAAATCGAATTTTTCAGAGACCAACATCAGTAGTATGACTTATATGAAAAAAATAAAATGACAAGATTCTATAAGAATGGTATACAATTTTAATACGTTTTAAATAAATCATCCAACTTTGAATACGAAATACAAATGTTACGAGCTACGAAGTATGAACTCTATAAAGTTATATAATATGTACAATATAAAAGGTACCTACGGAAACATATTATGTATATTATATACAATATTCATAATGTTAATACAATTAAATTGTCATTATTTATTTATAATAATTTAAGACCTCTGGAGTTAGAAACTTGAATAAATTATATAGAAAATGTATGTGCCTATGTACAATTAATAATATTGAAGACGGTTATTATTTACATTGTTGTATCATTCTATAAAGCTTACATTTTTGTTTATTGTGATTTCCGATGCTCACAAACATCAGTATAATAGGATGTTAAAACAATATATGTTGCAATCTTGATGCTAGGGATTATTTGGTATAGGTATAGGTAGGTACTGTTTTATATATAAATGTATGTTATTTCGTATCCAATTTGACGTTATATTAACGGAGGGGACTATACTGACGAACACGGGAAAAAGTAATTTCCTGTGTATCTGCGAGTTATTGGTGTTTGGAATTACCGGACTTACGTCCGTGTCACCCGAAAAGAAGACAAAATCCTTTGATAATCTTATTTCGAAATCATTGGGTCTTTTTAAATTGTAAAATATTATAGATAGAAACTCCTGTTGTTCGTAGGCAAGTACTAAGAGAGTCCCTCACACAAAATGGCCGCTCACCCCCAAAATAATAATATAAAAAATAGAATGCTGGGGGTGGACTGTCATGTTATACAGTCCAAATGTTTGCGAGCGACTACCGCACCCCCGTACGTACCGGAAATAATATCAGTTTTTCTTCATATTGATTATTCTGCCAACTTGCTTAGAACGGTGTAGGGAGTTACGACGATGAGGGAAAAAGTATATACGTCTCCCTCGACCCTTTTTCCACATATTCCCTTCTTTTTTTTTTAGACGTATGTGCACGAATATATATTGAGAGTATTTTCCGACAGGCAAAACGCTTCTTTTTCCACCCCTTCTTCGAACGTGTCCCCACGGACTGACGTTCAATAAATATAAAAAGAAAAAAACTCTGCAGGTATAGGATTTACGAAACAGAAAAATAAATACAATTTTTTTTCTCTAAATATGACTATACCAATGGAAAATATTAAATATATTAAAATTTTTTCTAAAATCATATTGGCCTTATTGTATCTAAATTTTTTTTCTATTTAACTTTGCATCAAAAATCAAATTAATTTATAAAAACTATTAAACAAATTTATATTTGAAAAACAATAAAATATACCTACATAGTACAGATAAAACTATATGTTATATAAGAAGACGTATACATATTAATATTATTATAAATGCCAATATAAATATTAACACATTTATCTAGTTATAAACAATTGAAGAATAAAGATGATATTTTACGTATATTTTAAAATTATATAGTATATTGTATATATATTATATACATTGTACATAATATTACATCTTACAATTTGTATGATATGATGGATATTCCTAGTTCATATAATATAAGGTTTTACTTATTGTAAGTGATTACAATAAATTATACAAATAAATACATTACTTATTCTATTAATTTACCAACACATTTATTGTGTATATACAGTATATACACAATACCATGAATCGAATATCTATTAATTATAAATAGGCAAATAGGTGATATATTAGTTTATATTGGTTGAACGAATATTATAAATATCATGGTATATGGGCATACTTCATAGGTATAATGTTTATCTAATATCTATAATGTTTTTATACTTTTTAATATTTAAATATTAATATATTATGTACTGAAATGAGCAATAATATATTAATTTATTTTAAGATGCATTTACAGTTTAAATAATACGAATTAGGTAGACTAGGAATAGTTATTTAGAATTACTAAATGAAGTTGCTTAATATCTATATGCAATATGCATGATATATTATACACTATACATATATAGGCCCTAATGATTGTATAAAGTCAAAAGATTTAAATTAGGCGCATAATATAAATATGTACTGCCGTTTAAAATAGAAATTGGACGATAGTCGATAAATAACTATAAAGTAAACTATAACTAGATACTCGATGAAAAAATGTCAATCAAAAATCTTTTTTTATTTATGTATTAGCAATTAAATTAAACAATGTTTGATTATTTATTGTTAATTTAAATTATCAACAGTATTTATACTACTTTCAAGAACATATTATGCTTCAGATTTCTACAAAATATTTATTGTCATATGGATTCATGAGATTTATTTAATATTTGATATTATTAAAATATGTAGATTGACGACTACAGTGGTGAATACGTGTGTGATCTGTACAAGGTATATATGAATAAAAAATTAAAACACCCCCCTAAAAAATCCAGACTACGCACCTGATTATTGTAGTTATATAATTATTATTTCTTAGACATTATTAAAGATTTTTCCTCTGAAACATTAACCATGATATTATTGATAGTATGCGATACTTAACATCGCGTATAAATAAATATGTATACAGTATAGAATATGTATATCAGGCGTTACTTTATATGACATATAGTATAAGTGAAAACAAAGTAAAAAATTTACCCATATTACGTTTGATATTGCAATAATTACACAAACAGAAACATTCTTGTACTTACGGAAATATAAACACAGCGATTTATGCATAGATAATTAATAATAAAAGCTAATAAACCTATATATAGGTAGTTATGAGTTGTAAATAAATTTTAAGTCTTTAAGCACGTGACGCGTATACGTATTTATACATTATTTTACACACTGCAGACCTCATCGATTGACGCACTATTTCGGAACGACTGAGAAGAAAACGCGATTTTCATTGCCGCGTTCAAGACTGCAGCCGTAGCGGGGTGGCGCGCGTTAATGACGGCGACGGCGGCGATGAATCGTAAGTGGGTCGGTGGGGCAAAGCATCGTGCGTATTATAAAGAAGAAGAAACGCATTAAAAATAAAAAATAAACTCTCGAGGAAACGGAAAGAGAGAAAAACTATAAGTCACGCGTAATGATAATATGGCGGTGGCGGTGTCGGCGGCGGTGGTGGCGACGACGGCAGTGCGCGTCCTTCGCGTGGGGTGGTTAATGAAACTACGCCCCCGTCGCCGGCCGCTCCTCGTCCATTGGGCGCGAAAATTACCCCCTCTCGTCCCCGCAAGCGCTTGTGCGTGCGTACGTGTGCGCGCGCGGAGGAACAATAATATAATAATAATAATATAATGTTTACGCACGCGCACACACGCACACACTGCAAGCAGCACACGTATAAAATGCGCGAGATGCCCGATGAGTATACATATACGTATAATAATGTACGGCGCGAGCGTTTATTTTATAGTAACCTTGACACTGAGAACGCACAGCCACCGATTAATGACGTCTCCCCGCCCGTGTCGCCGCCGACGCCGCTCATTAGCATATTACACAGCCGCGAGCCGCCGCCGCCGCCGCCGCGTATAATCGATCGGTGGCCGCCGGAACGCACAAACAACAGATGATTGTTATTAGCGGCGGCGGCGGCGGCGCGCGTATATATACATCATTATTACAGTAGTTAGTCGTGGCCAACGCAACTTTTTTCGCGCGCGTCCCTTCGCCGCGCACCAACAGCTGTTCATCCGGCGTCATTGCGCGCCGATCACTGCACGACTTAGTGCCCGCGCGCGTCCTACTTAGGAATTGTTTTCCCGTCCTTGCACCATTATAATATTATTGTCGTAATTAAAACGCGATCTTCCGTTTTCTTATCACATAATACTGGTATCATATTACCTATACCTATATAATATGTCATACTCGTGCCATAATATCATACGCGATCGTTATGGATCAGTGGATCGAGTTATGGTCGTGGACTTATTGTGCACTTGATGCACCATCACTTGATTGTGTGCACTGTGCGACATCGCGGTTAATAATATTACAAGCGTTTTGTACATTTTAAAGACGAAGCATATGTATACTGTGCAGTGTATTAATATGCAGTTAATATACCTATAAATCATAGTGCAGTTAATACGAGATGGTGGTCGTATCTAGTGGACTATTATAGTATACCTAAACTCATCTTACAATTATTTATTATACAAGAGTCTTTTTCGGTGACTGAAGACTACTGACTTAGGTTAGAATTTCTACAATACCTATACGTTTTGTAGAGACCCGTATGTTAAGACCCAAAATAAACGTCACGCAGATGATATTTATCGGCGTAGATTTTATAGCTATAGAAATTGTTCGGAGTAATTCGAGTGAGACTGAATTAGTCGCATGAACTCAAATGGGACACATGTCTGGGACAATACAACTATCTACGTAACTAGGTATATAGTTTATAGAATGTCAGAAAACGTAACTTATATTATGTTAACTGATTTTGACAAACGAATATTTTTTTTTGAAAAAAAAACCTGATGACATTTTATTAACATGAAATATTATAATATAGCCCATACGTAAAGTTTAACTTAAATTTGTACATATCACACGAGTGACCGAAGAATAACAAAAGATTCAAAACGATTCCTAAACACGATAAATAATGATATAGGTGTATAAATGTATGATCCAACTTAAAATATAATAATTTGTAATTACATAATAATATGCGATTACCAGAATTCAGAATATCAATATATACGAATTTCTATACTATCGGTTGGTTTCAACATGGATTTCACAGTGTATACCTTCTATAAGTTTATCGTGTAAATTAACTAAGTTTTATGTGTGAATTAAAATTTTATTGATCTAATATAGTTACCTATATATTATAGGTATATGCGGTATACCATAATATAATATTATTATATACCTAAATATCTAATATGTATAATTTTTATGTTTGGAAAATATAAATTCAAGTACCTATACCTAATGATTATTAAAATGGGACGAAAAGTGTTTAATAGAAGAGTTGTGTTTACTTTATATTCATAAATTGAAAATATATTAAATAAATAAATATAAATAAATTGGTAATATATTCATTATTAACACTAAAAAATAATAAATAAATAATACCTGCTGATAAGTAGTCACTACAATATTATATACACAACTATACATTTTTAAATACTTATATATATATAACATTCATTGAATAACTATAAAATCCATATACCTAAATTCAATACATCAAATTATAATTTATAACTATATATAATTTATATATTTTCCATAAGGAATAACCTAGTTATATATAATTAAATACATATTTTACCAGTCAATATTTCATTAAATTATTATTATGAATCCATATTCCCCCACTATATCTAACTTAATTCATTAATGATAGTACTATATATATATATATATATATATATATATAATATATTCATAATATGCGTTAGCGAGGAGCAGAACCAAATTTTTATTTTAAAAACTAATATCCTATTTTGTTTAAAACGGCGCATCCGTTCCACGAATGAGTTAAACGAAAAAAAGTATAAGAAAAGAAAATGAAGAAATTATACTGTCTGGTGATGACGGGAAGTTTTCACGGATCATTGATACGGAAATAATAATAATAACACACCAAATTTATACAATATACATATTATTATGTTTTTTATATAACACACAATAAATAAAATTATATTCTGTTTTTTTATGTTACAGGTACGATCAACAAAGGGGCCATCACTTTTAATTTTGACATACTGACTCTAAAAACCTTATAATTTTTAATCTTTTATTTATTTTGAACGAATAAATTATTTCCAATTATTACTCCAAAACGTTGTGCTAATTAATTACCCCAACATATTATAATATACAATATTGTTGTATTTATAGGTAACCTACATATTATAATATATAATGTCTTTATTCTTTAACTTAGGTAGATATGAATGAGATACAATGTGAACAAGTACAGGATAAAAAATATATCATTTAGGACAAGTGTTCAATAACAATATGTAATATAATAAGCCAATAACAATAATATATATTAATGTAATGAATGTATTTGTCATTCTTACCCGAGCAGAAGGTTGTTGAACGATGAGTTCCTTGAGCTGATGTGACGCTTGCTGCCGGTTGCCTCGTGGCACACACCGACCCCGTAGAAGCAGCGGCGACGGGTCACGCGTGCGCGACGGCAGCCCACCCGGGCGTAGGTGGCGGTGCCGGCGCTGAGGGGGCGAAAACGCACAGTCACCATTATGTACGAGTGCGCTCATATATACCACAAGGGTGGAGGAGTGTATATATTATAGTGTATAGGAAATCGACAATCCGAGTGAAACGAAGGTTCCTCCTTTACATTTTCCGTTCCTATATAACACACAACCAATAACCTCGCATGTATAACTCGGGTCCTATATATACATTATGTATAAGTAAACCCGACCCAACACGCATACACTGCAGAGGCATGTGAGAGAGGAGGATATTGCTGAATTGGGAAAAAATGAAAAGTATATTATTAGTGTAATAGTGTATACTGCTGCAGTATACGTATATGGTATTATATTATATACGTATTTGAAGAAACGCGAATTTGGTTTGGGGCAACAGGAAATCTGATTGAAAACGATATTTTGATTGGACGATTTTTGAGAAATAGTATACCTGCAGTATAATATATTAATATATTATATAATGCATATTTTATAGATTATCTTCATTAGGTACACGATGATATATGGTATTGTAAAATTGTATTTTAAAAGTGGTTTAAGAAATATTTATGAGCAAGATACTTGACTTCAGAATTGGATTTTCAAATGCAGAAAAATGTATTCATTGACAAAATGAGAAGGTCATGGTAATAAATGAATTTTTGCATATAAATGTATAAAAGGTAGCATAAAAATAGATTTATAATTTATAAATTATAAGTAATAATAGATAAGTTATTGTAAGTTAAATTATTAAATAATTTTTTATTGGGCCCACATAATATATTTTGTTAGATTAACGAATATGTTTATTGAATAATGAATAGTTTTGATTTTTGCAAATATCGACTAGTATGAACATTTAAATAATTGGAACCTATTAAACTGCCATATATTACAAAAATAATAATGGTTAACTGTTGTTTATATAATATATTTGGTACTTACATAGGTACTTTAAATTAATTATACGTCTGCTGCATTTGTTATTCAAATGAGGCTGAAATAATAAAAATATTTAAATAGGTATTTTATTTGAAGATTTTATAAGAAAAAAATGTAAACATCAAGTACCTTGTAAATAAATATAATATGCATGCATAAAAAATGTTTTATTTAAGATAATAACATTTTAGCATGTCAAAAATCACTCATATGATCTTACTTAGACGAGTATTAGGTAGGTACATTGTACATAGATTACAACTGTCAAATTGATCTTTCTTGAGATTTATTTATTTGTTAATGATTGATTGTATGATAATACCAACGTTTTTAGTTCGGTAATACAGTGTATGAGCAAATTAGGTACATCGACATTCGAATAGTTTTGTTTTCAATTAAAACTTATAAACTCTTATCGGTATAAATTAAAAATCAGTAGGTACCCATAGTATAATATAATATACAACATAAAGTACTACCTATATTATAATGTACCAACGATACAATTAATTTTATCTCATATAAATTTGAAAAATGAACTCTGTATTTTTAACTTTTATCTATTCCTTTTGTGCATAATTTAGAGTTTAGACGAATATGATATATTATACTCGCACAGACGCACAGTCACACGCACATAATATGTATGTAATATGCGCATGTACTTATATATAGTATTACACGTGGTACATATATTATAAATGTATAATCATAACAGAAATGTTTGATGAATGCAGAAAAAATACATAATATTATATTGTATACCTACTGGAGTATAATATGATGTTCCTATAGGTTGTACGTACGCTGGATCGATTGTAAATGCCGATAGACGCGCAGAAATGCGGAGAGAGAAGTATTTCACGATGTAAACAATCTTATGAATAAAATCTCCTATATGATATTATAATATGGGCGTGAGCAGACTAAAATGCCTAATACGTTTTTCTTCGAGCTCGGAAAAAATGTATACATTATCACGTAAACCACTGAATTCGATTGTTGTTTGCCCCTTTGAATTATCGTCTTATACCACTCGTGTATATTTATATATAATATTAAATGTACCTACTAGAATACTATACGCACATTATAATATACTCATACAATGTACGTACTTTACGTACATAGGATCTACGCATGAACGGTACAGAAGGCTTTAATAAATTATATATTTTGTACGCCTTATGTGTAAACACGAACGTGAGGTTCTTGTAGAAACAACAAAATTCGATAGAAAAATAATATCACTTACTAACTGCAGTGTTATTGTGTTAAACGGCGGGAATGTAATTCGCTAATTATTGACATTGTAATATTGTATTACAACCTGCAGTGGCGTAATTGGATTAAATTGCGTATGCGATAATATTATAATATCAAGCTGTAAACATTGAGTTTAAGACAGTATACTTATAGTATGTACAAAACGATAGAACTACAGACGACTACTACTATAAACAATAATATTAATTAATTACGATTTACAAACAGGCAGGTACTGCAAATTTGGCTACATAGATAGTTAATGTAGTTACAAATATTACTATAGTTGCTGTTATTATACATAAATAGTATCAATAAGTTATAAGCATACTACCCATATATTTTCAGTTCCTGACACGGTATCATTTATAATAAAGAGTTAAATTTCCAAATATTTTACTCGCATATCGCATAATGCGCATATTATGCTATAAAGTATTAAGTTCTACATTTAGTATTCATTACCACGTCGTTTCAATAACAAGGTATTAAGGTATTACGGGTTGATTATTATTCAAACATTTAATCATTCCTAAATGCAGTCGCCGAGGGAATACGATTATGTAAAAATCAAAACTCATCTATTCCCTAACTACAAAACTGCCCTTCCAAGATCGTGCGGTTTCCCTACTTATTGTTGGAAAATGTATACAGAATACAAGTAATTACACTTATTATAGTATTATGCACCCCTTCAATTATGCACTGGAGTTCAACGTTTTATATATTATTTTGTTTACTGTATAGTGTATATTATTAACATAGATACATTTAAAAGAATATATTTTTATTCTTTAAAATGTATGTATTAAGTATTTAAATACCTACTATTTATATAAAATTATACATCAATACAAAATTTGTTATTTTTCTCAATTATATTTAATAAGCTTAACAAAATAATTTTAATTTGTTCGTAATAATATCGATTATCGATCTATAATGTTTAAAACTATCACATTATTCGTATTCATTATATTTTATGGGTACCCACCTAAAATTTTAATGAAATAAATAATAATATGTTGTACACGGTTGAATGAGCAGCATAGATTAATATAGATACTAGCTGATCCTGTGTGGCATTGTCCATGACAAATTAAACGCACGTGCATTTACCCCTTCTTAAACTCCATTAAATGTAAAATGCATAGATTTTTAACATAGTTAATTTAGGTTTTTTTTGTCCAAGTATAAAATATGGGTCTAAAATTATATCCAATTATAAAAACTATTTTATTTTCTGTAACCTATGCCAACAATGTATAAACAAAAAAAAATGACATACTTTCGTGAGTCAACTATATATTCAACATTTATGTATTGAAAAGTAAAAGGTAAGTAATAAAAAGTAGTTATCTATGACACTTTGTGGATTTTCATATAAAGTGTATCAAAGTTTTTGATTTTATACAGTAGATATAATTATTAATTATATTGTACCCGACTTCACCTGGATTCAAATTAATCTATCTTTCTATCGTTTTCCGTTTTATTTCAGTTAAAATATAAAATATACAAATACAATTACATGTAATTTCTAATTTTATGATTTTCTATTTCTTAATTCTGGATATATTTTTGATGTTAGTACAAAAAGCTAGAGACAGATTTATCGAATGCTTAAAAGGCAATAAAAGCCCATGTAAATCCAGTATGGTGAAGATTGGTACTCTTGATATAAACACATAAACCATATTCAGAATAAAATTTATCTATAGACATATTATTATGTCTCTTTTCTGCAGAAAATTATATTTAGTCTACGTTCTCAATCAAATAACTAGATTCATATTATATCATATTTGCAAATATATAAATAACAAAGACTCGGTTTGACATTATAATATAGGTATACTTAGCTCGTATACCTAGATATAAACATGCCGCATATCCATCGACCATCTGGGTAACGATACATGTATAATAATAAATGCATATAAATAGGAACTTAAAAGAAACAACAATCGCATTTGAAATAAGTCCAATTTCGTGGTAACGAGAAATGTTTTCAACACCCATGCACCCCTATTTGTAGCACACATTGGTTCTAGCATAAGCGCATAATACAAAAATTATTCTATCGGTCGAATTTAGATAAATATAATACATAACACCCGTCATGAGTGGTCACGCGTCTTGTGGTTAGTCATTAAATCTCAAAAATCAAAAGTACTCCGGTAGCAATAGCAAAAATTAAAAAAAACATGGAAAAAACATGGGTAAATTATTCAGGCCAAATCTACTGTAATTATTATTACACTGTAATAAATTGTAATATGGCATAATATTATAATAACGGTGTGACATATTATATATATTATACGGTGATAATTATAATGGGAATTACACGCGCAGGATTTTATTTCTGTTAGGGTTTTCATACCGAAAGACTGGCCTCAAAGTAATCCAAGTGAATCTGGTTTTTTACTAAAAAATAGTAATAGGGGCTTAATAATTTTGGTGGGGTGGAGGGGGGGAGAGAAGCGTGTGTAAAATACATTCCCTGCGTATATAGGTACGCATGCACGTCGTGTAACTGTGCGCGGACGACAACGACGGTTGCATCACGGGCGACGCGAGGATAAACCACCTCAGGACATCACCAGTGGTGAGGTGGAAAAAATGTTTTTAAAAAAAATTATAATAAAGGCCCCTTCTGTTTTCGGCAGCGGGTATAATATTATGCAAATGGGACCGCTGCCGGATGGGAATATGCGCGCGTACAGAGAAAGAAAGGGTTGTAGGAATGTCAACTTATTTGAATACGAACACAAACCGTATGCAAATTAAAATGCCCCAGCGGAGAGACCGGAGAGCAAGCCCTCTCCGGCATTTTTGCATGCTGTACCTATTTTTTTATAGTATGCACCATATTGTGTACAGGTAACGTCGTTCCCGCGTCTTCCTTTTCATTATTTTTCACGTGTACATTATTGTTTAGGAACCCCGGGGCCGGCTGAACGGGGTGAACGCACACACACACACACACATACACACACAAACTTACACGTATATAATATGTATGGTAAAAAAAAATGTTTAAAAAAATAACTGTGCTCGCGCGCGTTCTCCCGCGGCAGTGCTCTCTATATATTTCGGTATAATAATATAATATACAATGTACATATATTACGTATATACGTACTCGCCAAAGCTTCAATTTGGATAGTAATAATATTAATGTGTATAAAGAATTGCCGTCGTGATGTGTATTATATTATTCAAGTTCCCTTTGTTGAAGACGAGACCGGAAATTTGTTTGTCGCGGTCGTACGTATAGTAATATAATAATAGTAATATATTATGCACAAACGTCACGAGTGCGATTGCTGTAGGACACCGTTTCGGAAGACCGTTTCTTTCAACACTATATATTCTATAATATATGATTGTATTAATTACTAAATGGCTGAAAAAATAGTGGAATTTTACGGTGGAGAATGACTCTGATGGGCATAAAGTATTAACACCTCCCCCCCCCAAATTGTTTTTTCATTAATTAAAACGTGTCCCTCATGGTTATTCCATAACCGATAACCATGATTTGTTTTTTGTTAGGAATTATGTCAGAATAACCTAATCTAACCTGTATACCCGCTATCAGGTAATAACAATATATTTCACAAAGCCCAGTGGAAATCGTTATTTTGTGGTAATGTGTTTGTGTAAAATGTAGGCATGATAATGTTTTCTTCTTTATGTTTAGCCTTCACATTGTTTAATTTTAAAATAAAGTCAACATTAGTCAACAGGTAATTAATATTACTTAAAAGCTTTTCACATATACTCCAGGATTTGAATATTTATTTACTTAGGAGTTTTCAAATGAGGGGAAGATTAAAAAAAATTAATATGGATGCATTTATATGCTCTCCTGCAAACAAAGATCAATACATTTTAATGGCTGAGGTAAACAATTGGAAACAAAACTAATGGATGAAAACTATTTGGTTAAAAATGAGTAGCATTATGAAATTGTATCGATACAGTATTTTCAAAAGTTTATTTTCCTCTTAAAAAAATTATAACATTCCTATGGTACCGACTAGTAAACATTGTCAATGGGAGAAGTTTCTGGAGCTTAAAATGAATAATGTAAAAAATAATCAAAGGGGCAAAGTCCCCTGCTTCACGTTTTGATAATGGACAATAATTTAACCCCTCCACTGTTCCAATTAATAATCCTAAATAGGTAGGTTTCTATAGGTACGTCACTACGAGCAACTGACTCAAAATTAAAGTTTTAAACGAACTATAATTCAAATGTAAATTATTCACATTTTGTTGTATAACATATCGGTTTCACATCTGATTGTCAATCTAATCCGTAATCGTCAAATGTTAGGTTAGGGTATACAATTGCAATTTTCAGGTATATTATGTATATATGTATTTATATATATATACAAATAGGTTTGTTAATTAAGAATACGATATTGTATTTTAATTTATATTAGTATAAGCTATAAAGTATAATATTATCTGTTATTAACTATACTTTAGTCGTTTCTACACAGTAAACGAAATTTATTTTCCTTAACTAGGTAATTTATAGTTTATTAATGATAATTTGTTTTTTATGTTAATAAATGAAGTATAGGTACCTAACCTAACCGGTTAACCAGTATTTATTTTTATTATTAATAAGCTCATTTATTTATTTTTCCATAATATATAAATTCTAACGACTTATGTTTACGACAGTGACAGTGTATTATATTATTTATATATATTTATATAGTATAACCACAAGTCTATAAAAGTTCTTATAGGCTATATCATTTATCTTTGGATTTTATTTAAATATTAAAATATGATTTAGTAGGTATATTATATTAATAATATATGTATAATATTAAATATTAATAAATATTAACAACAAAGGTCCAAGATACGCTGTTTGCCCTAAGAAGAAATAAGTATAGAACAACTTGTTTTTAATTATATCAACTTTGAAACCTACCTTAATCTTAATTTATATACGCATATAATATTATTATAATAATTATATATAGGTACACGCGTATTATTATTACGTATACGAGCCTGCAGAAAAGACAGTAGGTAGTATAAATAATATATTATAATGATATATGTCACTAAAATGGACTGCGGCGACGACGAAACTGTATTTCGTCAAAATTCTCAAACGTAGTAAAATCACGTTTCTTCTTTACACATACACTATATACATAATACGTATTTTACATACACACACACACACACACACACACACACACACACACACACACACACACACACACACACACACACACACACACACACACACACATACATATTTATATATACGATTTATGTATGTGTACTGTAGTGATTGTTATTCAAAATAACATAAATTCTACGCACCATTTTGACACTTGTATTGATTATATCCAAAAACTAAAAGTTTTCCCTTGCAAGCAAAGGTTTCTTTTTTTCAAAAGGGATGCGACGAGGGGTCACCGCCGCGGCACACCCTGAGCGAAAATCGATTGGCCCGCGCACTTTTCCACGGCGAGGAATATCTTTTGCGGGACAAAGGCTTTTCTATATATTATATACGATGAGAATAGGACTATCGCCGAAGTTTTATTTTCTTCCAGCGTCGTCGTATTGTTGCATACAATACATCATCATCGTGTCATTATAATAGTATTATGCGTCGTCATAATTAAACAGTGTTTGAAAATGACATAAAAAATAAACGATGAAACATAATATTTAACAAATAGGTATTTCAGTATTTTAATAAAATTTGTTTTTATTTTTTAAATGAGTTTGATTTTAACGTGTATTTGTTATAACTTTTATAAATGTATAATATTGGATAAAACAATCACTAATGACCCATTAGTGATGATTGGGTTGGGTTGACGGGTAACCGGACCATACAACAATTTTTAAATGATACAATATCATACAGAATACTTTTATTACTGTAGCATTATATGTTTATATACTTATTAGTTTCAATATAGTTAATATATTATATAATATTTAGTAATAGGTAGGCATGTAGCAAAGTTTTCAATAGGAAATAGGAGTATAGTTTAGTTTTATATTTACCTACAGCTTATAATACAACTGCATTAGTTAATATAATATTATTATAATATAATTAGTATGTATATAATGATTTATAAAACAATAAACATAATAATATACAGCATAACAAACGACCTAATATATAAATGTATGTCGGGTACTGTCGACCACGGCACTCATTGTATTAATATGAATGATTATAGCTACAACTCATCGACTATAATATTATTATTAACTGATAAATAATTATTATCAATATTTGTATTTGAAAAAAATTCAACATTTCACATGAAATATTTTAGACTTCAAACACTAGTTATAATATGTAATATAATATAACTGTGTGACTGTGTGAGTATATAGGAACCGGCAGGCACGGATCCAGAGCAAAGATGTGGGAGGGGGGGGCAAATTTTATTACAACACAAATACAGTTATAATAAAATATTATACTTGACTAAACATTTTGTCATAATAGTATGTATAGGTAATCAATGTGATAAATAAATTATTGATTATTAAATAATATATAAAGCGACAATGTGAAAAGAAGTTTAAATTTTGTTTATTTGTTATTTAATATACAATATTTATATTTATAAAAAATATGTCTGGAGGGGGGGTGGCTTTACCTTCTCTAGGCCCCCCCCCCCGGATCCGTCACTGTGTACAGCACTATAATAATTATACTATTGATGACTAGTATTAGTATTTATAATCGATGCTGATACCTTTCCGTGAAAAGTAGCATCCGCAAAAAAATGCAGGAAGTATTTCGCCCGGCGTATTATACCCACGATCATAATAATAAAAATATAAAACGATATTCAACATTTAAAAATAAAAACCGTGTACATACCTCTGTATTAAACGTACTTAGTCATGTGCTCACTGAGATGATGTTAATGGGAGACAGTGAATTAAGCACAGCATTAAGGTGGGTTTCCACATTTAACTACTTACTTGTACGTGCATATATTGACCGGATCCGTTAGATACGAACGTTTCCCGTCGGTTAAGATGAGTTAGATCGGTTAGGATTGGTATTACAAATTAATTACCTCATATATCGAGGAAAAATAAGTTCAAGCCACCACCTGTCCTTTAATATATTATTATACCTTTTGGTACCTCGGTATACGGGATCTCCGCGATGCTGAGCGATGCTAACCTTTAAGGTGGGTTTCCCCTATATACGTGTACGTGCATAAAAATACTTTTCTGTGATTGGTTGGTATACATGGAGAGCTTTTGGTATACCAGAGTGTTTATACGTTCTTACCACAGCTTTAACCATGATACCATGAAGTTGGATCCAGTTCAACTTTTTCGTGTACATGGATCTATGTTGATAACAATATTGATAACATTTATTATTTTTACACCGCCCGTCCTAAACATTTTTCAAATATTTTAAAAAGGATTTAATATTGTTGTGTATGCGATTGGCCGTACTATTCGCGAGCACAAGTCCTATCACGGACTTGCGTAGATGTCGTCGTGATATGGAAACACTGGCGATTGCCCGACCGGGAATATACAGGTATTATACCCATATAATAATGTACGAAATACGAACAAAATATTAAAAATATACGTGAGGCGGTTGGCGGTGGAAATTTTAATAATGTGACTCTGTGGGCAATATAATATCGTGTGCGAGCCGCATAATTTTTTATATTATTATTGTTGTTATATGTTATAATATACACGAACGACGAGAGTGGGCTATATAGTTTGAAAAATGAAAAAAACAACAGCCGATGCGAATCGAATTCGTTCGGAGGATAATGGTAAAAACCAATAAACGCGGCGGCGATTTTTTTGTCACCCAATCGTCGTTTTCACGGCACCGTGGGTTCTATCATAATATATTATTTTTAAGACAAATAGTCGTGTACTGCTGACGCTGCCACGAATATCCGGTGCGATCATTATGGTGACGGTTAATTCATTTTTTTGTCGTAGGCACGCTCGCACATCACTATATAATATATATATATATATATATATTTACCCCTTCCCCCGACAATAAACGCGGTAATAACCTCACTGTGAGTCGTCGGTGTTCCGTTCGAGATATTATATAATAATAATATGACGAAACAATAAATTACGGATTTTATTTGTTGTTGTTGTTTTTTTTTTTTTTTATAGAGGTTTGGCTGTTAGGTATTAGGTACTCTTACCCCCATTATTATACATGATATGTAAACCATTACAGCAGGCGGTGTATCTCATGTCGTTATAAACATGTTTATAATGGCTGTGTAAAGTATAATATTATATGGATGGATCAATAAAATAGAATTTAAAAACGAAAAATAACGATACTTTATTTTTGACGTGCAATTCTCTTCTACGATTGTTTAAAATGTTTAAGCACACAGTCGTAACACACAGACAAATCACATCAATCACGTCCTACAACTGAGTATATTATTTCTTAACGGATTCTGCAGATCATCGCACTTTGTTTCTAAAATTGTTGATGTTGACTTTGGTGCACTACACACTTGCAACTATCAACACAAGGAATTACGACGCACTACGACCTTTTAAAGGTTAATAAAATTCATCAACAGTTTTACTTTTTTGGAGGAAAATACATCCACTTTTTAAGGGGTTCTATATAGGCAATTTTAAAGACATTCCGAGAAGAATTCCAATTTTTTATCTTAAGAGGGTGTCAGCGCACTATTCGTTTTCTCTCTCTGGACCACGCGCAACATAGACAAAACGTGTTTACGCAAAATCATTTTTTTCTATGCGTTTAAGTAATCTTAGAGTAAAGTCACCTATTACAAAAAAGATAGAGAATAATATTTTTAAGAGAATGACATATCGATTTTATATTTTATTATTATTTGACTTTGTATTCCACTTTCAAAATAAATAAAAAATGTTGTAAATTTAAATGATGTTTA
>NC_042495.1:98463893-98521665 GCF_005508785.2 Acyrthosiphon pisum | reverse complement strand
ATAGAAAAAATGATTTTGCATAAATGCGTTTTGTCTATGTTGCGCGTGGGCCAGAGAGAGAAAACGAATAGTGCGCTGACATCCTCTTTAAATAATATAATATTTAAATACTCAGTTAGTGTCAGATGTCAGTACCAAAAATGGATACATAATGCTAGAAAAAATTATGAGTACAATACTTACAGCAGATTTACCAAATTTTTCAAACTAATATCTTTGATTATATAATCAATACTAATATACAAGAAAACTTCTTTATAAAGATATATTATATCCTAGTTGTGCCACTGCTCACCTGGTTTATAATATGACTTGTTATGGTTTACGATGAACGAATAATCTGAGTAATTATATTATGGCATTATGTTCCCACCGGTTATCATTTTATGTTTCACGTCGCAAGTTGTTTTCATTTATTAATTAATACATTTTTTTTTTAATTTACATTAATTTAGATATACATTTAGTTTGTACTTATTTGACCACAATAAGTATATGTGATGAAAGAATAAAATTAGCCATTGGAGTAAGAAGTCACCTATTATCGACACTTGAGTTCACTTAATTAGTTATTACATTGAAATCCTATAGGCATATAGATACAAAAACATAGTTTCTTATTTTATAAATTATAATACAATGAGGAGTAACTCACCTTTGTATAATACAACAATCACATTCACCACTGCCCACGGGGTACATGACATTATAGCCCTGTGTATGACAGAGTGAGACTTAAATAGCCTATCTATAACGCCGTTTAATTATAATTGTATGATTGAAATTTATTTAAATAGAAATATTGTACTTATTATTTCATACATATTTAGCAATTATTTTAATAGTATATATTTACTATACATATACCTATTAAGTATTTTTTTTCTCAGGACGGTTTTAATAATTTGGAAAAACAAAAACAATAAAATTAGGGAAAACGAAAAATTTTACACAAAACCAGTTATTGACAAAATCGATTTTCTTTCCTAACAGAAAAATCCTATCTTTAAACAATCATAAAAAATGTTTGTTGATTTACGGTCAATGTTTTTTTTAATTCCAGTGTGTTCTACTTATAAGGGATTTCGGATTTAATTTTCAAGCTTTTTGACCAAGCAAAAAATGTTTTATTGACATTTATGGAAAATAAAAATAGATTTAAAAAGAAAAATGTTTACGAATTCTCAACTCAAAATAATTCGGTAATTTTTGTGATTCTTCCGTATTTTATCAAGATTTGAACTTTAAATACTTATAAATAAAAACTGTGACTAAGGATTTTTAATATTTTTCAAATGTCATTGTAATAATATAGTAGGAGCCTTGAATTACATTTTTAAGCTTTTTTACCTAACAAATAAAGTTTTATTGGCATTCGTAGAAAATAAGACTAATAAAAATATATCATTGTAAAATCATTAGATTCATTGCTGAGAATCTAATTTAAATCAAATCATTATTAATTGTCAAAACTATATAGGTACTATTGTTAGTAGCTCATTACTTAGTTATAATACAGAATTCAATTTTAGAAAATGCAAAAAAATGGTACCTGTTATAGGCTTATAATCTCAGAATAATACAATTTAAATCCAGCAATATATATAATGAACATGAGTTGATAAGTTGATACAGACAATACAGTGACATATAGAATTAAAAATCATATAATATGAGTTTTTGTTTTATTTAAAAAATATAATTTATATGAAAAATGTCTAGGTTTTTAATTTACAAAATTAATATAATATTATATTTGCAAATATCCGGCATTAAATATTTAATTTTCTAAAAATAGTATTGTTTTAGATTATACATTATAATCTACTGTGATCATAACAATTTACAATCAGTTATCTTCAAAATCTGCATTTTATTATGTCTGGTATAACAAATTATAATTTTACAAACTAATAATAGTTTTATGTATATTGTATAATGTATAATAATAATCATAATAATATAATAATTTGATTATTTTATACTTAGATACTCTTAAACCAATAGTCAGAGATAAAAAATTAGTAATGTCATAATAATTGATTACATTTATTGAAGATCAAAAATTAATATAGAATTTAATTTAAATAGCATTAAAATTAACACACATTTAAAGTTTAAAGGTTAAAAAAATATTACCAGTATACATACAAATAATACTTCAGCTTATATAAAGTGAATTACAGTTCTTTAACATTATAATTCTAGTACCTACTTAACAATTAATTATCAGTTAGATCAAGTATAAAATATATATTCTATACAAACGTAAAATATTAAAAAAATAAATTAGTGAATATAGTCCATGAAATTATATATATTTTAATTATTTGAAATTAGTTATTACTCAATAACAACCATGAAATAACTTCTTAACTAAGCAATACATTAGTAAGGACAATATGAACCAATTTTATAACTAATCAATCTTCTTCTGCCACCATTAAGCCCATACTAAGTTTTGGTTGCATAGAGCTCAAGAATGTTTGTTCATCTCCACGAATACTTAAATGGATTTCATCAACTTTTTTGTGACCCATCATTGGGGCTCGTTCCCATTTGGAACCATTACAATTTTTGCACGAAATCAAAGGGAACATTGTCAAACAAGCAATTCTCGAATTGCAATCATTACATTTGAAAAACCTTTTAGTAGCATCAAGGACACGCAGTGTATGTTTTTCAGTTTTACACCATTCAGATGCTGAAAACCAAGTATATTTGCATACCAGACAACGTACAGCTTTACATTGCACCTTGTATGTGTTCATCATTTTGTGTTCCATTTTTTCCTTTTTATCCATTTGATCAAAATATTTGTCTTCAGCTTCTTGCTGAGCTGTATCAATAAGATCTTGGTTCTGAGAAGTAGCTTTCATAAGTTCTAAAAATCTTGGTGAAACTTTTTCTTCGACAGCAACTTTCTTTTTTTGGCCTAAATCTAAAACAATGTCTTCAGGCAATTTTCTTTTTTTACCACCCTTACTTTTTTCAAATAAATTGGGATTTTCTTTTTGAATTGTCCCATTTGATTTAATCCAATTCAATGCACTAGCTTTGGCACATTTTGGACGCATTGATCCAAAATTTTTTTGATTTGATGAACTACCTAATATATCTTTGAATGTACACATTTTTTGAGCTTCTTTATGATCAATATTTTTTTTTCCTGACCCACTCATTTCATTGGTTTTTAAATCATTAACAGAGTCTTTAATAGCAGTAGCTCGACGATTAGCAATAGTAGCACGAGGTGCAGTGGTAAGAGTTTTAATTGGGTCTAACGCAAGCTGTTTGCCAGCATTCAATCGTTGAAGCTTCACTTTGTCTTCTTTCATTAATTGTGAATGATTAGATTTAGTAGACACAAAACTTTGACCACCATAAAACACCTCGTTTTTTCCCAACACCTTCCATAATAATAATAAAGATAAACAATTAATAAAACTAATACATTTTAAATATTATGTACAACAACATACTTTATCTCGTAAGCTGTGGGCGGCTGTTGGTCTAGAATTTCCAATATTTGCTCTTTGACTACAATGCTTGATATATTCTCGTTTTACATGATATGTACAAACATCACAGTTATTAATGTTTACAAACATATCACACTTGTCTCCATTATTCTTAATTCCTTTACAAGTCCCGAAATCTTTGGATCTGCCCCACAACATCACTTGATCACCACTATTTATGGATAATGTTATTTCGTCCTTCTTGTCTTTACCATCCATTTCTATTTAAGCGAATAAAATAATAATAGTTAATATATCGGAGTTATCAGTAGGACTTAAAAGTTGTAGGACATAAAGTAGACAAAATATACATGCAAATATGCATACATTTTTTTTTAAATATGCAAACTATTTTATTCAAAATTCCAAAATATATTGTTAATTCAATAATAATTATTTATAATTAACAGTATTGTATTGTTAGTATATTACTATATTAAAATTAATTAACTAAATAAATTTAAAATTTAAAAGAAAGATCTGATGTGTGGAGAACTGGTTGTAATGTTAATTATTGAACTGAAAAATATTATCAGTAGGTACCTAAATAGTATTAACAGAATTATATTTTCAATATTTGTGAAATTGTATTTCTTCATTCATACGACCTCAAGGTCTTTGTCAATGCTTATTTCAAGTGGGTAGTATGCAGATCATGTGATCTAGATAAATATCTAAGTAAATATTACTATATGCATGATACTACTCCCCTTCTCCAAGAGGAGATATATGTGTGGTCTTCACTCCAGTGGAGTGGGATCTAGTTAGAAACCGGATGATACAGCATGGGAAATTGGTGATCAGGTAGAACCACACACATTTTTTGCACTTTTGCTATGAATCGAGTCGTCGTCAACTACGTGACCACTGCACCACTTCGGCCCAAAATACTAAAATTAAACACTTAAGATATAAAATTTAAAAAGGCCCCCTTTTTTTTAAATTTACAAAATACTCAACTTCCTACAACTTTTGAGCCTTACTAATCAGGTATTTTCAGTTGAAATAGAAATTCTTCAGATTATTATCTTAATACACACTCTCAGCATACTACAGAAGACCCCCCTCTGCGGAATATTAGCACGGCGTAGTTGTTTAGAGAACTGTTAATCTATGGTCAACGTACTGTGAGTCCTCTTGTTAATCAGATTTTAGTTCATTGACTATCGATTTGAATACATAATATTATAAACATAATGTTTTTGACAAAACAAGGATTTCAATAAACTGTCTACCCTAATTTTGATTATATTGATTATTATAGAACTCACAAAATAATACACTAAATTATTTTAACAAGACAACAGAAATGGTATGCCTAATACATGTAACATAAAGTCGTGATTTATTAATTTTATAGAAACACATAATTTGTATATGATTACCTGATTATTATAATAGTCAATATAGTCTCACCTTTTGGATTCAGTATTCCAACAACAAATCCTATTTCTGTTTTCCATAAGTCAGCATGTGAGCGGCCAAATAAAAATAATGTAATAGTATTCATACCTGGCTTTAAGTCACTTATTTTCCATATGCTAAAAGTAGAACCTACAATATAAGAGTATTTAAGAAAAAAACTAAATAATTAAACTATAAACAAGGCAGTAAAATCATACCTTTTTGTGAAGTCTTTGGAAGAGATTTGTTTACCAAAACGCCAGCTACAACCCAATCGGAATTGTCTGCAGACTTAAGATGTGTTTTAACTCGGCTAACGGGTACTGGTACTTTACCGATCATCCTGTCTTGAATTGTCTGAGATGACAACAATGGATTGATCATACATAGACCAAACACAGGGTCTGCTGAGGGATCAAATCCAAATTTTGGTAATTTGGGTATGGACTTCTTCTTTGGTTCACATTTAACTACCTCTTCATCTAAATCGACAATTTTCGACTTCATTGATTTGAAAAAGTCACTAAATGTTCCGGCTGCCTTTTTAGAATAACTCTCAGCCAGTTGATTACCGTTGTCGATGTTATCTTTTATTACATCTACAGGTATTAAACAAAACGCATGATTCAAAAACAACATAATATTATTATTATACGTTGCCGATAGTTAGATTCCTAAACTAAACGATAGGCAATTATACACATACCTTCTTTAGTGTCTATGATTTTTTCCGTAGATGTCGGAACACCATCGAGTTCAGCATCCAAGAACAGAGCCAAAGCTTTTAGATCGTCGTCGTCGGAGTTCATGTCGCCGGACATCGGACACAAACCGTGTTAGCGAAGAAGTCAAAGTATGTAGTACAACGTTAGCTGCAGCTGTGTCAGACACTCAGACGTGAGTAGAAACTCGTGTTAACATGTGTATTATCTGTTCATTTATTTTGTCAATTACCAATAATCATAAATTATAGATTAAAGAATACTGCACTTAATACCATTATATTAAATTATTACTATCGTTTATCGACGAGACCAAAATAATATAATATTGTAAATTTAAAATTATCATATTATTATTATTTTACCGTATGTGATTTTTGATGATACGTACGCATATTATTGTCGCATTCGTGTATTTACTTTGTGTTATTTTGGCGGCAAACGCAATATTGATAGTAAATCATAGAGTGGTAAACATCGGTCTATCAATCGTGATTTTATGATAATAAAGTGACTGCGGCGCCATCTAGCTCAGAGTAAGTAAACGATGGTGTGTTCGGACCGTACTGTGTTTAGCGTCTGGCCTCTGACTCGTTGCCGCCACTACAGACTGTTAACCACAGAACATTGCAAAACCACTAAAACAAGAAACACGAAACACTATATTTTTTGCGATTAGAAACTAGACTTCCGTGGTATGCGACTCAGTACAAAGCTCAACACGACAACACATACCTAATAAATAATATCATGAATTATTAATTAACAAATATACCATGATACCTAAACTATCCTAAAGGTACGTTTTGTATATTTGAACTGTAAAATATTGTTGTAGTTACCTAATAATAATAGTCGTTAAAAATTAAAATAGTTCACACCAAGGCACCACGCCAATAATATAAAATGGTTGATACCTTTTTCAAAATATGTTTAAAAGTGTACCTAAATAATTAGGTATTATGCTAATAAATCGCATATTACAATAATAATAAATAATAAATAAATAATATATTTAATATAACTTCCATAGCATAACGACAAACAACGGACCGTTATCCGTTTTAATGAACATTTTGAACGAGCCATTTTAAATAAGCAGAGTTCATTACATAATTGATTCTTAAAACACTGAACAACTCTTCCTATATTATGGGTAGTACACTAGTACCTAATTAGAAGATATTGGCCTCTTCCTGTGTTTTTCTTATATACAATGTGAAATAATTTATAACTAATAACAAAAAATTGGTACCAATCTATAAATATGTCGCATATAGATTATAGATTATAGGTACCATCATAGTACACTTACACATCGATAATACAGTAATAACGGTTATTCTATATTTTTAATAGCTTGGCATTAGTTTTCAATTTAAAATGTGTGTTTTATTACATTATGTTAAAAATTATTTAATTTGTAATCTTGATCACTCTGGTAGTCTCGGACTGTGGTATATAGGACATAGGTTAACAGGTGGCAGATAGGTATAACATTTAATTATCCCTACATAATTTCCACGTGTTGCATATTTTAATTATTAGACTTTTTAAATCTATCTATGTATAACAATAGTATGTATTAATGTTTAATATAATTCATGCATTATTATTATAAATATTATTAAATAGTTGAAATATAAGTTAAAAATAATGATAAGCTATATGCATTTCATAATATTATCATTACGTATACGTACCTATTATAGTACTATAAGGTCTATGTGAATTATCTTATCTTTTTAGTTTTTAGATTCTGAGTGAAACGATGAATGTATTGATTTTACAATGAAGTGTGTTTTTTTTAAATTTTTTTTTTTTTTTTGTCTGTTATCACCTTTTAGGACAGTAAAAATGCTTAGATTTTCTTCAACAGTATCTTTTCTGATAGGAAAGTGAATCTAGTTGGTACTTTGGGGGGTTAGTAAAATTTTGAGTTGTTTTCAAAAGCACCGTGAAAAACAAAAGAAAAATTAAGGAGAAACGGGAATTTTTACGCAAAATCTGTTTTTGAGAAAATTGAAAACTCTTAAACAAATAATCGTAGGTACATGAAATTTTGACTGAATATTTATATTAGCATTTTCTATTCACCATAATATTTTCCAAATAGTTTGACTTATTTTGAGCTCTTTACGGACATTTTCAGTTTCCATTTTTTAAAGTTTTTTTTCTATAAATATCAATAAAAATTTATTTGTTGGTTAAAAATGCTTGAAAATTTAATAGAAGGCTCCTAGTATATTATTTCAAAGGCAGATGAAAAAAATTAAAAATCCGTAGTCACAATTCTTTTTTATAAGCATTTAAAGTTAAAATATTGACAAAATATGTAAAAATGACGAATAGGTATTTGCAAATTATTTTGAGTTAGAAATTCATAAAAATTTTTCTTTTTGAATCTAAGATTTTAAAATGTAATACAAGATCATTCATAAGTTTGTCTATCTTTAACAAAAAAAAAAAAAAATGTCTTCAAGCAAATCAAATTAAATTTTTATGAGCGTTTGAATTCCATATTTTTACAAGATTAGATATTCACTCCATTTCTCACTTAGCGGATTTTGTTATTTCGTTGTAATTCAAAAACGAATAACTGTTGATAGGTACATGGAAATTTCACTGAATGTTTATATTTCCATTTTCTATACACTATACAATTTTGAAAATATTTTGACTCTTTTTGAGCTGTTTACGGATATTGTAAGTTTTCAATTTTTTTAGTTTTTTTTTTCTATAAATATCAATAAAAATGTATTTGTTGGGTAAAAAAGCGTGAAAATGTAATGCAAGACTCCTGATATATTGTTACAATAGCAGTTGAAATACATTGAAAATACATAGGCACATTTTTTTGTATAAGCATTTAAAGTTCGAATTTTGACAAAATATATTAAATTTAAAATTTAATAATTATTTTTAGTTAAAAATGTATAAAATGTTCAACTTTTATAGCTAAGGATAAAAAATGTAAAACAAGGTTCCACATAAATAGGTTATATATAAATTACTTTATTCACAATAATATCATCAAATATACTTAGTAATATCATTGGCTGCTAACCGTTTTCGCTCAGAATCGTTTTTCTTATACAATGATATTATATCATTGAATTCAAATTTAACGCCATTCATTACAGTGACCCACTTGTAACCTACTGTACAGCAGAGCGACATCCACTTACCCACCTATTTTGTTATATAGCGTGTCTCACCGAGTTTTTCCCATTAATTATTTAGTTTAATGTAATATTTAATATTTTTACGGAAATAGAAAGCTATACTCAACACATTCATTATAATTCATATAGTATTTTTTGATTACGACGTCGTACCCACATTGTTGTATCTGTCTTACACACGAAGGGCCTTATATACGCAAGGACATCATGGGTATTTGTCCAGAACCTACTTACTGGATTTAATTCTTTTAAATTTAATTAATTTGAATAACATTAAAAAAAGTTTGCACATTCAAAGATACTTGTTAAAATATAAATTATATTTTTCACTGTCATAAAGAATTTAGTTATGAGATAAGAACTCATTAAGATGGTATATTATTTTACGACACAGGTATTATCTAATATATACAATTCTCGTGTAACAATGTTAGTTACCATACACCTCCGAAACGGCTTGACCGATTTTTATGAAATTTTATATGCATATTCAGTAGGTCTGAGAATCGGCTACTATCTATTTTTCATACCCCTAAGTGATAAGGGTTGTCCAGCAAAAAAAAAATATAAAAATAAAATTATTATTAAACCAATAATAGTCTATTATATTATATTGGTTGCTATTGGTTAATCGGGCATGTTTGTTGATTTGTATTATTATTTTTTGTCAATATATAATATATATATTATATATATTAATGAATGTTTGTGTGTAGATTAGACCTCTGGGAAGAAGATAAGCTAATTTAAAAAGGTTAAATTTGTTTTTTTTTTATTCATAGGATTTTAGTTCCGTTAGGTTAGGTTAGGATTTTGTATTAATTTTAATATGAATCCACCGTACGTGGAATTAAGTAAAAACGACAAACTTGGAGCTGCATACTAATTGCGTCCCAAAGATAACTACGAAAAAAGGTCTAATCCGAATTGCGGTCCGTGTTTATTTTGGGTACAGACGAGTTGCGGCCCGGGTTTTTTTAATTCAAGATAATTTAATCTTGACTGATAAAATATAATCACACTATAATGCACGAGATCAGCTAGTTTATTTATGTATTTATAAACAGTTTAATGGATCTAACCTATTCATTACTATTTCTTAAAAATAACATCGTGTTGTATTTAAAACTATCACGAGTAGATGAAAAAAAAATCTAATGGTTCTAATGAGGAGGATATTTTATTAGCTACCTGCCTACCTATATGTTACCTATATGTATTTAACGGGAAAAAATGAATCAGCATCAGATTTTTTCAGATAGGAGAGGATAATAAATAATTCTTTACTTTTAGAGAAATATGATAGTACGCGAGTTCCTAATTTTTTCAATAATTAGGGACAATCAATATTTCTATTTAATAAACCATATATAAATAATACATCTGCTAATTTTAAAAATTTTAAAAATTTTAAAAATGTTGCCTAAAAATAAAAAAGGAAGAAGAATTGAAAAATTGAAAATTAAAAAAAAATTGTATCCTTTAGAAATCTTATCCATTGAAGATTACATAATTGTAAACATTAATTTCGGGAATGTTATTAATGCATTATCAGAGCAAAATGCTAGAAAAAAATTATGAAAATTGTTAAGATTTTGTAATATACCTATGCCCTATATTCGAATATTGTTTAATTTACTAATTATTATTTAATTTACATTTTATAAAAATAGGCCCGTTTTTTTTTTTGCTTTTGTCCCAGGCCTCAAAAATTCTAAATCAGCCTCTGTTAAAACACACGCGTATACATAACAAATCAACTTACCGGATTTTTAATATACAGCTCAGTATATAGTTATAAGATTAATCTAAATACAGCTATAATATATAGTTGTTATAAGAGCAAACTGACAAACTTTGCTTGAGTCTTGAGTGGATAGCTTTTTGTCATATGTTTATTTCAAAATGAGTTATAATATAAATTTTAAATTTTAAATTAGTCAAGTACCTAGTTATAAATCATAATAAAATAAAAATATGAACGAAAGTAAAAAGTAAAAAGTAAAAAATTCTAAATAGTTTTCAAAAGTGGCGTGAAAACAAAAGAAAAATTAAGGAAAAACGGGGATTTTTACTCAAAATCGGTTTTAGACAAAATTGATTTTAGGTTTTGGTGTAACTCTAAAACAAATGACTGTAGATACCCACATGAAATGTTGACTGAATGTTTATATTAGAATTTTCTATACATCATAAGGTTTTAAAAATACGGATATTTTCAGTTTCCAATTTTTTTAGTCTTTTATTCTATAAATATCAATAAAATATTATTTGTTGACAAAAAAGCTTGCAAATTTAATGGACAGCTCTTAATATATTGTTTCAAAGACAAATAAAAAGTATTAAATATTTTCTAGGTATATTCACAATTTTTTTTTATAAACATTTAAAGTTAAAATTTAAACATAAATTCACGCAAATGTTGAAATAAATTTGTGTTAGAAATTCATAAAAAATTTTCTTTTTAAATTTAAGATTTTTTTACAATTCAAAGACGAATAACTGTAGATACATGAAAATTTCACTTAATATTTATTTTATCAATTCCAAATTTCCAAATAACACTTGATAAAATTTTTTAAATATTTTAACTCGTTCTGAGTTGTTAGGATAATTTCAATTTCAATTTCAATTTTTTTAGTTTTTTTTCTATGAATATCAATAAAGTTTTATTTGTGAGGCCAAGTTATAGTTAAAAAAGTATAGTATAAAATCTTGTATAAAATGTTATCTTCATAAGTATAATCAATAGTATAATAACATAATATTGGATGTTGGACGGGCGTTGCAGGCATAAAAAAATTTAAATTTTCATCATGTGTTGTAAATTGGACTAAAAGTTCATATTAGTTTAAAATCTAAAATCCTTTATGTCAGAAAAAGGCCCCCTAAATATGATGATGGGGCTTTTTGGGAGTGCGGTGCACCCCCAGCACCCCCGCTAATTGCTGTACTGAATACACCTAATGTAGGTACACCTCCCAAATGCAGGTATATTACTATTTTGAAAATAGAACAACTATGTCGGGTTTGCAACTAGGTATTTTAAATTTCGTTTTATACATTTCAAATCAAATGTTATTTGTTGCAATAAAAACCTATTATTATTATTATTATTATAATACGATGGTCTGTTTTTAACAATTATTAGGTGCGTCTCTAGGTAATTCAATTGACCAGTCACAGTATAATGATATATATATTAAATATGTTAGATTTCATTGCCTCAAAAGTTATTTGTTTAACTTTTGTCGATTGCCTATAAGTACATATTATGTCTGGACGTTGACTAATCAGTAAAAAATTATAGTATTCTAAATATTTATATTTTATACTAATATAGCCTAAGTACCTAGTCACATTATAGATTAATAACAATTTAGTAAATACTATGACATGGAATTTCGTTTGAAAAGTGTGAGGATTTATTAAATAAAAATAATGAATTACTGCTAATGATAATTATATGAATATTTGAATAAAAATACAATGTGTACTTGTTTAATTACTAATTTATATCTATTACTTAATATATATTTTTTTTTTATAATATAATAATAGCATTTTTGTTTCTGCAATTTGTATTTTTCAGATTACCTAACCGCAGAATATTCACTTATCCACGCTAATCCGTTCTACGTGAAACTAGTCGTTTTTAATCAACATGTAATAAACGTCCGTGGTTCGATCCCCGCCGATGACAAACTTTTTGCACTATTTTTTAAATTTATTTTATTTCTTGTTTATCGATTAACGGTTATTAGTTTATGAGTTATTATAATTCATTGACTTAATATATTATTTGGGCTCTTACTTATCGAGAGGGGCTTTGGAGTTCTCTATAAGCTTAGCACCCTATACTCACATATTGCGCCTATGCTGATATCTGATAAGTGATGAATCCATGCGACCATGCATAAATTCAATTAAAATAATATTATTTAGTAATCAATAATCATATTTATAAACATATTGATATTCTTACTAAATGTCTACACGTTTGTAGTACTACAAATACTTTCTAATTTCTATAAAATAGCCAATATATGCATATAAAATACAAATGAGCAATTTATATTTTTATATCGTTAAAATAGCGATAGTGCTAAAATATAATATAGCAGATTATATTTACACTAATTAGTAATTATATAGGTACCAATATAATCTATATGCGATATTTCTACATACATAATATATACATATAATATGCGTATACAATATTTCTATATTGCGTAATCTCCACATTTGTTTTAGTATAATGCTACAATATAACAAGACACTGCCAAACATGTGGTAAAAAATAATTTAATCACAGACCACATCAATTAATTTTTGAAAGAAAAAACTTATTTTAACATACCATCTTATTGTTGCACATGTTTAGTTAAGACTGAAAACAATTACCGTGGGAATGTATATTAAGTTTTACATATTATGTTGGGATGATATCTGATCTGGTGCGCAAAATATGTATATCATATACGCGCGTACCAAAACAATATTTAGACCATTCATGAATCAAGACATTTTTTCTGCTTTAGTTTAATGGATATACGGATACGGTATACTTAAACCAGTATTGTGTTGTACGGCTGTAATGAGTTTTTTTAAATACAATCTTTTTTCTCCGTCCCTGTTGCGCATTTATAATAATATTATAATAAATAATAATATAATACTGCACATTACACGCTATACATACATGTATAATAATACGCACTGTATATATAGTGTATGTACAGTAAACCTATTGTTCCCTACCCTATCCTCCTCAGTCCTCGTCACTATACAGACCTCGACGTCTCGCGTATTATTTATCTGTAGGACCGTTGACAACATAAAGTGCTCAGCTATTTTACATATTATTATTAAACATAAATACGACCATAAAGAACTACAGGAATAAAAAATATCGTTTATTTTTTTCGATCTTATGTATATATATGGTACGTTACAGTCAGGACGCGAGAACGCACTGTCCCATTCACCCGCGAGAGAACAACTGCATGGCGTGGGGAGCTAAAAGAACTCATCGTCCAATTCAAATTTGTGCATTGTTTATAATAATTTTTTTTTTGTTTCCCACACACCCGTCCGTATCCTCATAGATTAGTTTGGGTGAAAAAAAAATTATATTTCAGCTGCTTGCAGATTCTCTGCCAGCACCGTCGTGGTGTGGGTTTTTTTCCAGAGTTCAATTTTTTTTTTGTATACAGATAGAAATACAATATCATGTACATTGCAGTGCATGGGATCAAAATTATAATAATATGCGATAGAATTTTTTTTTAAAAATTTTTTTTGCATCCAGAATTAACAAATCCTTTCAATTAAACCGGATTTTATACTTGCTATAATAATATCTGTTACTGCACCTTTCAAACTCTGAACAGGATGTTTCAAAGAATAGAATATTATACATATTTATATTATAATTGTATACGAATACCACTTGATTTATTATATTATTATAAAGTAAATAATAAATATCAAACCGGAAAGGACAATTCTGTACACGCACCAAGAAACACACGCATATAAACAATAAAATATATAGAATATTATTATACAAATACAATAAACATATTATTAATTATAATATTCTTTTTTTTTTCTAAATGAATCTAATAAAACCTTTTGCTTGATGAAAATGTAATCAACATACCCAATAGGTATACGTAACAACTCTATAAGGTATATGCGTATATTCTATAACTTACTATCATATCATATTATATTATATTCTATAATAGAACATAGTTACCTAAACATACACTCATATAGTTTGTATAATTAGGTATACAATATTCTGATCAATAAATTTGTTTTTATTCAGTAAATAAATCTTCACAGCTACCGAAGTATACAATATTGTATTAATGTATCATGCTTGTTTCGTTATTTTCGGATACATACCTAATATACAATATACAAAGTTTGGTATGGTTATATACCTGACTTATTACTTGAAAATCTCGACGGCTGATGCACATTTCGATATACTTTAATGATAATATCTTTTAAAATAATATGTCTAATGAAATATGTACATATCAGTGATATTTGTGTCAATTAGTTTTATTACTTTTAAGTTTTAAAATCAATTGTTCTTTTTCCATTGTCCAAGTATAATCTCATAATAATTAAAATAAAAAAAAATCACTATGGAATTATTATTCTAAAATGTTTTCTATACTCAATTATACTTAGTATGGAATTATTAAACACAATTTATTTTATGAATATATTATACTTATTTAATATATATACCCTTATTAAATAGATTAATTCATCAATAGCGTCTATACATAGATTATAGGTATCTACGCTATATTGTGGTCTGTGGATTAAATTGGCAATTTGCCTGTGTAAGTGTGTAATTATAACTTGTATACCTAAGTTATAAGTAAGTATTTAAAGTTTATATGAGTGGAGTAATGGATTAAAATGTTGCGCGGTACCCCTGCGCTACACTATACTCTTGTCATAAGTAGGTACTAAATATTTAAAGTAATTAACTACGTCAATTTGTATTTATTGAAATACTCCAATAAATATTCTGTTTAGAAATATTTAATTAAAAGGTATCTATGGAAATGTTATAGAATAAAATGTTGTCATTCAAAAAGTAAAAACTTTAAAAATAATAACAATAACAATTTAAAAACTAATTTTTTTCAAACATTTTGGCTTACATCAAATTATGCAAAAATAACGTTTAAAAAAAGCTAAAACTTTTTGAAATAATAACTTAAGCAACATTTGAAACGACACTTAAACAGTTAAACAGATCATTTTGTGTATTCATCAATTCACTACAAACAAACTTTCTGAGAGTTCTATGTTTATTATACCTATTTATTATAAATACTATTTCAAAATTATTTTAGTTCCATTCACGTTCAAGGAACATTCAGAATAAACGAATCACTCAAGACAAGATCCCTTCTACTAAAAATATCAAACAAATATAATGAATCTACAAATTTAATTATAATACCTAATTATTACTTCGTCAAATAAAAATATTCGTATGAGCAAAAAATATTTAGCTTTGTAAGTACAGTAACCTTAGAAATATTTTTAAATCATGTTAATTTTGAATATTTTTTATTGTAAAACGATAAAGATAATTGTATGGAGTATTCTCTTTGTACAACAAATAATTTGTATGGAGATTTTCAGTAAGATATTTTTTTCAAGTATTTGTGTGTTTAATATTATAGTGAATACTCATTTAAATTTTTTTGTAAGCAAGATCTTTATGCCAGAGTTATCATGCAAAAAATGTAGGTACATTTGATTCGTAAATAGGTACAAATTAAATTGAACGTTTCTACCAAAGTTGTGATTGGATATTAATATATTATACTTGCGTATATAGTTGTATATACTTGTGTAATCAGTAACTACCTACGTAGATTTGGGTTTTTGTATTTATTTATAAAGATGTAAAAAGAAAGTTAAGGCTCTTCAAAAAATCGAACTCATTTATCTCTTATTTCTACCCAACAAAGTTGCAATATTATTATAATATATAATATTAACATTTACATTTTACAACTATAATCATATTTACAAAGTAATTAATATCCTCTATATTAGCTAATTTTTTTAATAAGTTATTATTGTAGCTATGATGAAAAATATAATAATTATTGCATATATTATTATACCTGTGCCTAGTCTACTGTGTATGTCTGTTGTTCATATAAATGTCTATACTCTATAGGTATACATGATATTGTATAGGTACCTATAATATATTATTATTATATACTGTCTAATAGGCGCAATTTTTTATGTAAAATATTACATAGTCAGCTAGGTCATATTATATTCTTGCCACATTTTTTACGGAAAAAAACTATAATTCATATCGTCACCTATTAGAAACACTGTACTTACTACAAAAACAAAATTTATAATAATTATAGTTATTGAGTTTAATCTTAAAATTATAAAAAAAAAGTTAATATTATTGTTTACGATGGCTGACTTAATTTGAGGGGATTTGGTATATTTTTGGGATATCAAATTCCCCCAAGCTCTCCCTATTTGATCCAATAATTGCGCTGTCTTTTCCTTATTGTTATTAATACATGATTGAAGGAACTAATCAGTAACCGTATAAAGAATTTTTATGCTATAATCTACAATAATATAGGTACTAGTAAGGTAATAGTAAGGTATACCTAATTTATGTCATATAATTTAAGTCAACGATGCATATGTATACAACTTATAAAGAATAATATGATATTATTGTATCTATGATGTTTACCATAATCTGCATAACAGGGAATCAAAGGAAAAGTTGTGTTAAGAATTCATTAGGCATATTATATAGGTACCATTATACGCTGTATATCGTTAAAAGTAATAAGTAAAGAAAGAGTTGAGGAATTATGATATATCTTTAGAAAAGTTTTTTTGAGACCATTCTGTAAATACATGCAAGTAATACAACAAACCATAATATTAATATATAACATTAAATGGTTGGGGGAAAAATTATTTCTATTATAGGTAAATCATATTATTATTCTATTCTAACTTACAAAATATTATGTATGATATTACGCTATCGACAATCACGTTTTATATTTTTATGGTATAGTATAAGTATATTATGATACCTATATACTATTTGAATGTTGTAATAGGTATAATTCCTCGTCGAAGGCTAGCGAAGGGTGGGAGGGGCGCAGCAACCAGCGCTTATCGATACGGAAAAACCCGTCCGCGGTGGCGGTTACCGGTGCAGGGCACGTAAACTGTTTTCGTCGATAAAAAAAAATCTCCCAGTCGGCCCCGCGTGGTTTATATAACACACACACACACACACACACACACACACACACACACACACACACACACACACACATATATATTATATATACATCCAACGGCGCGGTTTGCCATTGTTTGGGGGGAAAAAAGGCGGACCACGCGTGTGGGGTCCTCGGCGTCGGTGGCGGCGACGGTGGAGGTTTGATCGATAACGCGAACACACGAGGGGGGAAAAGCTCGTGCGGGTGCGTGTGCGTATTATACTATATACTGTATACGTATTCGAATGTACGATATACCTATGCAGTATGCATGTATACTGTGCATATTATATACATTATACAAGTTTACACGACATACGGTGGGCGTGGGGAGGGAAAGGGAAAAAAAAAGAAAGGAAGAGAAAAGTGTGTGTGTGTTTGAGAGAGAGAGTGAGAGAGAAAAAGAACTGCAAAATATGGCTGGCCCGGCGTGACTGCGATGGTTGTGCGGTGGTGGTGGTGGCGGCGGCGGCGGTGGTGGAGTCGTTGTCGTCAGCGCGTTATTCGGGAGCGCGCGTGCGCGCGCGTGTGTGTGTACATGTTGATGTGTATAATACATATACGATTGTGTATGTCTGTGTGAACTCGAGGGAGGATGTACGCAGTGTGTATATATAAAGGGTGTGCGAGAGTATACGTGGTGTATGTGGGGGCGGACGGGACTGAGTGTCCCGGAGAAGGACGGCGAGAGGGTAGGAGTAAAAAAAAAATGTATATAGAGGAAAAATATACGACCGTCGGCTAATGCAAATGTGAAATTTTCCCGGGGTTTTCTTATCGTTATAGGTCGTTCCCGTCGCCACTGCTCCCACCTACTCCATGTGTTTTCCCTTCTGTCTTTCTCACTGTGTCTCTATCTTACCGTCCGCGGAGCCTGCACGCTTGCGCAGTGAGATGCCACACGATGCGTGTATATATAATATTGTAGCGGGGTTTTCGGGATTTTTTTTCTTGGTTTACCCGCTTTCACCCTCATCTTATCTCGCGGCCAGTCGTTATGAAAGAGCGACTGTATACAGACTACAGAGTGAGAGAGAGAAATAGACGGCACGGGACATGGAATTCATACATATTATTATATACATTATTATGCGCACATATAATATAAACATTATTTTTTTTTCGTACTCATTTTTTTCCCGTTTCTTAACATATAATATTTACATTATTGATATACATTATATTATACGTATCATAAAATCATGTTTTCCAGCATTATACCACGTGCGCGCGCTTTTGCACAACCGCCTGACGACGAGAATCGTATTTCGCTTATCTTGGTAGGCCACGCCAATCCATTTCGCTTGCCTTCTTGGTGCGTTCATCCACTGTTACCACTGCGTAGTTTCTTGATACAATATTGGCACAGGAAAACGGGAAATCCCCATGGGCCAGATAATCTCCGAAACAAATGTTTTTGTGATCAATTACTTATTATACATTTATATTACGTATTTACGTCCAATAGTTCGAATAAAGTACCTAATCCTTCTCAATAATATTGTTTTCTTAATTGAAGGAGAAAATTAATTGGTGAACATAAACATAATTTGTTTTATATACCTAATTATATTTTAAAACATTTTACGCAACTGTCAAAAATTATAATATTGACCATATTTGCTGTCCTAAACTACATTTATTGTTCACGGATAGATTTATAGGTACTTGATTGGTGATATTTAAATTTTTTTTGAAATCCTATATACGATAACAGAAAAATACTTAAGATTCAAAAATAGCACTTAGCCCACCTAGCTGAATATACTATTTTGTTATGACTATCTTTATTTATTTATTAAATACACGGACGCGACTCCTATTCTATAATAAATTATAAACATTATAGAGCATAATGCTATAATATAACAAAGATTGTAGTATTGTACTATATAAAATGGTTAATATTACTTATAATATTGATTGGAATACAATGAAAAAAATTAGAAAATTAAATATAAATTTTACTACATTCTAAATCTTTCAATTTAAGTTCGATACTTGAGTGAGAAATAGAATATTGAAAATGAAGTGGACTATTTGTTAGATAAAAATACATATACACTTAAATTTATCAATATTTAAAAATAAATTAATATATCATGTTATTATAGATATGATGTAGTGATAAAATACACATTAAAATGTTATGAAAATTAATTAAACAGATAAAAATTACTTAGCAGCCGAAGTTGTATTAGATCAATAATATTAAAAAAATTATATAAACAAAAAATTTCGACATTAATAATATTATCAATCAACAAAGGTTGTATTGTTTAAATAATTGTAAAATATTTAGACATAAATAATAAAACTAAATGCCACTGTTAAAAAATATATTTAAGCTTTTTAAAGAGTTATTATTTTGTATGTTTCAAAACGTTTAATCCAAACACTTTTTAATTTGTAATTCTTAAATTAAAAACACAATCAAAACTTTCTTAGTTTGTTTACATTAACGAGTTTGATATATCTTTATGTATTATATTACCATTAGTTATATATTATGTCTAAAAGATTATCTGCAATGTTATAAAGTTATTTAATAATATATATATTTTTTGAATTTAAAATAAAGTTCTATGTGTATCTTAATCTTTAATTTACGGATGGGCAAATATATACAAATAAGAAACTCATTGGAGCTTAAACAATTTGGCGTTTTAAGTTTTAAACAGAGAAATTGTATGAGTTTTTAAAGAAAAATAATTTGCACATTTTCAAGTTAGTCAAAATATTTTGAAAATTATTAGATGTTTCATGTTTAGAAAATTCTAAAATAAATATGTATTTAGTGAAAATTTCAAACCTCTAATGATAAGAAAAAAACCATTGTAAAACCAATACTGCTCTGCTTTATTAAATGAATAAAAACTTCCTATAAAAGAGACTAAATTGTTTTAATCCAATATATCTTATAAATAATAATAAAAAACATGTACATACAATTAGTAAATACAAAGTCTTATAGGTAAAAGTTACCATTTCAACAACGATATTGCGATCATAGTGTATGCCGTTTGGTATCAAGTAGAAACAACAAATGCAAATAATTATCATAATACATATTTGGTAATTTAATTTGAAGTTTCTGTTGTTGATAATTGCGTATTTTTTATATAAAATAATATACACCATATAACATACAATTTAAATAATATAGTATTGTGTACGTACTATATCAAATATCAATAGCTGAAGGTGTTATACAGGATGTCAGGATTATTACAAAGCTTGGTTTTATGTTTATTACATTTCCGGCGATAACAGATAACCATTAATTGCCATCGACAGGAAGTTTTATTTTGTAATTATTTGATTAAAAATATATTACTTCTTTAAATGTAGACATATCATACAATAATAAAGAAAAACGATTTAATATAGAGGAATGTTTTTTGAAAATCGTTGTTCTTTGTTTAAACATATCTAATTTTGTCCAAATTTAACAAGGATTATGAATATAAGCAAATTAAGAATTAAAAGAATAAAAAAAAAGTATCCAATACGGAAAAAATTATTTGAATACTTTTACTCAAATACTTTAACTTAAATAATTTACAACACTGGTTATCATCATTAATGTGAACCTAAAATTTGCTATGCTGCGCGTGGGTTAGAGATAGATAACAAATACTACGCTGACTTCCTCTTAAATAATTAAATTAGTGATTGTATATACTAAGAAGGGGTTTGTGTGGTATACATATAGTTAAATATATTAGGAATATTAAAGTAAGGTTAGGTTAGCGTAACAGTTTATTAACTGAAATAAAAGTATTTACGTATAGAACTTAGATTAGTAAATACTACAATGTGAATTGTAAATAATAAATTGATCAATATAATATTATATTATTTATTACTATTTACTATATTAGGATGTTTTTATGTTTGCGTTACCTATTGTATTGGTTAATAAAAACTCAAACTTAGGCCAGTTGGTCGTATATTGTACGAATAATGTACAATAATCATTATTATATATATACCTATAACGAGTGATCGAGTATATAATACACGAACACTGATTATTCCTAATAATTTTAAATTAGACAATATCATACTTCTCAATCATTAGAATTAATTCTTCTTTGTAAAACAACTTGTGTCCCAGTGGCCACGTGTATTTTTATTTATATATAAAAAAAAAAAAATACATGGACATCTGATAAATATGTTTTACGGATAGCCCATCGTAAGAAAAATTATGACAAATTTACCAACAATATTTTTTTTTCAAGTAGATTTAATTATTTCGTAATTTTTTTGATACCTACCTAGGTAATAATAATAATAATAATAATATTTATTTTACACCAAATTAAAAATGTTAGTAACATATATGATACACGAAGATACATTTAGGGCCGTTCTTACAATGTCCGGTAAAGTGTCGGTTAACGCTAACCGACTGATAACAGATTTTTTACCGGCAGAATTCCGCCGGTTAAGTGTCGGTTAACTTTAACCGGACATTGTAAGGGCCAGTTGCACCATCTACGGTTAAACTTCGATTAAGCTTAATCAGCTGATAACAGATATTTAACCGGGCAAATTCGGCCGATTAAACTCCAGTTAACTTTAATCAGAGACGGTGCAAAGAGCCCTAAGAACAGCCCTAAATATTCATTGGTCTTTTTTAAAAATCGGAGCTTGTACTGAAAAGAGAGAGAGTTTGTGACACAGATTTGTATTATTGTTGAATAATCGTTATTAGCGTTTAAGAAAATGAAATATAGAAAAGGTAAAAAGAATAAGAATATTTTAGATTTTACTTTTATTTATTCGATGACAAATTTATCAAGATACTAATTCCATGAAATTGCAGGCGAACAATTTTATTTTACCACGATCAATTTTATTCAACCAATTGATTAAACTTTTTAGTAACAGAAATATCTCTTTGTGTGTGTGTGTGTGGTGTAACAGTGGCGTAGCCAGGGTAGGGGGTTTAAAAATGTACTATAAGTATTAACACTTTTCAGCCATCTATCTGTGCTAGTACGTATTTAATGTGTAAAAGTGGAAAAGTTGATCAGCCCCCCCCCCCCCCCCCCCCCGAAAAACATCCTGGCTACGCCCCTGTGGTGTAATGTTCGTTCGTTTGAAAGTTGTGCTGATATATTTTTATACAATCTCCGAAAATAAAAGCTTTTGCATAGCTGCAAGAGGCTTTTTACCGCTACCGCAACAGCTACCACCACGCTGTTTTCATTCGCTATCGTAATTTTTCCTATCCCTGGTCGATTCCAAACTTCTTAGTTCTTTGTGCCATTAATTCTCATTTCGGAGAACCAACAACGCTGGCACGTCCCCACCCGCCACGACTTTTCCACCTGATCGCGTTTGCAGCTCACAAAATTACGCGTACAGAAGGAACACTGTATATATATATATATATTTATTTATTATATAGTATACATCAGTCGTAGTGGTATTATAGGTACGGTATATTTCGACCTGCACACTATTCGTGCCAAATCGTCTCAACCTATACACACCCTCAGCACGCCGAGCCGAAACACGCCACACGCATCTCTCCGTTCCCCCTCCGACACCCTTTCCTATCATCACAACAGCACCTACCTCCCCTATACCCTCTCAACGGCCGTCGCACTTTCCCCGTCCCTAATGGTGCCCCGGTAGATCTCATAAATATTTCCATTAAACTGAGTGAAATTGGTTTTTTCGCAATAACGCCAGAACCACGCGCCTGTATATATATTTTATATATTTATTTATTATACGCGAACGAAATGCAAGACGAGATGCGATGGTCGTATATATAACGACGCGGGGCATGCATTCAAAATGAGATGCTGACGGAGGGAAAGATAAAAAAATCGAAAGCATTGTACGCGGTGGTTATATTATTATCGCCGACCGTTTTAAATCTACCCCCGTAAACTCTAACTGTGGTTTGGCGAGGAGGGCTGGAGAGGTGGTTTTTGGTGTTTAACGCAGGCGAAGCGTCTATATAAACTTATATATATATATATACTATATACATATATTTAGGTATATTTATTTTTTAATATATTATTTATACACTTTAAGCGTGGTCGTGATGTATTAGATCAGCAGTGGCATTGAGATAGAGAGTGAGGTATGAATTTCGAAAACGTTCTTGGTATATATTTTCCTTTTGTAATTTTGTCAGTGTATGATAATATTTTTATTTGGTATAAAATTATAGTATATATTATAATACCTAATAGGTTATGTATATTATAAACACCTTCAAACCCTTACTACACTTTTCCAAGCCAATATAATATTCCGATTGCACTTAGATTTATATATAGGTATATAACATAAATATTTTCCTTCCTTAGTTCCAAGGTTCCATAAGTATAAGATTGTCGTAAATATAATAATGATCGATAACCAACGGAGAAGTTTATGTATATTATTATATTTTATATAATAAAGACTTGAGAGACAATATTTTTTTTATTTAAAAAGTAGCAAAGTAATCGAAATTATTTACATAGTTTATAAACCAAATGACAAGTTTATTAACTTCAAATTCCTTTCCTAGTAATGAAAAAAAAATGTTTACTAGAAATATTTTGTTTTTATTAAGTATATAATATGTAGAATACCATATATATATTATGTTATTATGTTACCATGTATATATTATGTTTATGTACCTATATAATATAATTTAATATAGATGCCAATTACCTATAGGCTTCGCAAAATTGTTGTTATTAATTTTATGAAAAATCTCATGTTCATTTTCACAAATATTTCCTTCAATTATTTATTTTGTTTATCTCGATGTAAAGAAGTTGGTTACCGCTCTGATGTAAATCAGGTGTCAATTTTGATAGAAACTGGTTTTGTGTACAAATTCACATTTTTCTTAATTTTTTCTTAATTTTCTTTACGCTTTTGAAAACTATTGACGATTTGTAATTTTTGACCATTTTCCTCTACCTCTTCCCCCTTAAAGCTCCTAATTAAAATGTCAGAGCAGATACTGAACTAGAAAATCAAAGCATTTTTACTTCTCTAAAGTGTGGTGATTGGCAAGAAAAAAAACGTTATTGAAAACTGTAAAGTAAATACATTCATCGCTCCGCTTTGAATCTAAAAACTGTCAACATAAATACATCTATAGTGCACAGAGAAAAAGAGGTATAGTTATCGGTGTGGTCAAAGATTTGAAAATAAAGGTCAACAGGTTGATAAAAATATGAAAATGAGCCTTTCCCAACTGTTTGTCGCTAAACGGTGGATTCCCCGACGCAAAAAAAAAACACTTTTAAAACTTTAAATGAACTGATGAAAAAAATAATAAAACCCGTCTGGCTGCTCGGTTCGTTAATTATTATTTTACCCAGAAATAAATTGAGGTTATTCACACCCCACTCTGAATCCCCGCGAAAAGTATCGTTGGTCCCTTATTCTCATTTACTTTTTTTTTCATTATACTGTATTTATTTTTTTCTCTCGTTGTAAGTTTCTTAATGAAACCTACCCTAATGATGAACGGATTAAGCACTGTCTCGTATCTTTTTAAAGCAAGTTTTCACCCTCTTTATAAGCGTTCCCGCCGTGGTTCTACAATGCCAACGATTTTCTTCATAAAATATATAATTATAATCACCACTGTTTATACTATTTGCTTTTATTTACAATTGTTTAATGACGAACCTTATGTGTTATAATGTTATATTATTTTAAAAATCTTCTTCTGAAAAAAATAGTATAACGAGATAAATAAATAATGACACATTAACAAGACATAGTTTAATATTAAACACAATTTCAAAGACCATATAACACTGATATTTTATTAGAAACCGGTTTTAATAGTACAGTCGTGTAATGTATGTAGGGTGTTTATATATTGTAATGTGTGAAAGTCAGAAAGTAGGTACAAGTAAATTTAAGGTTAAAACAGCAACACTTTAAAAGCGACAACTATACAAAACAATGTAACGCTACTACGCGTTAGTGTGGTTAGTCTTATAAAAACGTAAAAAAAAAAAAATAATCAACAAAATTGTATTTTACTCCTAATTTAATATACTTATAAATTATAAATTATAGTACTAGATATGGAACAGTAGTAATAATAATATATATATTTGCTGCGGGGATGAATAAATTACAAGCCTGACAACTATACGTTATAATACATAGGTAGGTATTATATATATATATATATATATATATATATATATATTATATATTTAAGTGTTATTGTAAGACGGGTTCTGCGCCACAGAATTCCAAAAATTGTTTAATCCAGTTAAAAGCACTACGCCACCGTCGCGGTATGTGCGCGTATGAAAAGTTGTCTGGTTTTGTGGAAAAAATTTGGCACTGTGGCAGCAATACCAAAAGCAACAAACGCTTTTAGCTTATTGAACTGAAACTTGAGTTATTACGTTTTTTTTTTTGCGCCCCCTCGTCATGTTTTTTTTTATATATAAACATTCATAAATTTGAGGAGAGAGAAGAGTGAAAACTTACATGTATAGTTATTGGCCCGAAAATGGCTTCGGTTAACGTTTCCAAGGAGACCACAACGTGCAAGCGCCTCCGTCGTTCCGCCTGCGACTGACGCTCACCCGCCCGTCCAGCCCGCCACCACTCATGTCAATTTCGTGCCGTTTTCGCTTCATTTCTTTCCACCACCACGCGGGGCTGCTCGGGGATGCAAGAATATTTCCATAATACCAATGGCTATAAAAAGAGAAGAAAAATATTACCCGCTAGAAAGAACATTCGTTTCCATCAACGTGACACTGCTGCGGCGTTGCATATTATATATCATGATATTCTCTACGAAAAAGATCCCATCAGATATGAATTAAAAATATGAACGTAAAAGTTAATTTAAATGAAATAAATAACATTTTCCCCCGACGTCGGAAGTTACCAAGTCTCTTGATGCTAAAAAAATTGTTAAACACACACACATACAAATTATAATATAATATTATTATAGTTCCGTCAGATCAGTTCAGTATCGTGCTTAACGACTCTAGTTGAGTTGAATAGAGTAATAAAATTAAAACTAACATAATATGCATAATAATATTATTATTATACAAGTGATTATCAATTGTGTCTACACTCATTATTTGGAAAAGCTTAAACTTTTTTGAAAATATGTTAACTCCATGTCATTGTAAATCACCAATTTTTTATAATTATGATTTTTACTTTATAGGTTTTATATTTTTGAATCATGACACATGCATTTTAGATACTTACTGAAAGTAAAAATTCTAAAATATTATTGTGTGTATAAAATTATAATAATATACGTAAAAGTTTCAAATCGACGAATTTTGTCAACATTTTAACTTTAAATGCTTAAAAAAAATTATGTATATTAATTGTATCTTTAATATTTATAATACTAACTTATAACAAACCTATTATTCAATTTACCAGCTTTTTGACCGAGCAGACATTTTTTTATTGACAATTATTGAAAAAAATTTTAAATATCAATTGTTTATACAATATAATAGCTCAAAAAGATTCAAAATATTTTTTAAATTATACATTTCATCCATATAAAATGCTAATATAAACATTTAGTAACAACTTCCAGTATTTACGGTTGTTAATTTTTAAATTTAATGTATCGAAATACTAAATAATAAAAAGTATTCTAATTTTGAATATAAAATAATCAAAAAACTATGTTATCATACAAAAATTTAAGAATTTAAATAATAATAGCTATACATATTTTTATTTTAAATTTGGTTTTATAACGATATATAGGTAGTTTTAATATAATAATAATATTTACAAAAAAGTTAAAAGTTTTCGAATAAATTAGTGCAGACACATTTAAGCTTAAATGAATCATTATGTAGACTGTTTATCGCGAATGATATATTTATTAGCGTAAGAAGTGTAGGTTCTTATGTTTTGATAATTGAATGAGCGACATACATAATATATATTTTCATTTGTTGAGAGGTATCGGAAAGTTGAGCGAATTAAAATATTAAGCAACGTAAGCAAAGGTAACTATTCCAAGTTACTGGTTAGTTTTTAAAATACATTAAAACAATTTACATACTATTATAAGTTATGATAACTCTGACGAATATATAAAATGCAAATAATGTATACATTATATTTTACAGAAAAGCACTAGAATGTATTATTAATTTGTATTCAATCAGCTGTAATAATATACATAATATTAATATAGAATATTATAGCTGATATTATTTTAACAATTGCTCTTTTTCTATCTGAACTATATAATATTTAATTAAATACATTTATTTATTTATTCAAAAATAAAGACAATGTGCCTGATATTATAGGTTTTTATATTTAATAGCGTTTTCCATTAGTATTTAAACTAATTTCAAATTTGTACTACACACTGATACATCATAGGCGGAAATCAATTAAAATTGCAAGGGGACTAATATTATTAACATCAATGTGAGTTAACGGACTGTTGAGGGACTAAAACTCCGTAAGCGCCCTCCCCAGATCTCCGCCTATACTGATACTACACTCCACGGGTGTATCTGGAAAACTGTACTATACAGTGGTTAATAAGAATACGTTGTTGTTAATAGGAAGTGAAGCATGTTCAAAATTTTTATTAGCGTCACCGATGTGTTTAAGTTTCCTTTTTTGCACTCATATCATAATAATATATTAATATGTAATTTGGCAATTTGCGTTATCTACTGAAATGGTGATACGTTTAATCATTATCATGCAAGTGGGGTTCACCAGTGTGCAGTGTGCACTTGTCAGATTGAAAACACCATAATACACACACCACACAAAAGGTGTACAAAAATTAATGTCAAGTATTATTCAAATATTACCTTAAAATATATATTATTTTGTTAATGTTGAAGATATTTTAACTAAAATCCCACACTTTAAAACAATTTAAGTTGACTAATATAACAGTAAATATAAAATAATATAATATATTTATTTTATTTATTTTTTATTTTAACGAGATTTTAACATATAGGTACATTATTACACATCGACTATTACTAATATAATAGATTTGTAACACATAATAATTTTCAGATAGACAACAAATTATGTTGAATCTCACATCTGAAATATGCATAATATAAGTATATACATATATATTATATAGTTCTAAATTATAATAGTATAGCAGTATAGTGTATACAGACACAGTATCCATAATATTTTGTCATAACGTCATAAAAGGTATAGGTAGTTATTCGATCTTATTTGGACTCTTACAGTCCTACCTATAACATAACTATACAATTTTATTAATTTATGTATTCTCATTGTATGGTGTAATATACAAATATATACAATTTAATAACGATATAGTTAGTGTTATATTATATGGTGTTTGTTGTTAGTTTAAACAAATATAGGGACTATAAAGTATAATATGAGTACATAATTATATTGACCTTAACGGTTTTTTTTTTTATATTCAATTCAAACAACTACATCGTAATATCTATACGTATTTATACGTACCTATAGATAGGTATATAGTGGCTAATATTATTAGCGAGATATATAATTTAATTGTACATAAATAATAGGTACCTACCTACAAAACATATTGCTAATTTATATATTTATGAATTTACAATACAGACGGTAAACGAAAAGTACCAATAATTGGTATGTTTTCATTAGGTACATATTTTGTACCTACCTAACGTTTTTTTTTTCAGAGAAAATTATACTTGATTTTTGGTAGGGTATTTTTTTTGTTTTAAATAATATATCCAGACCCCCTCGCTATATTTAAAATTCCTACACAATGAACATGTGTAATTTGTGTTTGACTTTTTATAAAAGAACGACTGCAGTAAACAACGCATCGTGCAATCTCCGTAGCCAATTATCTACGTATTACCCGGCAACTGCATATACATAAAACCAATTTTCTCCAGAGTTTAACAAGATGGTTAATATCAGACCGAAATTCATTCCATCTAATTGGGGATAATATTCGTGTTATTAGTAATAACCCCAGCTGGTTATTTTCATTATTTTTTTTTTAAACGCAACATTTGCATGCTCATTAACAATCATAATATTATACTCAGTATCATTATATTATTATTAAATTAAGTAGGTATTCATTTTTTAAACAGGATTTTCGTTTTTGAAATATAATTATAAATGTATAAAAGGTAATCATAATATTCTTTCATTCCCAATTCATTACATAATAAAATATGCTAGGGTTTCCTACAACAAGAAGAGTGCGATGGGGTTCTGTGAATACGTTTTCAGTTTTAATTTCCAGGATACATAAACCCTAATAATATAATATGTATACCTACACTTTACAGTAAAGATTTATATATTGTACATATTCAATTTGTGTTTTCACGTATTAATACTAACGAGTAGGATTTCAATTAAAATAATAGCAATACAATTTTATGTATGCATATTTGAATGAGTCGTTTAAATGAATAGTTAAATATTAATCACTATTTTATATTTTACGTTTAAATAGTATATTCTGACAAAATTGAGTAAATGTTTGTTGATAGAAAATAAACATCGTAATAAATTAAGTAACTTTTCATTTACCTATTCAAATTTAAGTAAAATAAATCTTAACTTTCCAAAAATAGTTTTAATTTAACTATTTTTTGGAAGTATAAAAACTGAATTTTAAGTAGATACATGTAGAAATACTTAATTAATATTTAATTTTTTTCGTAATAAACATAAAACAATATTTATTATTATTATTATACGTATATTATGAAAAAATGTATAATATATAATTAAACTATTATATATTTCGTACAGGTATAAATGATTACAAAGCTGCAAATGTATTATTATTTAACTTGATTTAAAATAATAAGTATACCTATTCCTAAGATTCTTTTAAAAAAGTAATCTTTAGCATAAACTTATTATGTATAAAATGTAAATTTTTACTTGAAAAAATAACAAGTACTCTTTTCTGTTTACAATAATTGCAATTATGTATTACACCATTACTAAAAATTATTTAAAAAACGCAAAAAAAATGCTTGTATTATAGCTATTATGCGTACGTATAATATTTTCTATTTTTTTTAATATTTAAAATATTCTCTCGATAGTTTAAAGTTTTAATTGTTTACATTTTTGACGTTTTCACTGAAAAATTGAAATTATACTTTTACATATTTTGGTTCTCATATTATGGTAAGTGTAAGTTAGGCCTAACCTAACCTTAAGTTTTATTTAAAGACGCAGAATTTTATTTAGGTAATTTTTGATCTTATTATTGTAAAAAATAATGTATTAGATAATTAGTCGTTTAGAAGCTATAACTGATTTAACTTTGAGATTAGTGGCTTGTTGGACTAGTGTCCTAGTAATATATTATAGGTAAAAAGATTTTTACATAGATCAACTTCACTTGTCCAAGCTCTAAATTAGCTTGTGAAACACCTTAAAATAAGATAAAAATTTGAATTAAAAGCTTCTAGCTCATACTGATTTCTTTGCGTAATACAATAATAATGATCTACAACTACCTATACGTATATAATTTAAACAGTTATTGTTTGAATAACAATTTTAAAATTTAATGCATGGACGTACAACTATTATTATTATTTTAGCATTAACGTAGCGTGTGTCACGAAAACTATGTAATATACTTATAACCAACCAAATCATACCTTTTACGAATAGCGTTTTATATGCACGTTAATATATAATGTTGAACTTTCATATAATCAGTACATTTCAAACGGTTGAAAAAGTTATATAATAAAAAATATAAATTCTACCTCAGTTCACTTGTTTTACTTAGTATTATATATAGTAACTATATATACCTATTATAACGTATACATTTATGCACGCGTATACATGAATAGGTTTGCGGACCATCGTGTACAATGAAATACAAATACCGTGAATATAAATAAATTAGGTCCTCGTTATCTATTTATTTTTTGCTTCAACTTTGTAATGGCACTTAAGTACTCGCTCAAACAGATTTTACAAAATGGAAAAAAAAAACTTTCTTTAAATTAAAAAACTTTTTCCGGTCTCCCTTTTATTCGGGCGTTGTGTATTGGCTCACTTGAGCAAGGACCGAGGACCGCATGAGGGAGGAAAGAGCATTGATTAATAAGAAGATTTCCATTCCATCATGTAAAACGTACATCGTTGTTGGTTCTGTATAACGTCGTATATGAGTGTGTATGTTTTTATGTATATATTCGAACAGTATTATTGTGTGTAAGCCATGCGATTCGTGAATATTGCTCAAACGTCCCCTTTAAGAGCTTTTCTTAAAGGGCTTGTATAAACCAACCAACCCTCGTCAAGGAAAAAAAAAAATGGGAAAGGTCCCGGAAGTATTATTAAAAAGCAAAAAGTACTCGTAATCTGATATTATCATCAACCGTTTTTATTTTATTTTTTTAATACTGGTGTTTTCTTTTACAATATATAGTATATACCTACCCGACCCTAAAAGAAAAAAAAACATATACATACAAACATTCTACCGATAATTAGATTGGCTTATGTATAAACACCAAGACATTTAATCGGAGGGTTAATTGCAAATTAGACGTAGGACTTTAAAACGTGTTAAAACATTGTAAAGGTAATAAGGGTTCTTTTTCTTTGACCGGAATAAAAGGTTACCGAAACTTTTATTTTAAATTAAACAGTATTATAACTTAAAGAGGGGAAAATTATAACGTTTAATTTAAACCACATCATCGAATACTCTAATGTTTTATCACTACTTTTGTTTAACTTTGGTAAATGTATTAAGCCTAAAATGTTTTAAAGAGAAGGTTTCACTCATTATATTGTTACCATATAATGGTTATACTATTATAACCATAATTGCATAGTTTTATTGATAGAAGAACATGTGCATAAACAGAAATTTAAATATTGATAATTGTTGATTACGAATGTGTCATAACTCATTATCATAAAACATGGATGGAAGTAGTTTAGGTTTGGACGCCACATACCTAACAATTAAAATACAATCTAGCACTAATAGTTTTAATTATTATAATAAAATTATGTATTGAGAATTATATATGTTCGTCGTATTAATTATAATATGTACCATTAAGTTGTAAATATATTATTTATAAAACTGTTTATATAATATAATAATGTTATGTAAAATAAAGTTTTTTTTTCTCCGTAAATAATGAACTGTTATTGTTAAAAGTTTTTATTAATAAAAAGTGAAATTGATTCTTATGAACTTAATTATTCTGATAAATGCAGTTAACTTACATTTCAAATACCTAGTTTAATATTATTAGTGAAGATAAGTTTTTATCATTGTAAATTTTATTTATACATCTAGTAGGTACCCATGTAAATTGACCTAAGTATTATCTAAGGAATTTACTTTCACGTCAAAATAAGTTAATGATTAATTTATTATTATTATTTTTTTTTAATGTTATATATTCACATAATATTTATAGTTTGTTGATTAATTGAAGAAATGTTGGTGTACATTTTTTTTTAAGTACTTACTATTACATTATAATATCAATGATCTTTTCCCCAAACTATTAATAACTTTTTGGCCTATACAGTATACTTATTACATTATTATAACATTATAAAATCTTAAATCGTCATTTACGACTTTACGAGATAATATAGGTAGACGCGATTTATTATTTCTCTGATTACAAAATATCAAACATTTAGAATTTCTTTTCGTTATAATATATATAATAATATACAAAAGATCGAAATGATATTACCTATTAAAAGAGAAAAACCTAATAACCATTTCACATTGATACAATGATACTAATCAGAAGCTGTATACGAAATGGTAACAGATATAGTATATATTCGATTATGAGCTAAATGAAAATACTATAAATAGCGTAAATAATTTCCTTATTACACGTTACGGGCGACATTAATTTCGTGACATTTTTATCTTTATATTCGTTATTAAATTATAATAAAAAAATATCTATATGTATAAGGACCAGTGAGGAAACTAATTTCATTTTATTGCAGTAAAGAAATTACATTTCATATAATATAACTCACACGGCAGCATCGACGGCGGTGGTGGCGTCGGCGGGGACGGACGAACGGACGTCCAGATTTAATATCGGGCCTATAATATAACTGCAGCCTGACGGTGAACTTCTCTCCCTTTTTCCTTATTCCCTTTTATTTTTTATTTTATTTTTTTTTATTATTACATCAGCAGCTGCCGGCGTTTTCTTTTCCGTTTTCAGAATATACTTTTACGTTTATTATTCGCGAATTTCCCTCCTCTGCTCACTCTGTCTGTGACATTTCCCCTCTTTGCTTCCATTGTAATTCAGACTTTTTCACCACCGCGCGTGGTATTCGGAATCGAACGCCATCGCGTTGGCTTCCTTTGGGCTCTCTCTTTATATATATATATATACACCTATATAATATTTAAAATATAACTAGCTTCCCTTAACGCACACAAATGGCTGTTTTTTCTCTCGGAAATTTCTCGTTCATTTTCTCTACTTCACTGACTACTCCTCCCATTTTTTTTTCATATATTATATTCTCATATACATGTTCAAAAAAATCAATGACTAAAAGCGACATGGATTTCAGAAAACATTAAAATTGGTTTGTCCCTATGTATGCTTATAAATAAATAAACTTACACCTACTGACAATTTTATGATTGAAATAATTCGGTAACTTTCTAAGAACGTACGTAGGTAGATAAGAGTTAAGAGGACGTCACACCTGCATATTATGTTGTTTCTGACTTAGACATGAACAACATAGCAACTTTGCGTTCAGTAGTCTTAACTGTGTATTGTTAGTTTTGACTTATTAAGATATATCAAAATTTAAGGTTAGAACATAATACGTTTTCTCTCACTGCCTTTTATAGTATTTTTCTTTTAAATTATGATTACCTATGATATGATAATTTTTTAAATTTCAATATTTTACTCGCTTATGACATGCTTAAAAATTAAAGTATCGTAAAAACTAAAAACCAAAGAAAAATCACAAATTATGTTCTTACTTTTCTTACCTTTAAAGTTGACAGTATATTAATTTACTGTAATATTTAAGCTAACAACGCAAAACTGGAATTACTGAACGTATATGTTTTGGTATGTTGTATATGTTAGTAGTACCTACGGAGAAAACACAAGCGGTTACGAAAATACGATGGTTTTTGTTTGTATTATTATAATATTAGCTAATTTATAATAATTTTTAGTCACATGTTATGATTATCTATAGATATGTTGTGTCGAGTGATTCTTAAAATTGACTCGTAATCGTTTTCTCAATTAATTGTTAGGGGTATCAAATACATTTTTGCTAAATTTAATTATTTTGTTAATAGTCAATATACAACTAAAATTAAAAACTATTCGAGGTAAATTAAGTTAGTGAAACGTTATTACATATTTACAACAAATTGTGGTGAATTAAAAACGTCTGAAAATTATTTCACACCCAATTTCTACCACACAAATGCCAAATGAAGTACCTATAAGAACTTTAACTTTTTAAGACTTTAGTCATGCTAATTTAAACTCCGACAATATGCCGTTTATTGTCCGTAATAAATTTTAATATTTGTTTAGCACACATTGGCATATTTGTTTTTTGGACGGAGTCGTTGATGTATAACATAAATTTGGTACCTAACGAAAGATAGGTTAATATCAGCAGGTTACAAAAGTACGCGTATATTTATTAACAGAATAGTGAAAGAGTATGCGTGTTTTTTCACTGTCCAGGGGGACCGAGAGAAAAATTATTAAAAACGAGAAAAATAAATAGAGGGGTTTCTCGTTGGATTCTGGTGGCGGGTAAAGAGAAGTGTGCGGCTTAACAAGGCTCTCGGGAAAATCTGGTGAAAAAACTGGATAACGAAGCGTAAATATAATAACTATATATAGACGCGAATGCAATTATTATAATTCCAAATTTATTTTCACAAATATTTTTTGTTAACATGCAACTTTTATACAATCAATTCTACTGCAGACTGAAAATAAACATATTTTATGTGTTTAGTCAAATGCGTAATAAATGATGAAAAAGAAAAACAAGGTTTAAGAAAATAATGTTCCACGACCTGCTGCAAATCCAATATAATATTACGGTATGTGGGTGTAAACATTTCAAACGTTACGCGTCACATAATAATAATAATAATAATAATAATAATATAATACGTACATATTATTATTATTATTATAGGTACTACACATTTGTTTGAAATAACTCGATAAATTAATGTATAAACCGTATTAAAACAATGGGTTTTCGAAAACCCGTCGCGTTGAAAATATTATTATGACAGGCGGGTATAATACCTATTCGTATAATATACCTACCTATATAATATTTGTATATACCTTAGATCATATACTATAAAGTATATGATTTAAGATATATACCAAGTCTTGATGGCCGCGAAAAAAAATGAAATTTTTGACGACGGACACGATGATAAATAATATTTTTCATGACAGCTGATTCGCACGGGGTGGTGGCGGCGGCAGCAGACGTTACGAACCGGTTGACGTACCTGGTAAATTTTACAAAATTTAGAGAGTTACAAAATTGTACAGAAAATAAAGAGCGGTGTGATTGTTGATAGTATAATAATATCATTATGTACATTTTGTGGCATCCGCGACGGACTGTGGTGCTATACTGCGGGATGCAGCGGTGCTTCGCGCCACGGTGTTGTACCTACCTATAACTACCGCTTATGTGACAAAAAACCAGTTGTTATATTATTATTATACCGGGTATACAAAAGCCCGGCCGGGTACACACACCCGCGTGGTATATTATTAAAAATCAGCGGGCCATTGTCTTGGACGGAAAAACTAATCTGCATAATATTTTTGTATATATGCTCGCGATGAGAAAGAGGACGCGGCATGTCTTCCTTGAAGGGATTCCGGTACGTGGTCGGCATGGGGTCGTGTGTGCGCGCACTACCAGCTATATATTATGGTCTCGTCGAGGGTTCTTTAAAAATTTACCTTCGTCGTGTGTACAATATATAATAACATATATGTGTGTATAGTCGACGAGAGTAGTAAAAAAAAAAATACCTGACGGATATAAAGGATGTGAAAAAAAAAACAAAACAAAACAAACGAATACCGCGCTGGACCGGTGAGAACGTTCATTAATCGTATGCAAAAAACCGAATAATAATTATTGTCCCCGGGCTAACTGGTGAGTGTATATGTGTGTGTGTGTGTGTAGAGGAAATAATAATAATAACAATAATATAATGGGTGCACGCAGGGGATATTGTTTCTGTACACACGACGTATAACTTTTTTTCGTCGCATACATTTACATAAAATTATCTCGTCGGGGGTAACGCTATATGTATAATGTATATAATATTATTATTATGTACGCAAAGTAAAATTATTATTTGTCTGTTGGGGATGCGTATACCTCTACATGAACGCACGTCATCATCACGTCCGACTCGCGGGCATAGGTATATAATAATATAATTAAACATTTTAGTATAACGCGTGCAGTTTACGTGTACCGCAGTGTAGTCTAAGACGTCCTTTCGCCGGAAACGTTTACGGATTTTGACTCGCAGTGGTGGTTGGTGGTTGTGCGCGAAAAACACTGTCGTTTTTTTTTTTACGTTCCATCGATTGTAAAGTTATGACATAATAATGTACGCGAGTTTACCCTTGTCGTTAACTCCGCTGTAAGGTTTTTTGGAGCTGCTTGCGCAAAAATTCGAATGAATATTATTATATGATATTGTATGCTGACAGTGCGTATGTCATCCGTCGGTAAACCGCAACCCGTAAATAATTGACGTAGAAATAACTGTGCGCGATTTAAGTGTAAATGTGTAATATATATATTACTCCTATGCGATATGCATAACTTCAGTACCTGCAGCAGCAGCTCTAGCAAGAATAACCGTGTGAAATATTATATGTAGTGGATAAAATTAATTATTGTTTTAAAATCAAATACGAACCGCATTTCTTACAGATTTTGTCAAATTAATTAAAAAACGATTTTCACAAGTTTATAGTTATAACTATGGTCTTTAAATGACTCATTATATTATTACACTTATGTTATTTTAATTTTACATTCCGCTCAATGATTTTTATACTTAATTATAGAAGACAATTATTAATTTTTTTATCGTAACAATATAACTCGACATTTTATTTGATAAGATAGAAAATAAAACATATCGACCACCCGTTAATATTCGAGTATATTATTATTCGGTTGTTCCGATAAAATATTCATTCATATAACGTTAGTTGTAGCAGGCTTATACATTATACATATAGTTAGTATTGGTGCACGTCATATAAGTATATTGCAGTGTACATTCAAATATTTAGTAACGTCTAGAAAGTTTGAAACATTTTAAACAATTTATACATATCTAGAATATTTACAAACTTTCTATACCTTGCCACGATACGCCTATATATGCAACGAATACTTAACCTGTAAACTTTTTCCCTCGTTAACTTTTATATTCTGAGGGGCGCACAGCGCTGTCGAGTTTTTTATTTTAGTGTCACAGTGTACTTGTTTTTAAATATTCGATAATAAGTCAATTCCCTCTAAAATTGAAAATAAAAGAATAAAATGGATTTTCTGAATGTATAATTTTCCATTACGTCACGCCCAAAAGTATTTATAAAATATGTAATAACATTTAACATTATAAACTATAAACATATGGTATATTATGTATATGGTTTTTAAAATTTTTGATTGGAGTTTGGCGGCAGTAATGAATTTTATGATGATTTAGAGGTTCAAGGCCTGTTCCCATACTGTTCCGGGCCTTATCATTTTCCAGCCTGCTCGAGTAGCCCGTGTCATATAGTATTTACACTACTCAGAGATCCGTCCGGACAGTCGGTGGTTCGTCTCCATGGGCTGTACTTGGGGCCTATCTTTCATCAGTTGTGATTAAGTATCGAAACCACGGATACTACTATAATATCGTTGTTGTTGTTGTATGAAATTAGTTTAAAGTCCTTCGAGGTATTAAAGGTATTAATTAAATTAAATTTAAAATTTAAAGAATAATATATAGGAGTAGGATAAAGGATTCGTATTACTGAAGTCAAAAAGTATGTTTTAAAGAAGGATTATTGTGTAGTACCGTATTTTTTTTTACTAACGTTTGAAGTTATGTTATCGTAATTGAATATTAAACAAAAAAAAAACGATTTTCCTTCAAATGATTGTGGTTAAAAAATAATAATCAAAAATACTTAAACTTTTTGAAAGTACATGCATGATACATACACAATTAATTTTTTATATTTAGACTTAATCTCAGCTATATTATCACGAACGATATTTATCATATATAGTTAAAAATGAACACATAAATTACAGTGAAGGCATATCCAATGACAAGTTACACTCACAAGCGAGTTTCCTAGTTTTTTACTTAAATCATATTGTTTTTAATTTCTCTCCAATTTATTATTGACTTCACAAAAATAATGTATTGCTTATAAGTTAAAATATTATACGATTTAAAGTTAGCTGTACTTATAGTAATAATTACACAGATGCATATTATTCCTTATTTCCATTTTATAATATATTTATATAATATATTAATTACCTATAAAATTCAATTTTATTTTAATTTAGGAAATGTTATCATAACAGGCGCAGACCGTATATTACATAATATAGGTAGGTATTAAAGAAAATTACTATACAATTCAACTTAAGGACATTTACAAAGTATAATTAAATTATTTTTTTTAAATATAAAAATATATTTTTATGCTATAAAGTATAGCATGCTTTGCCACTATCACGCTACAATGGGTAAACTAGTCGGCTTCCATTTTATTCATAATTAAATAAAATAAAATACCTGTATTCATACACATGCTTGAACTGTGATAACTTGTTGAAAGTAAAGTGTGTGATATACTATGGTAATGTGTGGAAACCAGGTATGGTTGCGTTAGAACTAAATAATAACTCATATTATAATATTATACGTAATTTAAAAAGAAACTGTAATATATAAACACGCGTTAACAGTTGTAGGGTACTAAATTTCTTATTTTCATACGGTAAATAAATGTTTTCTCTGAAATGAGTCATTCGTTAAGTTTTTCATGAATAAAATATCATTAAAATAAATAGAAACATTATTATTTTTGGTTCAGTGAATATAAACGGAAATAAATAAATAGGCGATATAGTCGTATAAAATGTTTAATATTTATAATATATTTTAGTGTTTATTTACCATTTACCATTTATGACCTACAGTTCATAATTTTGAAATTATATCATAATCATAAATTACGTTTCGAAAAATGAATTTAAAGAAAAATCCTGTACTGTAACTTCACACATTTAGCACATAAAATTATTGTGGCAAATGTAGAATAGGTATCTGTAATCAATGGTGCACAACCACCAAATGCCGATGGCAACATAAGTTATATTTCTTTAAAATGGCTACCTATTCATATATACAGGATGATTCACCGAGTACGCTATGAGTGCTCACGTCTTTTTTTTCAACTGTGCAGCGATTCAAAATCTGATTTTTTGAATTTTTAAATATACTTAATATACCTTATTTTCCAATTATTGAATTTTTATGAACTACTATTAATGACTAAAGAGTATCCTGTGGTGATATAAACTTCTGTTTTTCAAATGAAAACCCACATTTTATACTGTAAGTTATTTAACGGATAAGTTTTCTGAAAATTTTGTCGTGTCATTTTCAAAATTTGAAAGAGTAATTCTTAAGTTTCTTATTTAACTTTATGGACAATAGGTCTTTAATGGAAGATAATATGAGAGAAATATGAATATTTGAAAATTGTAGTGATTATTAATAATGGTTCAAATGTAATAAATACTAGATCTAATATTACATCTGTCATCTACTTTATATTTTTTAAAATAATTTTAAAGGACGGTTCGTTCAAGTATGGAATTAGGTAAATCAATTATCCATTAAATAATTTACATTAAAAAAGGGGGTTCTCATTTGAGCAACAGAAGTTTGGATCACCACAGGAACTCATTAAGTAGTACAAAAAAATCTCAACAATTCGAAAATATGGTGGTCTTTAAGTATATTTAAAAATTCCAAGATTCAGATTTTGAACAATTACATTGGAGAAAAAAGGGGTGAGTGAACAAGCTTGGTAAATCACTCTTTATAGTTTTTGATAACTGCACTTTTAGCCCATTTAGCTTGTTAAAACTTATATATAATATGATAAGCTAACTGTATATGATGGTAGCTGGATGTAACTTTTCTTGTCGAAAACCTACGATTAAAATTTATTTTTAAATGATTACAAAGAAAATCATGTATAAGATTTTCCACACACGGTTCAGCGGCAACTCGCATTAGAATTGTATAACTACAAAATAAACAAGGTATATGTATATTGTATAGCTACTTTTCATATAGGACGTATGTATAATAACAACTACCAGACTACCTACATAATATTATCTTTTATATTTTTATACTGAAAGACGATGCTCACGAACACATGATTGTTGGTTAGGTAGGTACATGCGCCGTATTTATGGTTTTTACCTTACTCGATTTAAGTAGAGTATGTACCTATATTATAAAACATAGTGGTGGTTTAGAGGAGTTGATGGAAGTTATCACTGCTAGAGACTTGGATAATTTTTTTTTATACAAAAATATCAAAAATTATAATTTATGGACATCATTAACAGTAACTATATTATAAAAGTTTTAAAATATAACAAGTAGGTATAATACTAAGTACTATAAGGTACGCTTACAGAACAATGTCTTCGGCACACCGATGAAAACAATTTTTTGTTAACCGTTAGCACTACAACTATGGTAACTCACAAGTTCGTATTAATTATTTTAAAGGACATTTTATTTAACCAAACTAGGTATATAAAATGTGTTGCACTGTTGCGCTGCAGAAGCGGCTTCGAAGTCGACATTTTTGAAAAATGCCTTAATTAATATTATATTGTGCAGACGAGCAATGATATTTTTTCGTCACAATAGTAATATAGTATAACTAGGTATAGGAGGCATACCATAACTATAATAGTATAGTTATTATAATAATAATAATAATAATAGTAATATTAAGTGTTTTATATATTGGAAATCGATTATAAGCAGTAGTCGTTTATTGCATATTATACATAAACATAATATTGTTATTGGAATCGTTTCGACTCTGCGTTGTTTATCTTTGGCCCTAAAATATGCTATGACACCGATGTATAATATATGTGAGTGTACACGAGGGCATGATTAAATAATTGTATAACTGTTTTTCCGGAATTTCGGACGAGGTATTTTATTTTTTCGCCTCCTCCCCTCGCCTCGAGTGACATTATATATTGCAGCGTTCGTTCATTTATATGTAATGTATAAGTGCAAAAATATATTGTGTAATTGCCCGTCGACCAACTCTATGTATGTGTGTGTGTGTGTGTGTGTGTGTGTGGTGCTCTGGGTGTGTTTTGTGTCGGATCGTGTGCACGTGGCCCGCAGGGGGTAGATAGATTTGGAACGAGGGTGTCGATTTAGCAACGCGAAACGAACGGCGGCCGCGTAGTGGTGGTCCGTCGGCCGGCGATCGGCGGGGGACGCGGGAAAACGCGGCGCGGCCATGATGTTTTTTTTCTTGTGCGTGTGTGTGTGTGTGTGTGTGTGTACTTGTGCGCATTCAGGAAATTGTGTGTGCGGGCTGCAGCCATGCATTATGCCACAGCCACCGCCGCCATTTCCCAGGGAACTTTTTCCACGGCGCACTTTTCCGTATTTTTATATCAGTTCTCATCACATCCTATCGAAATACATTTGTAATAATAATATACTATTAGCCATTATGTATAATATACATTGTATATATATTATATTATTTACGTATACGCATCATAATATTATAATACCCAACTGCACTATAATATATATATGATACTAGTGAGTAGGTATAGGTACGTATAATATTGTATATTATTTACTATGTTATGCGGATTTAGTCTTTAGGGTAATCAAGAAATAACATTTCACCTGAAATTCCGCCATCGATACATATATTTATTATTTCCATGTACCTATACATATATATATAGAATTAAAGGGTTGATTAACATTATGTCAGTCATCACTTGGGTGGATAGGTACTAAATAATTTTTGCATTTTCATCGATCATTGAATGACAAACGCTATAATAATGTTTAAACAATTGTGCATCGAACTCTGCAATGCATATTCTGTACAACCATTATGCATTTATTTCATTATTATAATTATTATTCATAACAGCTATATTATATTTTAAATTATATACATAAATGTATGAAACACGTGGGTATACCTAGGTAAGTACTCAATTTTAGTGACCTGTCCAAATATACTATTATATAGATTTGTAGCGTAGTACCTATCTATATTATAACGATTGTTAACAATTGTAATGATTGATGGATCACGAAATGTATACAGTTATAACGCCACAAACATACCTAATAGTTAATACTAAATAGATAATAAAATATATTGTATACTGTATACACGCACTAAGCTTAATGCTATAAAAGAGACACATCAATGCTTATACACCATGTCAAGTTTGATAATCAATAGTTGGACCAATTAGTATGGACTTCTGGTTCAACGACATCTAATACACTTTATGTATATGTTACCGTAAATGCCCGATCACTAGGTAAACCTAGGTTTTACTAGTTAATGCTAGGTTTTACTGTTTGTACTCAGTAAATGCTGAAATTCTAAATTTTATTCGGGCCTTTACTAAACACGTTGTGTACATCCTAGGATATACAAATTTACTTAGTAAAAGCTGATCAATACACGACACATAACATTTAAGCTGCGTAAAATTTATAATTATATATTATTAAAACAAACTACTGACAGTTATTTAAATTCTTTATACAAAATTAAACACAATTCAATATATTAAACACTACGCGCACAACACATATTACCTACACTGTTCTACAAATGGATCCGTCTATCACGCGTACAACCCAAACAGACTGAACATGTACCTAATAAAACCATATCTAAGCGATAAAGTATTCGTTAGTGCCACCAATCAATTGATATCAGTCAGCTATTACTAAGTTATAACATGATATAAGTTGTATAATATTAATCTTAAACCCGATAAAATACAAGTCCCTGCAACGGCTGCAACACATTGCAGTCGTAAATTTATCTTCGCAAAATAATTGTTATTAATCGTTGCAAGCAAAAATGTTTGAGGTGTGATTACAACTTAAGATGCATTTTTATTTTATATAAAAATTTAAATAACTGACAGTAGTTTGTTTTAATAATATATAATTATACATTTTACGCAGCTTAAATGTTATGTGTCGGGTATTGATCAGCTTTTACTAAGTCAATTTGTATATCATTTACGGTAACATATAGATAATTCTGGAGTCCGGATGACTATAATATATGTAGGCATAATAGTCTTATAAATTAAAAAAACTGTATAGGTACTGTTTAATTTTGATTATATATTATAAATAATAATAAATATATCAACTATAGAACATATCATTTAAGCTGTATTTCTTGAAGCTCCCTGGCTGCGGTTAAAATTATAATTTAAAAGGACCTAAAACCCTAATTGCAGTGAATAAAAATCAAAATACTAAATAGTATTGTGCTGTACCTTTATAATGACAATGTATATTTCACATAACGATTTCCCCTATAGCTATAGCGAGATATTGTTGGGGTAACTGCAGTGGTCGAAATGGCTCAAGATAAGTGGAGGGATGCCTTACAATTCAGATTTCCTGATATCATCACAACATTCTTCATACCTTGTATAGTATTATTTTTTTTATAGTTCACATTTTGTTTATGTATCAAAATGCTACAATCTTTTTCTATCATAAATAATCTTTAAAACTAAACAAATAAATAACATATTTTCAAGCCTTTAGCAAAAAAAAGTAGAGGGATGTCATCCCTCCGTATCCCCCCCCACTTCGACCACTGGGTAACTGTTTAAATAATTATAGCAACATATTAATGTTTTTTCTGTGTTAATTACCTATATATAACAGGTTCCCCAATACCGTTACAAATAATAATGTATTATAGTAGTATACCTAAGTAAATTCATGATTAAAAAAGGTGGGCAAGTGGCTGTCGCTCTGCTGTATAGTAGGTTATAAGTGGGTCACTGTATAATGGATGGTATTAAATTTGAATTCAATGATAGAATATCATTGTATAAGAAAAACGATTCTGAGCGGAGACTGAATCTAGGTATAAGATATATTATACTTATATATATGGTATTAAAAAAAAAATTGACCTATAATAGGTACCTATAATAAATTCCAAATTAATCATATCACAATATCCATTAGGTTCTTATAATGCGTTATACATCAGCAACAAACCATGTTACTATCATAGATATATAATAGTATAATTTAGAAGTTTCAAGTATACCCAAGAATAATATTATACATTCACAACAAAATAACTAAAATAGTTATTCTAGGTTTTTAATATGTAATTTCGTACAAATTTATACTTAAAATGACTATAAAAATAAACTGTGTAAATATATTTTTTAGATTTTTTGGTAACAGAATTAATTACTTACGTGGAATCTTGTTTTAAATTTTCAATTCTTAGATACAAAAGTTGAACATTTTAAAATTTTTAACTACAAAATAATTATTCAAATTAAAATTTGATAAATTTTGTCAAAATTCGATCTTTAAATGCTTACAAAAAAAATTGTGCCTATGTATTTTTAATGTTTTTCAACTGATATTGTAACAATATATCAGGAGCTTTGTATTAAATTTTTACACTTTTTGGCCCAACAGATAAAACTTTATTGATATTTATAGAAAAAAAAAACTAAAAAAATTGAAAACTTACAATGTCCGTAAACAGCTCAAAAAGAGTCAAAATATTTTCAAAATTGTATGGTGTATAGGAAATGCTAATATAAACATTCAGTAAAATTTTCATGTATCTACAGTTATTCGTTTTTGAATTACAACAAAATAAGGAAATCGCTACATGAGAAACCAAGGAATATCCAATGTTGTAAAAATATGAATTTCAAACGCTCAAAAAAATTTAATTTGACTTTCTTGTAGACATTTTTTTTTTTGATAAAGGTAGACAATATTATGAGGAATTTTGTATTACATTTTCAAATCTTAGATTTAAAAAGAAAAATTTTTATGAATTTCTAACTAGAAATAATTTGCAAATTTTCGTGATTTTTACATATTTTGTCAATTTTTGAACTTTAAATGCTAATAAAAAAAAACAGTGCCTAAGGATTCTTAATATTTTTCAAATGTCATTATAACAATATAGTAGGAATCTTGTATTAAATTTTAAAGTATTTCTACTCAACAAATAAAGTTTTATTGACATTCATAGAAAAAAAAATTAATAGTATTGGAAACTGAAAATGTCCCTAAATAGTTCAAAACAAATCAAAATATTTTGAAAATTGTATCATGTATAGAAAATGGAAATATAAACAACCAGTGAAAATTTGATGTATTTACGGGCATTTGTTTTAAAGTTACACCAAAAACCAAAATCAATTTTCTCGAAAAACAAATTTTGTGTATAATTTTTCCTTAATTTTTCTTTTGTTTTTCACTGCGCTTTTGAAAACTATTGGAAATTTCAAATTTTGACTTCCCAAATGTACCAACTAGATTCACTTTCCCATCAAACAAGATACTGTTGAAGAAAATTGAAGCAGTTTTACTGCCCCAAACCGTGACGACAGACACAAAAAAAAAAATAAAAAAAAATAAAAAAACACGCATCATTGTAAAATCAATACATTCATCGTTCCACTCAGAATCTAAAAAGCTATCCCCACGAATATAATGTGGCTCCTAAACCATAAATGAAACTTGTGATTTCGACTGTCTAAAAAATTTCTGAAATATTTTTATGAGCGATTGAAAGTTAGATTTTTTACGAATTAATTACTCAAATTATTTTGTAGTTAAAAATTCCTATAATGTTCAATATTCACACCTAAGATTTGAAAATGTAATACTAGGTTCTTCATAAAGTTCCACAAACGTAATTCCATAAATATTTTTCTGTGAGCGTCTGACGTTAAAATGTTGACGTAATTGAATAATGATTACTCCTCATCAAACGTTTTACTAAGTTTGTTTTAATTCAAAATTAATTAATCGCCGATAATTTAAATTGTCACCAAATATTTTTATAATAATTTTATATACATGGTATAATTTTAAAAATATTTTGACTGTTTTTGAGCTATTTATAGACATTTGATATTTTTATTTTTTTTATAATGTCGATAAAAAATTTTTAGGGCCAACATTTTTATGAGACATTTTACATTCGTCATAACCCCAAAAATTACACCCAATTAACATTATTAACTGTAATAAACCATAAATTCATAACAAAATATTAAAACGAATATACCTATTTTAAATTGAAAATAAATATTACATTTTGTCATATACATTTTAAAATATACAACAAATTCACAAAACAATCGTTTCTTTTTTTAATATTTAAAAAATAAATTTATACATTCAATTGAATGCATAATCAAAATTAATTAGGAATAATAATAATAGAATGACAGTATAATAATTAATAATCTGACATATTTATCATCTTCAACTTTCAGAATAGTTTACAAAAACCACTAAAAGTTACTTATTTCTATTATAATATCCACACATAATTGGTTTTAACACACTGAAAAAAAACCCGGATCATAGAATATTGCAATATTCTTTTATTTTTATGACATTCATCAAAATTATTTAGAATATCGTCAGTATTTAACGATTTTGCTTCAGACGGTATATAGCATAGAAATAATCGCTAATATTATGTCAGATAATAACATAATATATACTATTGAGGCGCATAGAGTTATATTTATAATTTCTCAAGTATGTTTTTATCCTCATCATGTACTAAGCAGTAGAAACAGCCAACAGGTATTTTAATTGCAAGTAAAAGTAACTATAGTAACTACATAGTTTTATTTTATCTCGCATTTAGACGCAGATAAAAACTCGTCTATTTATGTGACTTGAATAGGTACATACATTTCAACCAGATCAACACGATGTTTACATACATTATCTTACAATAGTTTTGTATTCTTATAAGTCACGAGATAATTGTCTATGGTCCATTATGATTTATTTTAAAGCTATAAAAGTTGAATGAATCCTAACTATATTTATTTAAACTTTAAAGTGGGCCCGATCCCACCCCGGTGCAGCCACTTATATGATACAGATACAAATTATGTAATAACTTAACATCGGTGTACTTATGTATATAAATATATAATAATATGTAATCGAATATCAAATAGGTAGGTACCGTCATTATACAAATAAATAATGTATATAAATAAAATATGTATATTAATGTATATGAAACGTAATTATTATTAATATGTATAGGTAGATAGGTACGACGTACCACGGAGAGACGTTTAACGCGATGAATCAAATCTTGTACCTAACCTATATAATATAATATAATATTATTCAGAATTAGAACACTGTCGTTATAGCAAGTCCCTCATTTATGCATCATCGGACGGAAAAAATTAATTGAATCCTGTTCATCGGCTACGATATATATAATATAGTTTAATATTATTATACCCTCGTTAAGAAAAAAAAATGCAAATGTCTTTCGGATACATATATCATATACGGGCAAATGCCTATACGCATACCCTGCGCCACGATCTATCTATTGTCTATAATCTATATTATAATATACACGCAGCACATGTCTCGTATATCGAATTGCGTCCGTGAGAGAATCTCTTAATGCAACAAGGAATATGAGTATAGGTAGTATTACCTGATATATGTATATATTATGCACGCATACATTACTATGCAAGAACGCGTATTTAAAATATTATTATAATAAGCAAACGGTTATAAACAACGCGCGGTCTCTTCGTAATTATTATACCGTGGTTCGTGTGTGTGTGCGTGTGTGTTACGGCGCAGGGGTGATCGGGCGAGTGGCGTTTTAATGAACGAATTAGCATTTCCGGTGGCCGCGAGGACGGGGGGGGGGGGGGGGGGTTGAACGAAGACGATTTACACGGCGGCGGACGAGTGACGGAGACGCTCCGCGACTGCAACGCGTCTATTATCATAATTATTATTAAATAATATATTGTGCACGCGCATATACGACAATACTTCTGCAGGCTGTCGATGGGAAAACGGAGGCGGCACGCCGGTCGCCGACACACGCTGCACATAATATTATCGCAGCAGTTTTTGCACAAGACCAACTGTTGATGCGGCAGTCCCTTCTCCCCCCCCCCCCACCACCACAATCGTGTGTCAAGGGTGTAAGAATTTCATAACGGGTCGTCTAAACAAAAGGTGGTATAATGTACGTGCATAATATTAATATATTATATACATAATTTGATACACCCGTATTATAATATTTATGCATATATCGTGTGTCGCTTACCTATGCGCGAGATGTAGAGACGGGTCACACGCGTACGTACGTGCACCTATAATATAATAATAATTATTACTATGCACAAGAAGACCGACCGCTGCTGCAAGCGCACGGGAAAGACAAAACGCAACAACGAACAAATTATTATACTCGGCACATTATGCAAATCGTCCTTTGTCTTGTTTCTTTTACACCCCAAATGTATTATATATAACTGGTATAATAATATAATATGTTTCAGCGTCTCGTCGCCGCGCGTTATTCCAGTGTCGGAGGTATTTCGTTTTTAATTCATGAACAGGACACTGGCATAGGTAGGCATGTACCTATATAATATATTATGCACATTGTAATATTTTAATATAGGCGTGTATACATACGTCGCTAATTCGCGGCGCCGTCCTCCTCGTAGTCGTCCCCGTCGGGTTTCACACGTTTTTCATCCCGCGTCTATATATTATGGGCTTTATATTCTAAGAACAATGTAATTATATTGCACCTGGACACTGCAGTGGCATTTGTTATTGTTATTATTACGTGCATACCTTAGTATATGACGTGCACTATGCAGTGTAAGCCCAATGTATGCATATTTTATATGTACCGAAACTGCCCCGAGCGTAAGACAAACCCCGCAGCGAATCCGTCATATAATAATAATGTTATCTAAGCGCATATTATTATATTATATGCATAATATTATAACAAATGCTAACGGCCAATATACGTAAAGCAGGGTGGTTACTTGGGAGATTTGGGCCCATTTCGCCAAACCCACCTTGCCGGAACATGGTAAAATAGAAATTTGTTTCGTTGTATGTATATTAAAAAAATATTAATTTTATTTGTATCGTCAGATTAAAAAATCAAATAAAGTCAAATAAAATAGTGACTGACTATAAAAAATAAATTAAATAAATTAAATATTTAGCTATGTATAATCAGAACCGCAAAAAGCTCGGTACGTGAGCCTCTGAGATTAAATAAATAGTACGATTATACGAAATATATTATATAATTAATATGTATACAAATAAATATGTAAAATAAACAACAACAATGATAAATAGTATTATCTAAAATTCAAACCGTCAAAAATAAATGGTTGTCACTTGTCAGTAACATCTTAAAATAATAAAGTTTGTTCATTTTATAATAAAAAGTTATAGAAAGTTAGAAAACTTGGGACTTCAACCTGAGGCCCCTAATACAACCTTGGTCTTGAGGCCCCGGTGCAATGCGGTGCAAAGAATAATTAGTGTAACGCTATCTATCGGCAAAACGACTCATAATCAACTAAATATTATGATCACAGTGCTTTAATAATTATAATATGCATTAATATATTTTCAATTATAACAGGTAATTTTCTTAAATATTTTCTAATTTTAAAAACAACCTTATAAATAATTAATAATTATTTGTTTCTATAAGACTAAAATAGTGGCTCGACGCGGCGCAGTGGCTGAAATCAATCTCGCGAAGTGATTGAAAGTAAGTAACGGCCGCTGAGACTAGTTCTTCGATGGGTGACCACCCGGGTTAGTAGGTAGTGCGCAAAAACCTTGCCATATATACACGTGTTCCTAACCGACCGTACCAACCCTACCAACCTAATAGGCTAATCAGTCGTCAAAGCCTTAAATCTAATAGATAACAATTCTAAATTTTTGGTGTAAATTTCAATTACCTATCTAAGGACTACGGTTATTCGTTTTTGAATTGCGACAAAGTAAAAATCGACGAGAAATCGTTAATTGGGTGATTATTCAATGTCGTAAAAATGTGAACTTCAAACGCTGATAAAAATTGATTTGACGAATTTTATCAAAATTCTAACTCCAGATGCTCATTAAAAATGATTGGGTACCTATTTATGTTCAAATATTTTTGAAATCACACTAATAAAAACTTACGAGTGACCTTGAATTAAGTTTCAAGTTTATTGACTGAGCGAACAATTTTATATCGACAATAATAATTACAATCTAATTTTTCTTATGCCTATATAAAAACTCAAAAGAGTTAAAATATTTTGAAAATGTTATGGTGTATAATAAATGATATAATATAAATATTTGCGGAAGATTGCATGTAACTAGCTACACTGTTACACCTAAAACAAAAATACAAAATCGATTTTTTCAAAAATTGGTTTTCCATAAAAAATCTCAGTTTTTTTAAAATTTTTTTTTAGTTACAAATAATATTTACAAACCTGTGTATAATAGTTATAAATATATATAAAAAAAAATATTAAAAAATAATAGGATTCTACATTTGGTAGTCTAGCTTATGGGTTAGGTTAATATTTTTAATCAATGTATAGACCACCTTAAGAGTATTTCATAAAATAATGCGACACAAATCTGCTTTTTACTATCAACATCAATACCTATGTAATATTAAATAAAGTATTATTTTAATATCTAACATGATTTAATAATTATTTTACAAATACAAATTCCGGTAACTATATAGTCACAGGTGATTTTCTGTAGGCTATAGGCTATAGAGTATAGGTTTGTTGGAAATTAATTTTCAACCAATTAGGTACCGATAAATCAAAATATATTATACTTATAGTTATATCTGTGACATACACGCATATTGAATAGCGCTTTACGTATTTACTGTATACGTCTGTACTTACTTTATTATAGTTATTGGATATCTGTAACTTGTACGTGCACCTTTTACGTAATTATTTTCAATTTTGTTTTATTATTAATGTAATATAGACAGTCTGCGTTTCGGTCAGCCGTCGGTGATGACGTGCAGTTCTCGTATAGGTACGGTTTTCCTTGTAATAGAGGAATTAATGTATTATCACTACTGAACAGCATATTTTTTTTTACTATTTTATTTGTCATTTACATTAATTAGGTACTTAACGAAGCAGCCATCCCTACCTACAATAATAAATATAATTTTTAAAAAAAAAACTGTGACTAATTTTATTCAAATGCATCGAGTGACGAGTATCGGAGTATCTACTATCTATAGTATCGCGATACTGCTTTTTGAGGATCTTGCCAAGTAACCCAATCCTGCTAGGTACATTGATGGTATAGATAATCTCTACGGATATCATCCATGTTGAAAATTGCTCTGATTAATGATTATATATAACTGCAGGCTATTTAAATAAATACTTTATAGTTTAAATATTTAAATATTACTAAAATGATTCGCATAAATGCATCATTCCCATATTATCTGAAGGAGGACTGTTTACTCTTTATATAACACCAAAATATGCTATTTATATCAGGTATACCGCAGTGGCGTAATTAGGAGAATTCGTCCTATAGGGGGGGATATACATTTTCTTACACACAAAATATTAAATTTCTAAGTACATTGGTGTGTATATAATATTATGAAGACTCTGGGGGGGATTTATCCCCCTCATCCCCCTTAATTACGCCCCTGGTATACCATATACAATACAGGGCACTATACCATATTTAATGATGGCGACAATGCAAAAAGGCATATTAATTGATATTTTCGTAATTATTCAGGAGAGCCAAATAAATATTTTTTAACAATAATTACATTTTATAGATCATATTTTTAATTTAGAAAAATATGGTACCTAAGAATAAAAAAGATGAGTTGTACTCTATTTAAGACAGTAATACTTTTTAGTCAAACATTTTTATTAGTTAGAATAAAATTGGGTATTATTATATAATTTGGTGCTTACGCTCTATTAATTTCCTTACCTACCTGTAATTTTAGTACGAGTATTTTGGTGCTTATGTCCTATTAATTTTCTTCTTATTATATGAATATTCAAGTAAAAAAAAAAATTATTATTACAAAAATACAAATAGTCTATCATAGTCTATAATCATTAAATCATTAATCATAAATATATTACATGTTATTTTTTAATAGAAACGTAGATAAATATTTTCTTTGGAATAAAATAACTTCATACGATATTGCATTTTAAGATTACGATGTATTATTTTATTACTAGCCCTCCGGTCTAGCCAAGGGAGACCCCCAGACCCCCCTCCCTTTTTAGTTGTAAGTTGGGGACACAGCCGAATAATTATAAAAGTCGCCCTTATATGCGAAGGTGATTTGGTGAATTTCTGATGAGGCCGGGCTCGTTTCGAAGGCGGGAAACTTTGAAAGTAGAATATCAGTGTCTAGAAATCTCCCATGACCCGTGAAAATCGGCAATTACATGATACTACCCCCCAGCGTATGTCCAGAGTTTTTTTGTATGTTTACAAAAATAAAAATTCGAAAACCTGCATGTTAGAGTGTCTAACAAGTCAGTCATCACCCGTCTTAAGACAAAACCAAAATTAGCAATCCGCCTAGGTGGATAGAGTAGTATGTGCCGTCGCGTGTCCGGTGCTTTTTCTTATGTAAAAAATGTAAAGTCGAAAACCGTGTTGGAGTGTCTAGCAAGTCAGTTATCTCAAGTCAAAATCGATTACCTAACTTTCAAGTTAGCTACCTAGGTAGGCAATCTGACTTCGTACGATATTGCATTTATTAAGATTATGACGTAGGTACCTATTATTTATTGTCAACCGAACAGACAACAGAAAATAGTTTTTTTTATAAAAAATCTATTATTAACTATAATAATGCTGTTGTCGCTTAGGCCCACACACCTATAAACTAGGTTTAAACTAGTTTATAGGTCTATATGCTTTAGGCCCCATAAATTAAAATCCTATGGCACTTATCGCTTATGCTAACATTTAAAACTAAATGTCGCTTATTCCCAATTTATACACATAGGTACCTGTTAATTAATTTATACTTTTTGGCGCGTATGTTTAAATTTTCGTTTTTAACTGCTAAATTTAAATTAAGCACATCCATTACGGCTCATATAGGTACGACACTTAATGTAAAACGGAGCAGTAATCACTTGCCAACCTTTTTTTGTCTTTAAAGCTGATATTTTTAAATAGCTGTTTATTGTAATGGTGTGCAAATTAGGTAATTATTTGTTTTAACTAGTTAAGTTAATTTATACAGAAAAAAAAATTGTGGGCAAGTGGGTGTCGTTCTGCTGTACAGTAGGTGACAAGTGGGCCACTGTAATGGATGGAGTTAAATTTGAATTCAATGATATAATATCATTGTATTGGAAAAAAGATTCTGAGCGAAGATGGTCAGTTAACCTATGATAGGTATAATATATTACTAAGTATATTTTATGATATTATTGTGAACAAAGTAATTTATTTACCTATTTACGTGGAACATTGTTTTAAATTTTCAATCCTTAGCTATAAAAGTTGAACATTTTATACATTTTGTCAAAATTCAAACTTTAAATGTTTATAAAAAAACTGCTATTGTAACAATATATCAGGAGCTTTGTATTACATTTTCATATTTTAGACTCAACAAAATAATTTTGATGACTTTTATAGGAAAAAAAACTATAAACATTGGAAACTGAAGGTCCGTAAACAGCTCAAAAAAACTAGATTCACTTTCCCATCTAACAAGATACTGTTGAAGAAAACCAAAGCGGTTTTACTGCCCCAAAAAGTGATGACAGACACAAAAAAAAAACACACGCATTGTAAAATCAATACATTCATCGCTCAGAATCTAAAATGTAAATTAAGCTTAAAACTTTAAAGTTACTATTATTTTCATTAATACAATTATTTTTTTATCCAAAAATATATTAGGTACTAAAGATTTATTTAAAATTAGTATAAATATAGGCATCACTAAGGGATATTTGAGTGATACTTTTGCTAGCTCAAAATTATATTTAAAGTTTATTATTCAAGAAAATGATTTGTTTTTATAGTTGGAAGTTGTAACTTACAGTATGAAGTAAAAATATCAGTTAATAACATTTTTGATTGTTAAAATGTATAACACATTCTAATAATATAATCAAGTTTAGTTAAAATTATAAATAAACTAAATAAATGCAAAATATATTTGTTATAAAAAATAGTAATACAAATTTGTTCACGTTTGAAAAATTAAACAGACTGCAATTTGTTATGGATAATTTTTTCTTACCCTGGAATTGTGATTCTAGTGACGCCAATGAGTATACAAACATGTATGGCAGTGGTTCTTTACTTTTGTGGCACACGATCTTAGTAAAAATATCTTTGAAAACACAGTGCCCCCGAATTTATGAAAAAAAAATTTTTTTATTTTTTTAGGAGCATTTGCACATATTTTTATACAAGTTTCTTTTTTCATTACAAACGATGGAAAAAATACCTATATAATTCAATAATAATTAATATCCAGGAATATTGTGTGTGTAAGACCGAGAAGATGATAGCGTTTCAGACCCCTGACATGAGTGTCACACTGTTGCAGATCCCGAAGGGGTGTATGAGATACTGGGACAACTGGGTAAATTAATCATATTTTTCTTTTCTTAATAATGGTTACCCTATAACTGTACCGCTTAAAGTTCATTATCTATGCTACTATGCATATATATTATGTTTGGTGAAAATGCAATTACACTATTATCATAAATTATTATTTAGTATCATTTACTTATAACTTATTACTATACAGTCATGACAAAGTATGTAGGTATGTCAGCAACATTGTGATACACATATCCCTCACTTTCAACCTCATGTTGAGTTCTGTCTTTCACTGATGTCATATTTTATTAAAGCATCAAGATCATAGAACTTATAACATAGAAAACAGTGGAGATACACAGATAAGATTCAAATTTGTATTTTTGCTGTGTTTTGCTGTTGACATACCTATGTATTTTGTCATGTATACAGTATACCTATACTTTGTTTACTGGTTTCACATATTTTGCATTTATATACGTTATATTGACAGTCCTGTAAAGAATATTTTTAAAAAGTACTTGAGTAAATACTCAAATACATTTTTCTTTAAGTATTTAAGATACTACTCAAATACTTTAATTGTAAAGTATTTCAAATACTACTCAAATACTTTGAAAAAGTATTTGGAATACTTTTCAAATACTTTTGGTTTTTAAAGTGGGTTTCTAATTATCGTAATATAAACACATAGGTAGTAGGTAATCTAATAGTTATCTAATAGTTTTAAAGGGAATATTGTTATTCAATATTCAATAACTTTTTTTAGAAATCTGGTTTTCACAAATCTGTGGGCTTTGGCTAACACAGAAATACAGAATATTAAATAAAACTATTAAATATTATTGCAGTTGACAATAATATTTTTTCAACCAATTATTTTGAATAAAAATAAAATGTTCGAAATAAAAAACCAAAGTATTCAATACCAAAAAGTATTTAAAATACCATTCAAAATACTTCATTCTGAAAGTATTTAAAAAGTTATTCAATACTTAAAAAAGTATTTGAATACTTTTACTCAAATACTTTTACTTAAATACTTTACAGGACTGTATATTGATCACTATTATAATAGAGTCCAGAAATAGTGGTAAACTTTTTGCAGAGGAAGCCTTTAAAGGGCTCATTTTGTTTTTATTGGATTCATATGATATACTGTTAGCAGAAAAACAATTTTGTGAATAATTATGTTGATTGATGGTTTATTTCCGCAATGATGGGCAATGACAACAATCCTGAGTTACATAATTCTAAAGAAAAAAAAGATAAAAAAAATTAGGCATACATACTATTAAGTTAATTAGTTGAAGATTTATAAAAAAAAAACAAACATAAAGAAATCAGGAGACATGCATTGTACATTTTAGCTTATTTACATTTTTTTTTTTTGCTATTATTCCTCAATTAATTCTTGGTTATTACTACTTATCAGCTGTATAAAATATTGATTTGAAATAATAAATAAAATAAATCTTCATCATAAAAAATATGAAATACTGAAGTACATAAATAATATTGAGATAATTTCTTCATTGGTGATTAAATGAATCATAATAATTGTATTCATACTGGAGCAAAACCATTAGTTTGTGATATTTTTGGGACAGCATTTCATGCACTCACAAATTTATTTCTACATACATAGGGGAAAAAAACATTAAGTTTATTCTGCTGTATCACATACACGGTTATCTACTCAGGTTGGGAATCGGCGTATAATTCTCCATAGCGAGTTTTGACCCGCACGGCGTGCATGCGAACTAACAGTGCTGCCTGTCACGGGACCATTGATTAATGAATAAGTGATTACAAAAACTTGTTGACGTGATGATTTTTTCGTATTAGTTACATTATTTTCATGTACTATTTAACTATTTAACTATTAAATATTGTTAAGCCTTTGCATATTAGTGTATAGGTAGTTATTTTAAGAGGATATCAGCACACTATTCGTTTTCTCTCTCTGGCCCACGCGCAACATAGACAAAACGCGTTAACGCAAAATCATTTTTTCTATGCGTTTAAGTAATCTTAGAGTAAAGTCACCTATTACAAAAAAGATAGAGAATAATATTTTTGAGGGAATGACATATCGATTTTATATTTTATTATTATTTGACTTTGTATTCCACTTTCAAAATAAATAAAAAAATGTTGTAAATTTAAATGATGTTTA
>NC_042495.1:98460654-98462181 GCF_005508785.2 Acyrthosiphon pisum | reverse complement strand
TAGGAAAATTAAATTTTAAATACCTACATATTTTAGAAAAAGTGTGATAAAATTATAATATTATTATAGTTAATTTATGTATTTTATTTCTGGGAACTAATTATTATGATTGATTTGTAGATGAATTAAATTATTAAAATAAAGGTATTTAAAATTTCTTATTGAGTGATTTAATGTATTTTGCTTGTATTATGATCCTCAAACCTTATTTAGCCACTAAAGAAAAAAAATCAAAATCAATTAATAGTAAAATAAATACTATAATATTGTAATTTGTAATATTCATTATGTCTCACTACCACAGTTTTAAATAACTGCATAAAACAAAATTTCTAGTGGGGATTGTCCCACTAACTCTCCCACAATTTTATTACGCAATAACCTTGTTTACAATTAATATTTCAATTTTTACATGACGAAAAAGTTTTACATTTTGTAAATTCCCGTCGATAACAATATAACAATATAATTATTATTATGGTCCTGTGACTACTAGCGCTTTAGTTCATCAAAACACCGTTTTGGGGTCAGAATTCTTATCTCGTTTGAGAAAATAACTGTGATCACATAAGAAAAATATTTTAGGTTTTAATGCATACAAAATATTAATTGTTTGTTTTTTTTTTCTGTGGATTCAATATTTATTGAATATTCTATTTAATGAAAATTACAAACTACTTACATGTTCAATCAACAGTTGTGGTCATTGTTATGGCACTTCTGAGTGAAATGTCCACGTAGAGGACTGTCTACAACTTTGTTGGTTCATAGTTACAATTCAGGTGATGTCAGTACATATCTGTAAATTGTGTACAAACAGTTAGATACATCATGATTTTTTTAGATTCTGAACGAAGTGATGAATGTATTGATTTTACAATGATGTGTGTTTTTTTTTTTTTTTTTTTTTTTTGTGTCTGACGACAACTTTTGGAGCAGTAAAAATGCTTCGATTTTCAAAAGTTGTACCTTTTCTGAAAGGAAAGTGACTCTAGTTGGTACTTTGGGGGGTCAAAAGTGAAAATTTCTCAATACTTTTCAAAAGCGGCAGGAAAAACCTTAAAAAAATAACGGAAAAACGCGAATTTTTACGCAAAACCAATTTTTGACAAAAACGAAAACTTAATTTTACTGTAACTCAAAAAATAATTATTGTAAGCACTTGAAATTTGCAACAGATGTTTATATTAACGTTGTCTATACAGGGTTAAATTTTCAAAGTGTTTCGACTTTTTTCGAGCTATTTATAGACAAATGAAATTTTCAATTTTTCTAAGTATTTTTTTTTAAAATAACGATAAAAAATTTTTGGGTTGGATAGAAAACTTTGAAAATTTAATAACAAGGTTTCTTATAAGTTGTTCTCACAGTGATAAAAAAAAAATCCAAAATCGTTAGTCACAATTTTTTTTTATAAGTGCTTAAAGTTTAAATTTATACGAAATATGTCAAATTGCGAAAATTTGGCAAGTAATTTGTGGTTGAAAAATCGTAAAATTTTTTTCTTTTATAACTAAGCCTTTTAAA
>NC_042495.1:98397955-98459988 GCF_005508785.2 Acyrthosiphon pisum | reverse complement strand
AACGATTTTGATATTTGTATTATTCAAAAAGTATGAGTCGTAGACACTTGAAAATTTTACCAGTTGTTTAAATTGACATTTTCTTTATATAGTTTTATTTTCAAAATATTTCACTAATTTTTAATCTATTTATAGGCAATTGAAATAATCGATTTTTTTTGATTTTTTTTTTATAAATGTTGATAAAAAAAAATTAGCTGGGACAAAATACTTGAAAATTTAATAGAAGGGTCCACATATGTTGTTCTAACTCCCATTCAAAAATTATAAAAATACATAGGCACAATTTTTTTTATAAGCATTTAAAGTTCAAATTTTGACTAAATACGTAAAAATTACGGCAATGTTCAAATAATCTTAAACAGAAATTCATAAAAGTTTTTCTTTTTAATTCTAAGATTTGGAAATTTAATACAAGGCTCCTAACATATTTTTACTTTAGCAGTTGCAAAATAAAAGGAATACATTGTCACAATTTTTATTTATAAGCATTTAAAGTTCAAATTTTGACTAAATACGTAAAAATTACGGCAATGTTCAAATTATCTTAAACAGAAATTCATAAAAGTTTTCCTTTTATATCTAAGATTTCAAAATTTAATACAAGGCTCATAATATATTTTTACAATAGCAATTGAAAATTATAAAAATACATAGGCACAATTTTTTTTATAAGCATTTAAAGTTCAAATTTTGACTAAATACGTAAAAATTACGGCAATGTTCAAATAATCTTAAACAGAAATTCATAAAAGTTTTCCTTTTATATCTAAGATTTCAAAATTTAATACAAGGCTCATAATATATTTTTACAATAGCAATTGAAAAATAAAAGAAATATATAGTCACGATTTTTTTTTTATAAGCATTTAAAGTTCAAATTTTGACTAAATACGTAAAAATTACGGCAATGTTCAAATTATCTTAGACAGAAATTCATAAAAGTTTTTCTTTTTAATTCTAAGATTTGGAAATTTAATACAAGGCTCCTAACATATTTTTACAATAGCAGTTGCAAAATAAAAGGAATACATTGTCACAATTTTTATTTATAAGCATTTAAAGTTCAAATTTATACGAAATATGTCAAAATTGCGAAAATTTGCAAGTAATTTAGTGGTTGAAAAATCGTAAAAATTTTTTCTTTTATAACTAAGTTTTTAAAATTTGGTACAAGGTTCTCCATAAGTTTTTCTTTAAAAATAATATATCCTAGACTGACAAATCATCTCCGTTCAGAATCGTTTTTCGTATACAATGATATAATATCATTGGATTCAAATTTAATTCCATCCATTACAGTAACCCACTTGTAACCTACTGTACAGCAGAGCGACATCCACGACTTACCCGCCTTTTTTTATATATAGATTTACATCCATGGTTGCAGAATTATAGCCATGGATGGGCCGATTAATATTTCAATGTACCATATTTTAAAGCTCAAATTATTTCAATATTATATTTGAAATTAACCAATGTAGTAGTTGTGAATCTCTAAAAATAGATGTGTAAGACTACACAAATAATTGTACCATATCATATTTCTATTTACTATTTAGTGCCTATATTAATTTTATATTCTTCTTCTTCTTCTTCTATTGGCTATTCTACTCTCTAAGAGTTTTAGCCGTCACTACAATAATATTTTATATTAGTTTATTATTATTAACAATATATTGTAAATTATTTAAAATGAAATAAAAAATGAAAACAACTGTATTATTATTCTATTTGGGTAAATAAAAAAATTCTATACATTATCAATTGAATAACCAACTAATTTGAATGTTACTGTTATAAAATAAATATTTTCTTATTTAATTAACCTGGGAAATTAAAATATTATTTATTTAATTAATAATTTTGATGTAGGCATACTTAAAACTTTTAATACTAATATTGATGCAATTAGATATTGTACCTATTGCATTTTAATTGTTTGTAGCTTAGTTAGTATTGTTCTAGGTATTGTTAAAATTATGAACTTTGTGGAAACTTCATGAAATACTACATTCTAAATAAAATAAAAAGTATAGGATTTATTTAAAACAAATTAAACCATTAATATCTGGTTGAAAATAAAGTGATAAATAATGTTAATTATTAAAATAAAATACAGTGAACTTAATAAATATACCTTACATAAGTATTCTCAAATGTCTCCTTTGAATCTTGGACACAACTTAATGATACGAGTAATGTATTTGGCACTACCTGCCATCATTGCTCTCGAAAAATGACATGTTATATTTGTTTAGGTTCCCCGTAGGATGGATATCTATATGCATATAATATGTAGTTTAGCACAGGTAATCGTTATAGATAAACACATAACAATAGTTTTAATATAAAAAGTATAATAGTACCTACCTTAAAACTTGTACTCCGATGAGGTCATACTCGTGTTTTCTGTATTTCACTTGACCTTTGCTTTAGACATAAAATATATTTTATTATTTAAATAGATACATTTTATATACACGTAAATAATAATAAATGTTCAAGACATTAAGATTTTAGATCTTTAAACCTACTAGTGAATTCCAGCGTAGCAAGCTACCGGTGTACAGTTTCATTACATTTGTCACGTTTCAAAAATCCTCAAAGTGGTAGTATTTATGCAGGAACAATGACGAGTGCACAACCACCTCACAATTGATTTGGTCAACTTATATTTGGATTGCATTATCAACGAGTGCGATTGACAAAAATATTATTAAACGCTGTATAACAAATAAAAAATAAACCAATATAATACTATGTATTTAAAAGTCAAAGGATAGGTTAAACCCATTTCTATTAAGCAGTATTCACATTTGAGTAGCGAGTTTAAGATGTACTTAGTCAATCTAAAATGTCGGTGAAGAAAGCCCTGTGACTCCATAACTATTTGATGATATGTAGTCAAATACTATAAATCATAAATGTCATACTTACAGTATTTGATAATTTGAAGTATTGCTGACTGCCGATACTCGAGAGCCTCAGTATGCCACGTATCAACACAGTAAGTTCATGAAAATTTTGAAGTTAGACATTTGAATGAGCACGAAAGCCTCCCATCATAATTTTATAATAAATATTAAATAATAATAACTTTATTATCTACAAACACAGAATAAATGCTACAAATTCCGACTCTCATTCGTTCGACCCCCCATATCATATTTTATCAATTCTGATAAGGTTACCAATAACCGCAATACTGCATACTGTATTGCCTATGCGTATCTTAAAAGGAGTTTTAATAAACATATTTATTTTTCTGACATAAATCGAGATTCAAGATGGATATAATATTATAATAATTATTATTTTTGAGATTTTACTATTAAATATTAATTATGTTAGCGCCTAGCTTATTCTGCATAGCATTGGTCCGGAGAGATTAAATGCCTATTCATGACTGCCCTTCTAAAACTCTGTAAGCTGCACTGAAATTAAATTATTTGGGTTGTTTTACACCTGTATTTTATGTCCCCAATCATGATAAGTAATAACTATTTAATCTACCAGGTAATATTTGTAATAAGTAATAACAAATATAGCCGATTAAAAAATTATGTTGTACCTTTGCTAAGTATCTGAAAAACAATATTGACCAACAATTTTCATTTTATAATACCTAGACCCAATAAATCTAATTAGGTAATGAAATATGTATTTCAGATTATGAACCGAGTGATTTTACAATGTAGTATTCTGTACAATTTTAATTACGTTTTTGTTTGTGTCTACGCACAAACGTGAATGAATTTATCAAAATCACAATAATTAGCTAATTGTTTTGTAGTAAGAAATTCATAAAAAATATTCTTTTTATATTTAAGATCTAAAAATGTAATACAAAATGTCCCATAAGTTTTAACTACTTATAACAAAAAAAAAAAGTGTGACGGATAGTCAAATTTATTTTTTATGAGAGTTCGAAGTTAAATTTTTTTTGGCGTTGGATATTTACTAATAAATTTCTCTTCAATCGATTTTTCATATTTTGTTGTAATTCAAAAACGAATAACCGTAGAGATACTTAAAAGAATTACCAAATGTTTATTTATGTTTTTATTTATTTTATCATTTTCCACACATAATACAATTTTCAAAATATTTTGACTCATTTTGACTTAGTTTTAGACATTATAATTATAATTTTTTTAAATTTTTCTATGAATTTCGATTATATACATTTTAACAAATTCGATGTGTGTTTATATTATTTACCGTTTTTCCTTAAATTTTACCAGAAACCACCTTCAAAGTCAAAGATTGAATCAATTTTTCTACTATAAAACGTGTCCATCATAGTGCCAAATTTTCTCTTTCATGCACCAACTCGTCGGCATATGCCTCAACTCAGGAAACGATAACGTGGTGTATATAGGTACAAAATATATATAATGTTATTGAACATACATTTTAATACAAAAATACAATAGTAAGCTATATAATATGGTGGTGAGTGCAGAGTGGTGTTACGACCTGATTCTGAATACTGATAGCTAAGACTGTGAGAGTTGTTACGACCTAAGTGGTTTGGGTATCCCTAATCATCTGACGAGCTCTTGTGACGGTCTTCCTTATACGTATATGATCTTATCATTAAGAGTGGTGTCGTGGTGGTATAGAGCGACTTTACTGTACAAGGTGGGTTTTTGGGTCTCGTAACATAATTTGGTATTCCGGTCGATTCGTATCCTTTCTCGTGGACATCGGGTCTACGATTTTTCCGAAAAGAGACGTGTGACAAATGACAATACTTTTATTAAATCAATACTGTGTTCACTACTACACTCTTCGCACTGACCTAAACATGCTTACGATATTAATTGCCTTATTAATTGTGTCACCACACCATTCGTAATGTCTGCTAATGTATTCTATACTCAATATTATACATATATTTTATAGGGTTTACGTAACAGTTCACTCATAAAAATCATACATCGTTGTAAAATAAATACATCAGCACAGAATCTAAAATAGTAATATGTTTGAATTTTTAACGTATGTTATAACTCATTTATCCCACCAGAACCCTGCTTAATGGGATAAATTATTCATATATTTTTACATGTCAAATTTTATTTTTACTGTTATTAATCTGAATTTCTTGAAAAAAACAAGAAAAGTTTTCCTATAAATTGTTATATTTTAAGATATATAATAATAAAAAGTAGTAAAAATACAAAGCTTAATTAAATACTATGATTAAAATATAAATACTAATAATTTATTAAATTTGTATTCTCAACCTATTTTTAATAAAATTAAACTGTTTATTGCTGTGTAGTATTTCTATAATTAATTACATTATGCCCGGGGCCTATCATAGGCAGCCTTTGCAAGTCTAAATCATATTTCTACCATATAAGTACCTACCATTAAAATAATAATAATTAAATTTAATATTTTGATGATAAATATAATTTTCTGTACCGAAAGAAACACGGTTTTTGAAAATGAGAATGAAATTGAGGACATGAATATTATTGGTTCTCTAGCATGCGAAGAAACAATACTAACCCCTAGAAAGGCTACTAAAGTAACGCCAAAACAAAACAAATAAAAACTTTCTGTTTTTCATGAAAATGTATTCGGTGGGTTTACAGCGACGGACACAACGAAAATGACTAAAAAAATTAATACCTAGGACCGCATGCCACTGTGAAATGTAAATGTTCTCGGACTCTCTTCACGACATGGGTATAGAATTTTATAGAATTTATACTAATAATCACAGCCTAATTATGTCACAAATATGGTCAATGTAAATAGTACTGCGGTTGAAGAGTTATTTTTTTTAATTTGGCCAAAAAATCTAAACATCTGGTTGAAGGATTCTTTGGTTTTCTTATTGAGGGGCAGGTATTAATCCTCAAGGGAAATTAAATAAGTCCATGGCAAGCCTCGGTATTTTTAATTCTTTGTAGGTAGGTAGGTACCTATACGAAGAAAAAAGTTACGTGTATAGTTAAGCATGTGAACAGGTATTGTAACAAACATATTATTTTGAATATAAAACATGTGTAATATATGAGTGATTAACTAAAACATTTGTAGTTTATAAGTTATAACCGATATAAAAACCTAAGACTTTTATTTTGGTTACCTATTAGAACAGGTGAGCGGTGAGAAAAATCGTAAACCAAAACAGTAAAATTTGTTTTGGTTCTAACACAGTTGCATTTTAATACATAACCTACAGTTATTCATAATAAATGATAATAATAAATAATTATTACATTAAAATTTATAGTGTGTGGTTTAAGGGCTTAATTTTTACCGAGGAAAGTAAAAAAGTAAATTTTTAAGTTAAATATTTTAAAAACATATAAGTGTACACTGTATACCTATAATATTATATATCTAGCAAGACTTAAAACACTTAAAATAATAATGTACATGGGGTGCGGAAGCGGCGTGAATATCTCGAAAAAGAAGTCTGTACCTATACTGTCCCACTCTGTAAGTCGAATGCCAAACGTCCATGTCTAATACGTTCGATATTTAGTACCAAAAGTATAGCATAATAAACGTTTATCATCGTTTTCTTTATTTGAAAACTATGCCACAACCATGATTTCTCTTTTTCAAGTATTGGCACAAAGTCATGTGATTAAATAACCATTATTGCATAATGGTCTATTGAACGTAGAATTTGAAGACGATCCGATAGAAAAACAATAATTATTTTAATATAGATTTTAAGGTAACTAAAAAAAAAAAAAAAAAATCTATCTTAAATGTTTGTAATTTAAGGAGGAAATATGGGTTTCATTATGAGGCACCTAAATTGTTGGGGCCAAGTGCCCGCATCATGCACTTGCGTAAATGTGGGCCTGCGTTTGCCTTTGATAGTTTATTATTATTTAGTTATAGGTATCGGTGATTATATTACATAAGCATAATATAATATACAGTTTTGACAAATAACAACTTAAAACAAAGAGTTTTTATTTTCTCGATTAATGTCGATGTTTTCATCTCGTCGGCCGAGACAATAACATAACGTTTTGAGCATTCTTTAGTCTATTGTTCATACTATAAAAGGAACTTATATTAGTGGGATGATTCGTTTTTGTTTTTGCGTAGGTACTGATACATATTCTCTCGGTAAACTTAAAATAAATGCATATCTACCCACCAAGTAAAGTTGTATATTACCTACACACGTCACTCACAATATAGTACGATGAAGTAAACCATAATAATGTAATATAATTTTATGTATTAACCAACATTTTATATGGAGTAGGTCGATTGCAATATTCTTGATAATATATTTTATTTTTCTATTTTATTGTGTGCTATACAGACGAATGCTTGTGATCTCCAAATTATTGTTTTTTTTTCCACAAGTCTAAAACGTCCCTATTTCGGCAAAGAATGTGGCGAGCGAATACCTTGTCACTTGTCAGTTGCCAAAGTATGATTATTAAGTACCATGAACTAAGATATCTTAGTCCGTGTTAAGTACCTATTTAATTTTAAATCAAGTAAACATCATCATTGGTCTATAACTCTATATTATTAAAACAATGTAATTATAATTATAATATAATAATAATTAATAATAATAATAATAATAATAATTATAATAATTATAATATAATATATATTACTCTCAATTTTTAAACGGATGAAGTACCTTCACTAGAAGGTCTCTTCATTCTGTGTTTCCTGTGTGTACTAATCATGTGCTTATCATTATAAATCAAGCTTATATTGTTGAACTATTGTAACAGATTGCCTAATAAAAAAATTATGATAAAAAAATAATTCTTCAACGAAATTATTTTATTCCCAAGTCACTCTGATCAGAGTGTTGCGATTACAGTCTAAATTTTTCAAAAATGTCAGGTCACTAGGTAGACATTTAATATTCAGAAAACAACCTTTTTGTTTTTTTATTCAATTTTGGTTTGATCAATATTTAAAATTGACGTTTTGAAACATTAAACGAATGTATGTTAAAATAATTTGATTTAACTCTTTCGGATAGTATTAAATTATTTAATGCACGTGTAGCTAATATAATATACTGTTTTTACTCGACAAGTATACATTTGAGCTCTGGAATTAAATTTAAATTAAATTTTAAAGCTGGTATGAATTAATTAAATAACGTGTTAATAGTATAAATTGTTGAACCAATAAATATAATAAAAATATTCAGTGGAATTTATTATTTTTTGATGTAAGTATAGATTTATGTCGATGTAAATAATATACCTATTTAATTTTCATTAATATAAAATAATTGTTTTTTATAGTTTAACTTTGAACATAGGTTAGTCAAGCACCTATTCTATTTTACTTTATATCCATATATAAGTGTTTAACTATTTAACTGAGTTGATATAAAAAGGTTGGGTCTTGTAGAATGTAGGTATCATTTAGGTTTTCACCAATATTTAAGATAAAACATTGGTAAAATATTATATTGTTATTATTCATAATTGTTCATTATTATGCCATTATAATTATTATGGTACAATTTCCCAAACAATAACATTAAAATATAACAGTGTACATTATTTTATTTACATAACACAAAACAATCAAACATAAAATAATAATAAAAATGTACATAATATTTAGTCTATAAACTTTGGGTGTTTTAATATTTTCCCTTTAATTAAATTCCAATATTTGTATTAGTATCAGTATAAATAATGTATTAAAGTGTATTCTATTAAACAAATACGTAAAAAAAAAATGAAATACATACTACATACAATATAAATAACAATGACCACTTTTATATTGGTTCCTAAAGGTCGTAACAATAATAATCTATCTAATAAATGACTATTATAGTGAATAATTTGCAATAATAACGTAGGTACGTAAAATAAAATATTATTTAAAATATCATTTTGGTTAACGAAAACAACTCCAAAATTAGTAATTTTAAACGATATCTATAACTTTAGAAATATTGAGCAAATGAGTAAAATATATAATGAAAATACAAATTGTCACAAATATTTGGTTCTGGTTATGACTTTAGTATTGTTATCGAGCCTATAATTTGTATAAACACAAAAGAAAAATAAATAAATAGGACATCTAAATTAAAAAAGGTATTACACCTATAATGAGCATCAGCAGGTGTTAGTCAGTGTTTCAATTACAACAGAAACACAGAAAACAGAACTGATTGCAAACGAAAAGTTTTGTTGGGCGCCAAGTAGTATATAATGCGGTTATTCGAATTAACTTTGGCGATCTTCAACAAAATACAATTTACGAATTCAATAAACAAATCGCAATTACCAGAAACAGAGTACACGTTTTGGTTTCGTAATTTTGATCTAAAAACCACGTTTATAAAAATCAAGGAACAAGAGCATATTGCACGAGTAGATGATAATAATTCAAAGTCTTATTTCTGCATTTGGACATGTCATATTATAAACTGCAGTCAACATTCGACAATTTATTTATAGTTCAAATGATGACAGGTTATGGAAACCTTTAAAAATAATTGACTTTAGTGTGATGTCTCTGCAGAGGCGTCTTCTAATGCGAAACAAATATAACTATCTAATACACAAGGGCCGATAATATATGATGTTATTACGATTTCGAACCATTTGATATAACAATCGAGTAAAATGTTAGTGCGTTTAGTGATAAGTCTGTTGGAACTACGCTCTAATTTTCCTCAGGTTGTCTCTACCTCCGAACGACCTGATCGACTCGAGTAGATTTTCCCTGGGATCGACGTTCGTTGAAATTTCCCTGGGTTTCCTTGACCGGCCCATTAGCTTACCAAAAGTGTACGAGCTGCGGTCAGCGGATGATTTCTTTTCCAACGGTCTTAATGTTACGTTGTCGTCATTTTCACCCGTCAGCACGATTGCACTGCCGTGGTAACTGTAGCCGCTGCTGAGTTTGGCTTGAGCTTTGATCGCTTCGGACAGGGCCAACACCGGGCTGGCCGTTTGCAATTGTTCAGCGTAAGGTTTCTTCAGTTCGACCGACTTCACTATCGGCACCCTGGACACGGGCTTGTTATTGCAGTTGTAGTCCTCGTCCAATGACTTGTTCGTGTCTTCGCCGTCGGCCTTTCGCTGTAACCTCTGCCTAATTCCAATGACGTAGTCCCGGTCGGTTTTGATGCTCACCTGCCTTTTGGGCCGTTCGTTCCACGTGGATAGACTGATTTTCGGGGGGCCCGTGTATAAATACCTCTTAACCTTTTCGTCTTTATTGACCGGTATTTGGGCTTCCGGTTTGTCGTTAGGAAATTCACGTCGTAAATCTAATATATTGATTTTACCGGGCTCTCCGTGAAGTTTATTTTTGGATGATTGAACGTGTGTAACGGTAGCTGGCGTCTCCACCGTCGCAGAATTTTGCTCACACATAACTTCTTGACACTTGGGTTTCAGAAAAGCCACACGCGTTCGAAATTCATTGAATTCGGTTGTTTCTATTTTTGGATTTGACACATTCGTTTCGAGTGCATTCTCTTTAAACGGACTCTCGTTGTTTTTTTCTGATATTGCTTCCGAAAGTGATGTATTTGGAATATTAGAAACTTCATCAAAACTGTAAAATAATTCGTATTTAAATTAGATATGAAATATATAGTGTTTATACTACATAGGTACATATTATATATTAAATTGATAAATTAAAATAAGCCAATTCAATTAACCGTGTAATGCATATTATGTATAAATAAAGGATTTTATTGGGAAAACAGAAACTCGGAATCCTAGGTATCATGTATACAAAATGTCGATGGTTAACTCAATTCCTATTAATATTTGTAAATACATAGAAAATATACTACTTTAAAACAAATAAATTCATTTAAAATTATATTTTAAATACCTCCGTAACTATAACGCTTCTTAAGATATATTAATTAATTTTACAAATTTATTGTTGAATATTCTTACACGTTTTAATAAAATGCAAACGAAATCATGAAAGTAAAACAAAATATATACTATAATAACAATATACCTATGTATTATAATGAGTAGAGACGGAATCATATGAATTTGCATGTTTGTTTATAGTGTATGCACAAGGCAGTAAACACATGGTTCAAAATGTCGACGTTTCATATCACACCAAATTTTATTTTGTATATTTGGAAGTGTATTGCTTGTTAAATCATATGGTATGCATATTTAATGTGAAGTGAATCAACAAATTCAATTTAAATGGATTTCTGCTCATTATTTGTTTTCTCTCTCTAATCCACGCAGAACATTGCAAAATTGTATTCAGCGAGACTTGTTCTTGTATTGTTAGCTTTCTATTATCAAGCATTGAGTACGATATTTAAATTGTTCTGTGATATGTAAGCATTTATAAATTATAATTTTTACAAGTCAAAACTAAATTTATCATACGTTTAAAATATGTTGTGCGTAGGTCAGACCGTCAGAGAGAAAAACAAATGGTGCGCTGACACAATGACATCTCTCATAATTCAAATTTACCGAAAAAAAACCAGTTGACATTGAGGTTGTTAATAGAGTTACTGTTATGTAGTATGAAAAATATTGTATTTAACACCTTCCCGGACACTTCACTTTTTATATTATTAATTTACCTTCCTCAGAAAATCGTTCAAATTAATAAAATACTAACACAAATTATTCAAAAATATAATTTTATATTTATCTGTGCCCGAACATATGAGTGAACATAAAAGGTCAGTCACATGTCTAGTTTCATTTAATACCATTGGAAATATTACTGCATGAGCAGTAATGCCCGAATTCGTGGTTTTGTAAATTACTACAATGGCAGTAGTGGCCCATTAAATCAAAATTGAAATTACTGCTATAGCAGTAAGTAACCGTGAACGTAAATTGAACGTAAACGTATTTGAATCTATTAAAAATTTGTTTTAATTTTAATCATTTGATTGTTTCTTAATTATTAGGGTAAAGTATAAACAGTTCAGTACCTACTAATTCCTTGTAAAAGCAATATTTTTTTTTTTAACCATTATTTATGAAGTATATCAAATATAAATATAATGCATAATATAACTAATAACTGCATTTAGTTCCCTTTTTATTGCATATATTTTCTTCATACGTGATATTTTTTAATTGCACATTTTTAATCCCAGTATCTAAAATATTTAGGTTCGCTTGCTGAAAAATTAAAATAAACCTAACCCATAGAAAAAATAATTTTTTTACCTTAAATTATTATTTTTGGTATTTTCTTTATGATCTTCAATTTGGGGGAGAATCGTTTTTAATATCTGAAACATAATAATAATAATAAGAACAAATTGTTTTAGTTTTAATTTAACAATAATGTTCATTATTTTGATATTATACTCTATAATTATATTATAAGTAAATTGCTTAATAATAATACTGAAATGAAAAAAATACCTGAAGGGAGTGTAAGGGAGAAGATTGCTCTAATGTAGGTTCAATTTTTTTTGGTATTATTTCGTTGTGGTTGTCGTTGTCATCTTGACAATTTTCTCGAGCATCTACAATAAAACCAGTAATAGCCATTTTAACTTAGATAAACAAAAATAGAAATTGTTAACTAACCTTCTGTTATATTATCTACGCTGAACGATCTTTTCACTGGAGACTCATCATCATAATTAAGTCGTTCAGAAGAATAAGTTCGTCCAATATAGTGGTTGGCCAACCGATTGGATGGTTTTATATTACCACTCAAGAGACTTATATGTGACGTACTCCGTTTGACTGTTACGGACGAGTTAGTTCTATCCATACTGAACGATTTGTGTCTATTAACGGAGTTCGGGGTTTGCGTTTTGTATGCGGGATTTGATTCTCGAGCTATTTGTGTTGTCTTCCACGTTTTAACCGACTCATCACAGAATATCTCTGTGGGTCTAGTACAATCTTCATCGTAAGCCACAATTTTAAAATTATTTAGTTTAGATTCTTTTGGTTCAACAATTTTAACGGGTTTTTCATCCGCGTGAATTTTTTCTTCACAACTCGACGGCAACGATGAATCATCTGATCCAATTCCTGAATCTTGAGGGAAACAATGGTATTCGTCCCCAATTATTTTTTTTACAGACTCTTCAACTGTGATGCTATCTTCTTTCACTTCAACTGGATTAACAGTAGGTTCCTCTTGAAGGACGACATCTTTAAGATTACCGATGGTTACTGTATCGAACATCGTCATTGCAGGAGAATGGTCATCTCTAAATGCCGAAGGAGGGTCAGGCAATTTGTACTCCCAATCAATATCTGTAACTTCTGTGTTGCTTTCTTTTATGGTAATGATAGATGGTGTATCGTAACCACTAGTTGCATCTCCAAATATACGATCGATTTCTTCATCGTCCATACGCAACTCGTCTTCGTCGGCAGTTGAACCTATATCATACCACATTTAAATTATACATGTGGCTTTAATATTAAAAATTCCTCCAACACCATAATTTGAAAAAGCATATAAAGCATAGAAAAATGAAAGAAGAAGTTTAGTAAAGCACCTGAAGATAATCGAGGTACTGTTGACAAATCTCCAGGTTGACTGGACGCCTGTGGTCGGTTTATGGTCGAAGATCGTATAGGTGGTTTAGGCGCTGGTCGTTTCGATTTCTTTTCCAATTTTGATAAGTATTTACAACCTATTACAATCGAGGATGTGGGAGATGTGGGTTCAGTCAAATCTAGATAGGGTTTTAATATACATAGTTAAGCCAAGCAAGCCAGGATTTAAAATCGTGTAAAGAATAATAATAATATTATATACATAGTATTACAGTTGCAGGGGTATTAAACATATTCTTCATTTTTACAAGCTAAAACATCATTTAGATGTTTTAAAAATGTATTCCAAGACTCAGTTTTGTATTGACTACTATAAACGGTGTTATTATCTACATTGTTTAGTGTTACTGAAGATTTACATTTATGAGCTGGTTCACTAGATAAAAAGCTTAAGGGCATTTTGGAATATTTTAGGACAGTTGGTGTTTTGGGTAACATACCTCTATCTACATCGGATCGACTAAGTGATGACAACGAGGAAGTTGCTGGGGATAGATTAGGTTCAACTAAATTATTGTTCAGTTCTATTCTGGAAACAGTTTTTGATTTTTCTTGTGGATCTGCTATATACAGTTTTGTTGTAACAGGCAGTGTTTGCGATTTTCTCTGTGTTTCTGATTCACTTTCAGATTCTTCTTGTGGTGGTGCGAGTTTGGGCTTATTTGCTAGTGGTGGAAGGGGTGCAGCTTTCTTTTTACGACCTAAAATTACAAACAATTTATTTATGGACTTATGGTTTACCATTACGACAGTTAGGTAAATATTAAATTAACACACAATATTGTAAATTTATTATTTCGAAATATTATTGTAATATGTTTAGGTAAGTTATTATTATTCTAATTTATAAATTATTCACGGTGAAAACAAATGTTTTTGTACTTACTTTGAATAGATATTAGTGATGTAGTAGATACGGAGTGTTTTGATTGACCTATGTTGTTAGACATAAAAGGTATTTCGGAAAACTGGTTCTGATTTTGTCCGCAAGCTTGGAGATTGGTCATTGAACGCGACATGGTCGGGCCAGACGTTTTAGCAGGAGAAAAATTCCCAGACCTCGTCATTCCAACACTGCTAGTGACAATATAAAAAAAAATGAAAATAAATACAGATTATATAAATACTATAGATTTATATCAATTTGTATTGTTTTTAAAAATTATTGATACATGCATTTAAAAAAATATTATTATTAATATAATCATAAATTGTATGACTTTTTTATTTTACCTGGAATCTACAGCATCACTAAGCACTGATGATTCGTGGTATCCACTACTATCAGAACTATTTCGTGAATGTGAAATTATTGTTTGTTCTGGAGCATTTCGTGGTTGCTGAAATTATTTTTGTATTTTTTTTTATTAGAAACGTATTAAATGACTAGATTTAAATTAAACGTGTAGTTTGTCTTACCGATGGTGGTTTTGGTGCTAGTCTTCTTTTCCTGACCGGTCTAGATGGCAATACTTTGACCATTAATGGGTGTCTACGTGGGGTGTCTGAAGATTCATCTGATCTAGTCGGACTCAAACTTCTACCACCCAAACTACCACTACTCAAACTATCATCACACTGTTAACATAATAATATATCTAAATGTAAATACTATTATTTCAAATCAAACTATCAAGATTAATTTTAATTTGTTTGATATATACCATACTTGAATATTTTTGTTTAAATTTAGTATTAAAAAGTGTTTTTAAATATTTATTATTAAACAAAATATTTAACATATTTAAGAAAATTATGTAGCTAGGTAATATGTTATATTTAATAATAATCATTAAAACACATCGAGTTATAGTAGGTACTTAGAAATATTAATTTAGATATTTTATAAAAATTACACAAAAAATAATTTTTTCTTATTTTATAATAACATGTCGTATACGTTACCGAAAATTTTTTAGGTGCCCGGGACATGATGTCATCTGAAGATAGGCCACCAATGAGAGTGCTATTAGTATTCAACACTAGTGACAATTGTTGTAGTTTATACTCAACTAATGTTTTACTCAAGTCCAAGGGCTCGTTCAATTTGTCTTAAAAAAACAAAAAAAATGCGTGAATTGTTAGTTGTTGTTCATGACACTATGTGTAACAAAAACAGTTCTTATGTTGTTTAATTATTTTTACGAGTTTACATTGAAAGATAAGATAACATAACAGTACTTGACAACACAATGCATGGAATTCGGGTGCAAATATATGTTAAAGAAACAATTTTGTGTGCGTCGTATTCGTATAGAATCTTAATGAAGTTCAATAATAGTAACACAAACACAGAAGATTTGTGGAAAGTAATGCGGAAGCATTTTTCTCTGGATGTTCGGATATTGCAAAACGTAAAAAAGCTGATTTGATTTGAGGGAAAAATTGTTTACATACAAGTACAGTCAGATTACCATACATGATGCACAGAGAAAAATGTTACGATATTTATTTAAATATAAATTTATTGTTTCGTTAATCATCGAATTAACTCAATATTTTTTTTATCAAGTAGTTGATATATAAGTATTTATTAAAAAAAAATAGTTATAAGATAAATACTGTAAATCATAAACTCCAGATGTATTTGATAAACTAAAAACGTTAAAAGTAATGGAATATTATATCAAAGATAGTCTTTAAAGCTTAAAAGTATAAGAAAGTCTTAATAATTATAGCGTAAATATGGAACAATATTTGTGACATGTTAGGTGTGTCAATATGAAGTTATACATATTTCAGAGGCTGTGACGACCTACTCGATTTATGTTAATTTTCATGTCCACTTATATAAACATTATTAACATCCTATAGTGGCTTGTACACACCTACGACCTACCTATACAGTTTATATTGTTTATTCTTTATAATTATAGATTTCCGTAAGCATAATGATAAAACTCTCGAGTAAAAATAATAGAATATCAGATGATTTTACTATCCATTATTATATTTTAAGACAGATTAATTAACGGGTTATTAATATAATAATAATAATAAAAATATTTTGATAAACATTAAACTGCAATTAATGATTTTATGCAGTCGTAAATTACTGATGTTGCGTTACGTGTACAGTATACGCCACTTACTACCTACCTATTGGCTACAAGCAGCTATCGGTAAAACTATTTACTAAAAGGTCATGTTATTGTAGCCATAAATTGACTATTAGGATTACGTCATATTATGACAAATATTGGTTTCTCGCTTCAATCCGAAAATTAGTTGAGCTCACGAACAAAATGTTAAATTAATATTTCAATAGGTAGCAAATTAGTACCTATAGCCACAAAAGTTTTTGCTGGCGTTGCTGTTGAAATTGAAGTTCTAAACTCGTATTCAAATATGAATTTTTTATAAATTTAACATTAAACTTTACGACCGTAAACGTATACATTATACATATGTACTATAGTAATTGCATACTAGATGCATAATAAAAACACAATAAAAACATACCTGGTTTCCTTAATGTATACTTGGCAGGATCAAGATTTTTCTCGAAACATACTTGCTTGAGAATTTTATTAAGTTGCGTTTTTGGACTTATTCGGGACACGTATAACTGATTTCTCGGTAAATGTACCTATAAATATTGAGAAAAGTATAAGATTTAAAATTAAAATTAAAAAAAAAAAAATTATAGAAAAATTACCTGTAGACGGAACGTTTGTTCGAACGGTTTTGTTATGCATTTCATAATAGACTGGCTTTGATACCTGCCATTTTTACTTAAGTTTTTAGGAACAATGTTTACTGTCCACGTATCTAGGGCACCTGTAAAAGAGAGGGAGAGAATACGATTAAAAGGTGTCAAAGGTCACATATAGCAATTTATAAAACGCATTCGTTGCAGTTTTCCGGCAATATTATTCTTGAGGCACACAACATTATTATTGCACACTATATTATGTTTTAAAAAAGGGAATCTGTCCCTACAAAGTAAAAACGTTGACTAAATAGAGGGACAAAGAAGTTTTTTTTTGTTTTAAAAAAAGGTGACGGATTTAAAATGAAACTTTCATTTGAAAAAAATGTTCTGCTTTAAATAGTTATCTCACTTAACAGTTTTTAATTAAATTTAATATCCTTTGAGAGTTTAATGAATTATATGTTCTGTCGACTACAATTCTACAAGTTAGACGTCATTATGGATCTAATATATAGAATATAAATAATAAATTCTTTAAGCCGCAGAATCTAATTTAAATTAATCAAACAGGATGGGTTCAACAGTTTAAAAATGTTTTAAAGCCATTCCACTAATTTTTTTTTTTTAATCGCTAGAATTTTAAATTAATTTTTTAATAACTACATTTTTAAAATAGGCCATACTATTATTTTTCTTCAATAATATATATAATTATATTTAATTTATGCAAAAACAATGACGTGTTTTTTTCAAATCTCGAGTGTCAAACGTGTTTAATTAAAAATATTCGTCGATGTACAGTGTACACAATAATATAGAGAAACACGCCAACAGACTAAATGTCCTCCAAATGATAAAAAATACTAAAAAATTATAAATACCTATACCCACGTCGAAACCATCGATAAAATTATGTGAAAGATAAACTTTTTTTTATTATTTATTATTTTTAATAGCTTATTAGGTAGGTAACTCTTTTATTATTATATAAGTCATCGTTATCATACAAACCATAGCGAACATAATACGTTGTAAGCACATTTTTTTAGAAATAATCACGGTCTGCCTATCAATCAGTTCACGACCAACTTTAACCGGGGTTAAAGGTGCACCACAAAAATTTGTTCGCAATCGACAACAAATTCCAATCGTTTTTTTTTTGTTGTTCGTTTATGACTCGTATATACACAGTTAGGTTACCACTGGCACATGATATCATTATATATAGGTATAATATGTGGTATATATATATGGGTGTACTTACCGATAGGAGTGCTGGGTTTGTACGGCAAGACCCCGCGGTCGCCGATGGCGTGCAACGCGTGACTGCCGGGCGATAGTTTGTGGGCAGTGGTGATCTGCACAAGCAAATCCATCATTGGCGTGCTAAAAACAGACAAAAAAAATAAAAACAAATCAAAAACAACGTCTAATTATTTCTGTAAATCAGATCGTGTTTTTTTTTTGTTTGCCTCGGACTACCTAGGTGTATTTGTATAGGTGCTAACAGCAATAATAATAATAGTAATAAACATGACGACCGTTCCCGACGCGAAACCCAATGACCCGAAACAATAGATCTCGACCATGTGCACAATATTAATATTATAATTTATTACGATAATACGCATAGCAAAGATATCTGCATATACATATCCGCACAGTGTGTTCTACAATGTGGAACACATAGTTAATGGGCGGGAGGTACCTATATTTATTTATACGGTCACAGCCCGCGACAGTGACACACTCTCCTCCGGTGGTTAACATTTTCGCCACGACAATGGCCACAAAAATCGATTACCCACAGCCGAATAGTCTTCGCTGTAGGCCAATCCGCCTGTAGGTCGTGCACGGTTACAACTGTCGTCGAGCTTCCGAGTTTGGTTTTTTTTTATCGTTTTGTCTCTGTCTAGACGCGTTGTGTGATTATTTTAGGACGTGTGTATAGACTACATATAGATGTACGATAGACAATCATACAATACAATATGATTTGATGAAAATCATAAGATACACAGTCGTCCTATTAATAATCGACATCTATCGCTATGTGATCAAAAAATCGATTTCAGACCTCATAGGAATAAAAATAAAAATACATTATTATATTGTTGAGTCTTATTGGTTTTTATTTCTCGAACCACGGATAAAAAAAAATTGATGGATTCTATACACTGTAATTCGAGTCTAAATTATACGGGCGATTTCACTAACGGTGATTAATTTGATTAATTTGATTGCTTTAGCCTACATACAAAAAGGATATCGGGAACTTGAGCTTCTAACTAATATTGCACTCTTACGTGGTAATATATTGTTAAAGATGCATATTATATCCGACTTTTCGCGCGTTATTCTTTAAAATAGTTTTACAAGGTTAAATATGGTATAGCATTAAATTATGTAAAAACATAACGTATATAGAGTTCAAAAACAATTTCTGAGATGGCATAATATTGTAAGTTCAAAGATTAATATTATAAATGCAAATTAACGCACAGACTAATAAAGTTGCTACATAATGTTATTTTTTTAAGCTAAATATACAATGGATGTTATTACAGCTTTAGATGTCCTTATAAGTTATAAAATAATCAACACCTCAGATAAAAATATATATTCATCACAAAATGTTTTAACTTAGAAACAGTATTATATATTACTTGGTAATTTATTTTCTATTAATTTGGGGCAACTAGACATTATATTATTATTATTTTTTTTTTTTGTTAGCGGTCTAGAGCCCGGTATAGTTATGTCCATTAGCTATTGTAGGGGTTACAGTTGGTAGGGTTGGAAAGGTTGTGTTATGGTTGGTACGGTTGGTTGGCAACATGTGTATGTGTGGCAAGATTGGTTTTTGTCACTATGGACCCGGGTGGTCACCCATCCGGGAACTAGTGGCAACGATCGTTGCTTACTCTCAATCACGTTGCGTGATTGATTTTAGCCACTACGCCGCGTTGAGCCACACATTATATTATTATTTAGGTTTTAATATGATCGTTTTGAAAATATTATATTATGCATGTTTAAATGTTTCGTTCTGACAAATGAATACAATCATAGGAAATTCTACTAATTCAAATCAATTTTTATGTACCTGAAAAAAATATGAATATATAATATGTACTTATGGTATTTAGTATATATTTTTTGTCAATTTAGGTACTTGACATAATTATATTTTTTTTATCGCGTTAAATTGTAATTTTTGTTTTGATAGAGCCTTATATAGATGACGTTTGATTTAATAACTAGGTACCTAATGAAATTGTACTGTAAGTGGCGTAAAAAAAAATATACCTACATACTATTATATAATATTAAGATACAGCAAAAACAATATTTTGAGTAGGTATATTATATATGTTAAACCTATATAATATTTTTTCTTCGTAGTTCGTATGCGTTATTTCCTAAACAAATTATTCATTTTAAATTTAAGCAAATAGGTACCTAGGTACAGCATAAATATACTATAAGACACATAACGTGTTTATACGTTCGAAAGTTTAACAATGTAGTAAAGTTTGATGTACAAAAGTGTTGGATTCTTATTCCCTAAGAAACCCATAGATGTTATTTTGTTTAAGTTGTTTGAAAAAACGGAATAAAATATTTATTCGTTAGACAAAAATATCCGATCAGAAATCGTATATTCGGTGTATAAAATATAAATGATGTATAGCAGCATACGTGAAATGTTTAGTAGATTTTGAAAATTACTAAAAAGATGATAGACACTGAAAATATATTATTAAAGTACCAGTAAATTCGTTGTTCAGTACAAATGTTAACATTTTTTAGACGTATGTTATGAATAATCGGAATAAAATATTTCAATTTATTGATTGTCGTTTAAACCAATATAATTATTAATAATTAATAATTATATTGGTATAGATAAGTAAGTAAGTATAGATAATTATTATCTATACTTTAAAACACTTAATACAAATATCGTTCGTACATGTTCCTATTGTTCTAACCATGATTCAAATAATTGTTAAATATTGGTAGTCCAGTGCAATTAGACGAAAAAAGGGGTTCAGCTAGGAAAAATTCCCACCTAGCTGAATTTTGGTACATATCTTTATTACATCGTTGTAAACGATGTCTAAAAAGTCGACCTCGATATCATGTACGCGTTAAAGGTTATTCGAGGTCAAAGGTCACGAAATTGGCCTTTTTTTCAATATCTCGTTTTTTATTGGTCGTACAAAAAAGTCTTAGATACAAATTGTAGAGGAGGTAATTATCTACAAAAATGGTCTCTTGACATTTTCTAGTCAAGTTGATAGTTTTTCCGTTATAAGGCCAACAATGCGTACACTTTTAATGAAATATGATTTTTTCGCTAAAAACAAGTAGTCTTTGCGTTAATATCTCGCTTTATACTGTTTGTACGATAAAAAGTCTCGAACAAAAATTGTAGAGGACAAAATTCTCTACAAAATGGTTATATATATATCCAATCGCACTTGCGGTATACAAATTTTAATGTTTACCATACAAAATTACAATAATATAATATTATATTATATCATATTATAATAACGATAATAAGAATGCATTCGTTTTATGCTAGATAAAATGTATAAAAAATCATATTTCATTAAAAGTGTACACATTGTTGGCCTTATAACGGAAAAACTATCAACTTGACGTGAAAATGTCAAGAGACCATTTTTGTAGATAATTACCTCCTCTACAATTTGTATTTAAGACTTTTTTGTACGACCAATAAAAAACGAGATATTGAAAAAAAGGCCAATTTCGTGACCTTTGACCTCGAATAACCTTTAACGCGTACACGATATCGAGGTCGACTTTTTAGACATCGTTTACAACGATGTAATAAAGATGTGTACCAAAATTCAGCTAGGTGGGAATTTTTTCTAGCTGAAAACCTAATTGCACTGGACTATGGAACATGCGAGTGGAACTGATGGGATACAATTTTGAGTATCCGCCCACCGAATTTTCCTTCAACAATAAATTAGCAACATTATGTATTATAATGGTTGGCATGACTTTACACTAAAACATATTTGATATAATAATGTGTCATTTCGTATATGCATAAAATAATGAAAAATAATGCCAATATCATTTTGTTGGCTATAATGCGCCAAAGGACCGCAATAAATACCAAGTAAGCAATATATAACAATATAATATGAGCTATAACTGATTGGCGAGGTATTTATTATTTTTAATGGCATCATACATATTGCGGTTATAGCATGTTTACATCGATGTTTGATTACCTTGAATAAACATATTTTACAACTTTTATGAAGAGAAAAAATGCGTTGTTATCAGTAATCATTAAAAAAAACAACCTATATTGGATTACAATTACAACATATATATGTTATGAGATAAGTTTAGTGAAATCGTAGCGTGAGATCATACATATTATTATATATCATACGAGTAAATATAATTGAAAAATATCTTTATATGAAGGTGTGCGATTTAAGTAGAACATCTCCATAATATTTTATCAAAAAAATGAAATAGATTTGATAAAAAAGAAAATATAACGGATTCGGTTCACGACTTATAAATTATTATTATTTTTCTTTTCTTATTTCCGCGTGATTTATTTTTATTTAGTTATGATATATACCTTGGAATTGGACGTGAACACATTTTTAACGGGAATGTAAATCATATTAGATTTTTAGAATGGCTTTTAGGAGGTATTAGTATGTGAAGCATGAATCGTATGATAAAATGTTCAATCGACCCGATCAACGTAATGCCACAATTGACAATCTTTACGACACACGAATTCAATCTAATAATTTTATAATAATACAATTACCAAATGTATAAACCAAATAAAAAAAAAATAGCTATACATTGAAAAATCGAAATAGACCGCTTGTTTTTGAATTGAAATCGAATGATTAATGCATATATAGCATTATTGATACTTGACTATTTCAAAAGAGAATATCACATTAAAAATATTTTTATTTGTATGGCTGTGGTTCTAAAAATGTTCAACGAAACAGACGACAGCCGCAGGTAGGTTCGAAAATGTCGACAGTTTTTAATCTCCAAATACCAACAATTATATTAACAACATTATCGATTATTATAATAACAATAACAATAACAATAATAATATCGATATACAGAACATTATATTATATTATTATTATAACAGTATAATATTAGGTACGCCGGATAATCTCGATGGATACTGACCTTCTCTCGACGCTCATCTTGATCACGGAACCGTTAGGCAGAATCACGTTCAGATCCATTGCCCCAGACAGCATGTCGGGAGGCGTGTCTTCCGTCACCGGCATCTGCAAGGACATCGTTTGTCTGAAAAATCAAAATACCAAACACATTAGCTCAGTATTATGTTTTCGAAATTAGGTTTTACACGCGCGTACGATCATACGCACTAGTCAGTGGTCGTCACACACGCCTCGGGCTAAAAATCTCTACGAGGAACAAAACATGAATCATACTCGTTTGGGATAATTCAGCTGGCTAGTATGGCGCAAAATAACGTTTTTTTTTTCACGTGATTGATGCTTTAAAAAAAATACACACATATAAGACGTGTACAATATAATCAGTACTCCTATTATTGTTTCGACGGAGGAAAATTAATAATACCTATACGTAATTTGATTTCACACACACCGTGTACCGATAAATTAGGTATTTTCGTACCTATTCCTCTTAATATGTTTTCAAAAATTAAAACCTAAATGTCAGATAAATTAAAAAAGAAATTACGACTTCGAACGTTTTACTATATTTCAGTGTACGGCGTATATACCTACTACACCTACCTAATCAACCTTTGGAATAAATTAATCAAATCTTAATTTTTTCCACATTCACGGTAATATCCGTGTACAGGCGGTAAATATTTTTATGAATAACTCATAAATCATAATGCATTATAATGTATATATCTATACTGATTGATGATTATCGTCTCGATAAATGCAACATAATTTATGTCGATAAATATGATAAAATTATAGGTGAGTACGACCTACCCGGCAAAACTGCAGTCTTGAATGTCTAGGTAAAAATAATTGAATACTATTTAACTCGCAATTAGAGTAGGTAGTAGGTATATTATTTTTGACCATCATAATAATTATACTTAATCGTTATTATTATTTTTTGTTTCTTTATAACCGTTCCCGTGACAAATATTATTCCCAACGATCGATAAAATATTATTAAATCGCAACCAACTGCACAAAATACTGCTATATATAATATATACGTGGTATGACCACAATATAGTTTAACAATATATATATTGTACGAGTACAACGACTATACGTGATTTATTAAATACGATAGATACGTATGTAGGTCCTTGTAGTTGAAACGAACCACACATGAACACCAAAATATAGAACGCAAGTATACCTAATTACACATGGATTTATTATTTTTTTTATATAGACAATTTTTTTCGTCGTTGACAGCGATACTTCAGGGTTTCGCCATGGCTGTATGTATACATTGTTTTGCGGCTGAAAGAATTTCATTATATGACCAAAACCAGAGAATGCACACTGCGAGGTATAATTACGGCGGCAGTGCACATATTATTATGTTATTGTGTATAGCGTATATAGTCTGTATAGTTGTTTTTGGCGTTGTCGTCAATAATATGTTTTTTCAGTCACATTAGCAACGCGAAAGAAATTGTGGGCGCAATCGTGTATGACCAGAATGCGTGGTGGGTGCGAGTTGGTACACTATATTATTATACAGTTCCAATTTTTTTTAAAAACTTTTTTTTTAAAAACCGTTTATAATGGTTTTGTTTTTTTTCCCCCATTTTGATACGACGACGCATGCACAAACTGTCCGAAGCCCGTTAGCCAAAAAATGACGTGGTGTTATTATTTATTTACCGTTTTGCGTAAATCTTGAAGAACGTGAACTCCACGGACTGTTTTTAAATTATATACCTAGACGGCTACATGGTCGACCATTATTGCAAATCCCTTTTAAAAAATATAAAATACCAAATTCTAACTTCTTACTATATATATATATATATATATATATCAGCTATATCATATAAATTAATAATTGTATATATTATATATAGGATAATTCTTAGTATTAACAACTTTCATCGTAAAATTTCAAAGGATTGCACTATAGCAGCTCTTTTATCCATTTTGCTTATATACGAACAACAACAATGTAACGCATAATAATATATTGATTTTATATATTCGGCCTGATGTGTCACGTCTAAATCGATTGAAAGAGAATTTATTACGTTACACGTTAACGGTGCAGTATTATAATAGTCGGCAAAAAGTCTCGACGGTTGTTCAGAGGATTACTTCTGTTCGACGTCAAAGCCAAATAATAAAAAAAAAAAACGTCACTCGCGTCTTGTTTTCAGCTGATCTGCGCATTATACATGTCTTATTATACTGGTATGTCGTAATATAGCCAGTTTAAAATGATTTCACAATCAAACATCAGACAGTTAATAATATGCGCCAATATAACATCGGGATTATACTATTTATATTCATGTGAGCACGGTCACCCGCAGTACCAGTGCTGGTATTATGTTATAATACACTCGCACGGAGATTATCGTACGTTTCATAAATTGTATTATTTTTTCGAGCAAATATGTGATTCGATGAGAAACATAGATTTTGATTACGTATCACAGCCACTACATACAATAATATCGTATCCGTACAGTAGATGCGTATACTTGAATTGTTGATTTCACAACACCGCATGAAGAACCTGCAGGATTCATTACTCATGACACGTTTTGCAGACGATGCACACACATCTGACGAATGGTTTTTCGCGTGCGGAAGAATGCACTTGCTGTATAGACCGATAAAATTATATGGCTTAGGGCCGCAGTTGAATAGATCGTCAGTCACTGCAGTGTATAATATGTACAGTTCGAATATCATTATAGGTTTAACTCGGATTTAGAAGAGTTGCGTTATACGTAGACGGTCGATTTTTCGGACATCGTCTTTTAAATAGGTACTTCATATTCGTTCGATTATGTGTGTATTATAGGTACCGCGGTATACCTATGGTATAAATTAGGTATAATTAATGTATAATAACATATTCCGCGAGTCGAAATCGCCCACACGCACGACTGTATTATGTCCTACTACTATCGTACCTGTACGAATTGAATGCGATTGCAGATACCGCCTTTGCAGCCTGTTGCAGTTATAGACGTCATGATGTGTACCTACCTATATACAGTGTATGCGGCGTGTGCATAATATACCGCGGTTCCGGTTACCGATTTCATCCGGATATTTACCCGCCGCGTGATGCGTGCAAGATGAAAAATATGAGTTCACGAAACGCTACTTCTTGACCTTCGGATGAACGGTACGTCGCCGCCAACACACTGTAATTTTTGCCGCGGGTTCACCAAACTTGCGGCGGGGTCATTGTATTCGCTAATTTCGATTTATTATGTCCCTATATTTATGTTTCGTCTGTTCCAGCTATATAGTGTATGTTTACCCGTGTTTATACGCATATTTATCGTTCTGTTTTTTCCCATTTTTTTTTTGTTTTCTACACACGTATATAATTATTTACGTTTACATTTATAAATGAATATAATTGGCAACTTGTGAATAAAATACACTATTATACGTCATACTGGATAATAATATTATCGTATTTTTTGCAAAAACATTTGAACTAAAATCGTTTTCATTCGGTTATGTCAAAATATTATAATATATTCGTAATTCGTCTATGTTAACTATATTATGACGTATCCAGCTAGGTAGGTGTTCCTACCAGCCGGTATTATCATAATACGTACCGACTGCCCGAACATAATTTATTGGATGTTTCGTCAAGTTTTTGCACTTTAACTTCGAGACAATAAGCTATAAATTTATCTTGTTAATCATGCGGCTTTTACAGGTTCGACACATACCTGCACCTGCAGTATCTATATGTACGCATATTTTATATTTCTATTGACAAGGCGAAATATATGCATAGAAAATCACGATAGATACATTTTTTAAATGTTGTAAATTGGTCATAGTTCTTTGAAAATAAAGTACAAAGTGTTTTTATTTAAATTTGAGTGCGACCAACCGGATTTAATTTTAAACTACTGCAGACTGTCTTATCATTGCAAACAACAGATTATAATATTTAGTTTTAAAGATTCGAGAAAGAGTTTATTATTGGATATTTTACAAGACTCTTGATTTTGTCAGACGTTAAACTAAGCGAGTAAGTAAATAAAATTAATTTAAAAATCATAACCAGAAATAGTTGATGTCTTCATTACTTATAAATTGTTTTTGGATACAATATGTCTGATAAAAACAGAATATTTCATACATAGGTACATTTGATTACTTGTCATCTACATAAGAACGTTATAACTTATAACTTATTATCACTATAATATTATTTAAAATCTAAAATAAACGTTAGATTCCTAATTTGTTGTTGAATTTTAATGTATAATAAAAATTGTAAAGATTAAAAATTTCGAACGGGGCGGGATATTTTTTTCTTGATGAAAATTTTCCCGTATAAATGTTTTAAATACGCCACTGTGCCGGATTGGCTTTTAACTTATAATTAAAGACCAGATTTATATATTTTTACATATCGTTACTAGGTCTATGCAGTCTTAAGAGAGTAAAAATGTGGACGATTCGTTCAATTCTAAATGCGTGGAAAAACGTTTTTTTGCATATTTGAGAATATTTCATGGGTTAGAGAATATTTAACCCATTTATCATATTTTGTAATATTTCGTAAATTGTGAGAAAAAAATTGTACTTATTTATTTTTAATTTTAATATTACGGTACTTACCCAGAAAAAAAAGTTTTGAACATTTACAATTTTTTTTTTATCATTACCAATTCTTACTAAAGTGCAATAGTATTCCATTAGAATACTCAACTTTTAATAGGTACCTAATTAATACCTCACTATTAAAATAATGTTGAAAAAAAAAATCAAAAAATACATATTAAAGCTAGGTAATAATGATGTTTATTGATTATTTTTGCATATTTTGCATATTTTAGCATATTTTTTAAATTGTTAAGAGAGTATAATGAGAATATTTAAACGTTATTTAGAAAATATTAGCATCATATTTTAAGTATTTTAAGAGAATATAAATCCGGTCTTTACTTATAATATACTATATGTATATATATTGGTTTATAAATCGTACGTGGTACACTACCTACCTAGTGCATTGCATATAGTAGTTGTCTATATTATGCAAACCGTAAATTTAGTTTATTTATTTACGGTATTTACGTTTCACATCATAAGTGCGGGTTTGTTGTTCTATGTAGTATTCAAATAAATTTACCTAGGAAAGTTATAGGTACCTACTCTATAATATTCCCGCAAGATTAAAACATGTATATTTTGTCGAGTATTTAGGTCTGTTGACATATCTTAACTTTAGAGCGATACCCTTGTTTAGTATTTTGTAATTAAATCACTATTAATTTTCCCAACACTGTATCTTTTCTGTGTGACCATAGTATTATGACCCGTGTATAGTTTTAGATAAAGTCAACAAATTGGTCCTCATATTTTATCCATCCGTTTGTTTATCCGTCCTGCATATTATTCAACTCTATGTTTTAATCCATATAATATACATACGATAGGCCATTACATTGCACATGTAGGTTATACGTCTTCTCGGCTGTATTTTTTTCTCGTGCTAATATCACATGTTTCTGCAGGCGTGTGTTTTAAGAAAAATCTGCAACCACAGTAGGTACCTAACCTGCAGCATGTAATAATTAATTAAGTAACAATTATTATTATTGTAGTGGAACGAATTAAATTGTTACAGTTAACATAATATCACGATGTTTGGTTTCTCGAGTTAATTATCGTCGAGTTGTTTTAGTATAATATAATATTATACACACTGACTATATTATAATATTATAATGTGATTGCGTGCATAATTATTATTTTATACCATAGCCCCCCGTTCTCTAAACAATTATATACGCGGTACAGAGTCGTCGGCAATGTTTTTTAGTATTGCACATCGCGGTGTTTCAATAACGTCACTCTAGGGAAGCCCGTCATATGTACATATTATAAACACGTAACATTTTCGATTTCAATATATATAATATATTGTAATGTAATGTAATTCAAAAGTGCCGGGGGACGCGGACGATATAATATAATATCCCGCTTGGTTCGGTGAAAGAAATAATATCATTATTTTAAAATTAAAACCGTATGTACTATAATTTTCGGTACACACGACGACGGTGGAAACATTTTGAAAATCGTCGGAAATGTTTACAAGAGACCCGCTACAGGCGGCCGCGGGGTTGCGCACTATATTAATATTATATTATTATAATATTATATTTACGAAAGTGCTGAAGCCGTATGGCTATTGTTTTTTATTCATTCTTTGAGATTTAAGTTAAAAAATCGATGTTTTTTTACTCGGAAATACTTCCAACAGTCTTTGTCGTTCACTATGGTTTTGTTCGACGCCAGCCATTATATTATTTTGTATTTAATCCCCTCGGATGGCCTCCATTTGGTATTTTGGTGTACTCGTTGAATACACCGATATACCTACGTTTGTTTTTTTTCTACTTACCAAACAATGGTCGGTAGTAATTAGTTAATGATTAAAACGGGCTGACACAATTGAACTCAATATAATAAACTTCTCTTTAATATATTATATAGGCTCTATAAGCATTAAAATATAATGTGTATCGTCCTCCGAAATAGGTAGGTAGTATAATATAATATATTATAATGTACAATACTCTATATAACAATACGCACACGTAATTGTTTACAATAAATAATAACAAGTAGGTAGGTAGGAATAAAATCAGTCATGTATAAGTACAAGGACATTTTGAGGTAAATACAATGTATATAGCTGCACGCGTGCACATGCATCATGCATGCACGTTAAATTAATGTTTTTCAATAATTATTTCTGATTTATGCACACGTTCCAATATCCCTGGAATAATAAATTCTAGGGGCGCTAATTCAATGGAACATCTGGGGGAGCTTAAGCCCGCTATTTGTTCAGTTCTGATAATGTCTTATGATCACGGATGAAACAATGAGCAACTTTGCCCACCTCCCCCACCATCCTTATTTTAACAATCATACATAAATATATATAACGATAATGGCTGTACGCTATATATATTATGTTATGTATATTATAGGTAAGTACTACATATTAATTTATATAAAATAAGAGCTATAACTAACCTCAAATGGCATAACATTCGAATGTGTTTATTTCAAAAGTGGAGGTGTTAAGCACACTCAAACTCCCCGAATTGCGTCTATGACGAATACTCGATTAAAAGCTGCGGAATAACGCAATACATTAGGTATAGAAGTATAAAAAAATATGATTTTTTTATTTGTGTTATCTAACGTTTTCACTAAATTTTGCAGTTTTCGATAAACCTATTACAACAATAATTACGACATAATACTCCCGGAAACCGTATATTCGTATGAAACCGTTGTACTATAATAAGCTGCAGTAATTAGGTTTTTTGAATTAAAAACGGGAGCTTCTCTTGAATTTTTTAAAACTCCGCAGTTGCCGGTCATTAAACCATATTATGTAGATATATATTTATATATATATATGCTGTATAGCGTGTATTAGTATCATCTACATATAGAGCGCGATTCTATTTTATTTTAAACCAGACAATATCAAAGGAAACAAAAGGAATTTTTAAACCATTATTTTTTATTCAAACGTTTATGAATAACATTTATAGTAGGTATTTCACATTTTTACACGACCCAACAGTACCTATATAATATTGTGTTTTGTACATACCTACTATGAATACATTAATTTTGAAAAATTCTTCAGATATTCCAGAGATACCTGTAGCCCACAGATTCACCGTAAAATAATCACCCTGTATGTAATATTGTATACAATCGAACGGATTCAGATCGCATATATACACACGAGTACACGACCCACACACTCACACACACACACACATAATATATTTATATACAGTATAGGTACATAGGTATACATATGATACTATACATACTATACATAGTTGCTAACCAGCTATAATACAACGCACACGCAAGGGTATCTATATTGTATATATAGGTATTATAATTATTATTGTTGTACGGTTTTTACACGACTATTATTGTTATTATTACTGCTGTAGTATACCCGCTTTATGTATAGTGTACATTATATTATAACATAATATATATAGGTATATATGTATGGGAAGATAGGTACATATTATATACTATACACGACGTGTACTGCGTGTAATTTTTTTTCGCGTTTTAAGCGAAACGCCGTCGCCGATAGGAGATAATATAATATAACACACGTACCTACCTATATATATAATACGATACATACAATATAATATTATAATAATGTATAAGACACGTTGTTACGGGCGCGCTGCACCGGAGACGCTCGAGCGTTTCGTCTCCCGAGCCCGACCGACATAATATCATTATAATAATATCCACACGAGAACACACACACGCCCGTAATGTTATACACATCGTTATATATACACACTTTATAGTATCCTCCTCGGCCGAGGACCCAGTGACCCGTTTCTCGAACCCGTTTGCCGGCCGCGCCCCGGCTGCAGCGCCACGCCGGTTCGTCTCGTTCTGTGCGCTCGTCGGGGATCCGTACGCACTGTGTGCAGCTCGTTATATATAGCACACCCGACCGGGTCGGGCCGACCGACTAAACGCGGTTAAGGGGCCGCATCCGAGTGGTTTGCGATATTATAATAAATATATATATTATATATACACTATACGTCTGTATATAGCTACCGGCCCACATATATATATATATATTATACACACACACACATATTACACACACGACGATTATGCAGATTTGTACCAGCGTTTAGTGTGCGCCACGATCGTATTAATTTGCCCAGGTCGAATCTTTCGCGAGAGGCGCCACCGCGCGTCGATATAAATTGTTCGCGAAAACCGTTTCGCGCTAACCTATAATTTTTTAATAATCGAGCCAAATTTATAAGCGGATTCATCGCGATTTTTCCTGTTCTGTGTGTATCGGGGATCCGTACGCACTGTGTGCAGTTTGTTATAGTACATCCGACCGGCTTAACGCGGTTAAGGGGCCGTATCCGAGTGGTTTGTGATATTATATATTATATTATAATATATATATATATTCTACAACGTATATATAGCTACCGGCCTACATATACATATTATATACACACGACGTTTATGCAGATTTGTACCAGCGTTTAGTGTGCGCCACGATCGTATTAATTTGCCCAGGTCGAATCCTTCGAGAGGCGCCACCGCGCGTCGATATATTAAATTGTTCGCGAAAACCGTTTCGCGCTAACCTATAATATATTTTAATAGTCGAGCCAAATTTATAAACGGATATTATATTAGAATTTTGCGATGCGATTTTTCTCGTTGGTTTTTTCAAAATCGTAAAATATACTACAAGTTAAAATGTTTTTAAAAATATAAAAGTAACATATTCCCGCCCGATCAACATTAACTTTTCGTATTTGTGATATCGAAAAAATAAATATTCCATGACACGGCAACATCTTCCGTTGCATTTTGTGTAATATAACGTACATAAACTGTATTCGAGAATTGCGACAGTTAAAAATATGTCAACATTTATTTTTACGTTTCATAATAATCCGAGATGGTCAACACATGAAAGTTAATTTGTGTAAATCTCGATGTAAATATTTTAAAAGCTGTACTACTACAATTTCCATTAAGTATTCAAATACACGGTTAGTTAAGTCTCAAATATTTAGTCTGCTATAACAGGGGTAGGAGGTAGATGAGAAGTTCACCGTATGGTATAGTATAGCGTATTCATGAGGAGGACAAACACGATACTCGGTCAGTGGCGGATTTAGGATTTTCTCACGGGGGCGGAGGGGATATACATTTTGTAGTATGTGCATATATATATATGTAATAAATGTATTTTTTTTTTTTTGTAAAACAGCATTTCCTCGACGATCACGGTGTTATTTTTTTTAGCCAACAGGATGATATCCCCCCCGCAGATCCACCAATGCACTAAGTAAACTACCGTGATATTTCCGATTTTAAAGCGAAAAAAATTTTATGATGATTGTAATGGATATGCCGTGATATTCTAAACGAGAGCCGTTTACATTGGATCGATAGACCATTTCTTTTATTAAAATATGTTCGATACGGCGTTGTTCTGCGCAGTCATGTACGATAGGAATATTTCAAAACCACTGTGTTGGTTTTTAAGCGTTTAAACCGTTTGCGTATACTAATTTAACTGACTATATAATACATATTAATATGCACGCGCACACATTATATAATATGGTTTAGATAAAAGCAGACGAGCTATTGTAACAGCATTTGTAATGCAAATATTATAATATTATGTTACGTCGGGTGTGTTTGGAAACAATGTTAAAAATGATGGAGTATTACTCTAAAGTCCGAATAGATCGATCGATTGAGAGTGCACGAGAGCGTTTGTCCCTAATTTACAGTGGCCCATAAAACGTGCTTTGGTAATGGAGAGCTTTTTAGAATTAAATTGATGGCATTTTCGATAAACACGATATACGTTTTGTGTGAATGTGTGATATTATGGACGTAGTTTAATATTTTTAAATGTTCTATGAGGTCATGTCGTAACAGTCTAACACTGTCTGCATATTATTTGAAACCTTACGATATAATCCTATAATATACAGTTACATAAATATATACCTATATAGGTTCAATCGATTATAATTGTATCTATACATATATATATAGACAGTTTACCAAATTGATAAATTAAACGTTGGATGTACATGTATATTAGATAATTGATGAATAAAAAAAAAAAATACGTTTTTATTTATCTTTTATACAACTCAAACGGAAAATAAAATAATATTCGTCAGGGTTACGAACCACGACGAATCCGTCCAATTGATACACACGTATATATTATACATTGCGGTATAAAAACAATTCCATTTCACACATAGCGTAGGTATATTATTTACTGTACCTATCTAATGCGGCGTTTGAGGTCTATACGACAAAAAAAAAAACGTAAACACGACAGTTTCAATAACGATTATTGTTATTTAACATCTACATATTGTGCGGCACTTTCTCTGTAATTAACGTGGCACAGAACTGGCAATTTCGCACCACGCGTCCATCAATGGTAACCGATTTATGCGAAAGCATCCTGAACGTAAATAATCATATAGTGCATGATAATATACGTATAAGAATGAACACGGAGCGAACTGTGTTATTAAAGTATATAATTTCCGACATGTGTGTGTACGTTATAATATTATTATAATTTAAATCGTATTCACGTTTTAGAATGGCAACGCGTCGTTCTTACATAGCAGACGCGAGAGCATGGTCCGATTTGGTTCATGGACTATTCAAAACAATTTCTTATCATTAAAAGCGGGCACCTTGGCTGTTGTAATGCTAATGCACAAGATATTGGCTAATATAATGAGTACCATCACCTCAGCTACATAATGCGTTATACTATACGATATCTGAAGCTTTTCGAGAAAACAATTTTCACTGATTATAATAATATACGAGAACATCAGAAATTTGGATCTCTTAATATGTTTGTATAATTTTATAAACTATATGTACACACATATTATGGAGAAAAAAACAATGAACAATTAATTGTTTCAAGTTAAAAGATAAAAATTCAAACGCACTTATTTGCATAATTGCATGAATAATGAATATAATTTTTATGGTTAGAGATGCTGCCTGCTGTATGGTCGGTTGATCATAAAATAATTTTGTGTTTTTTTTTTGCTTTTTTAAAATTAAACAACACGTTTACCATTTGTAGGTTAGGTATAAAACATATATTAGTAAATAATAAGTATCACATGTTTTTTTAAATAAATATATATAATAAATATATTTTTTAAATTCATTTCTATTCAGAAAAGTCGATAAGAAATTCTCCACATAAAATAATTATACTGGTATTTACTATTTATACGGTCTTATTATATGAACTTTATTTTAGTATCTGCCTATTTTCTAATAGTTTATTTCATACAAAAATATTACACACCGTTTAAAGTTTAACATTCTATATTATTTTCGAATCAGCGTTGCGTGTGTCGTATTCCCGCGGGAATTTTCCTCCGCCGCGACTAGGGTCGGTCCATGATATGGACTTACAAGTTGTTCCCAAAAAATGCCATAATTTGTTCCCGTCCTTCACTTTCTTTAATTACTTGTCGTGATTTAACTCGCATTACTTTTCTTTTTATTCCCAACAATCCCAACGCGAAAACTCAATCTCGTGGTCTATTCTCTTTTCACGTATATATACTCTCATTATTACGGAGAACTCCGGGTCTACTTTCTCTCCTCATTGTACGAACCAGTTTTATTATTTACTATACGTTTATGAACGTATAATTTTTTTTTCATTCAGATAATACGTTCAATGTTTATAATTTTTTTCCGATTAAGCTTTAAATGCGGAGTGTCCGCTTGTGTTATAGGTGGTTATATACGCGTATGGTATAACCGGCCCGGCGGCGCGCGGCCTAAGTCCTAAGCAAATTCCGTGCGAACTAGGTAGGTAATGCCAACGGCTATCGTACGAATTGCGATTCGCCTGTTCTTCGCCTCGTGCTGACTTGTGTACTGTGCACAACATATTATACGTTGGTACCTGCACGCTAAACTCTGCGTGCATCATGCTCTGATTGGCCGGATGAAATAAAATAAAACACCATATTAGTATCACACACACACGCGATACTTTGTGGTGTTTGACGTATATGCGCTAATTGATTGACAAAAGGATCGCGAGTCAGAGGGAGTCGTTAGCGTGGTAATTGGAGAAAAACCAATTCGGGATACGATTTTCGACCCAGAAAACGGATGGTTGAACACGCGCGCACGAATAGGAAGATGTCGGATGATCCGTGAAAATGTAGCTTATTCGTTGGTATAATTCGATTAAAAACTTTGAAATCCTGTGATGGGTACCTACTGAATTGCGCAACGGATACGACACGTTTCGATACATCTAACAGACCTAACGTAAACAATTGGTGATTTCACAAACTATTTAAGTACCTACCTATTTAGGTCTTTTTTTTTCTTTTCAGCAAGACCAGCTGTACAAGACATCACGGTGTATATTATATTATTTACTGTTTTCCGCTGTATCAATTATATTGTTGTGAATATAAAATGTTCCTACAATTTCGTAGAACATATTTCCAAAATTGAGAAGAATTGTAGAGGTAGGTAGATTAGAAGGTTTATAATAGGTAGATGGCTGAAATTATTCCCGAAAATGATATATTTGGAATGTAAGGAACATAAACAGTTGTTCATAATACAAATTTTAGATATTATTTACTTCAACCAATCACACGTTTATAAACATTCCGTTCATTTGATTACATATATACATCTGATTCATTGAGTTTCAGAAATATAATTTTCATTTTTTTTTTATACTTTCACAGACTTTTTTTTATTGAAAATGAAATATGATTCATCGTAATTTTATGTCCTATAACTGATATACGAGGAACAGTAAAAATATATGCGCTGAGACATGAAAACGTGAACTCGCGAAGGTCACCGCCGGTACCGTCACGATTAGGACAATTCCGGCCCATCAGGATATCTAGTTTGTAAGATGGTCTTATGTTTTACAGTTTCGTAATTTTATTACTATGAAATTTTGACTTTGAGTTGTACTTGAATATACGGGAAAATACTTAATTTAAAACATAAATGTGTCGTGCCACTAAAGTAAATACGTTCAAAGAGTAAAGTTATAATTTAAATAAACTATAATATATTGTCTATTTGTCTATATGTACATAAATTAGAAATGATGATAAATAACTTTCAAAAAACAATATAAATTAAGTGAGAGGTAAAAATAAATATTCTAATATTTAATGATACATAATATAGGCATAGTTCAACAAAACATAATTAAATATGGCTAATTTATTTATTTAATTTAAAAACGAATGGTTTCATTTTTTATTTTTTTATTATTTTTTTTATTAGTATTCAGTTTAAAAATATTTTTTCTCAACAATTATTATATAATATTATTACATATTGGGTAAACATGAGTTAAGAAATATAACAAAGATTTAATAACGGAATAGGTAATTAAAATCTTAGTGAGGTATAACTATAAGTATAATACCTTGGATGGACTATTGTGTTATAATGAGGATAATTTAACGAAAATAATTATGGAGATAAGGAAACTTTGGGGATTAGTGCGTTAAGAACTGAGAAGAGGAGAGTAATTAGTGGACTGATTAGAGTGTTGAGGTTAGTAATAAAATTAGATAGTATGACGGAAGTGTGATCTGTGGATGATTCTTGAACCCTGGTGGCTTCGACGTAAGATTTCGGACTGGAATGATGGTTTGACTCTGGAACTTTGGCTGGAGGTGCTTTTGAAGGTTTTATTTTTTTTTGAGCTCTTTTGAAAACTGGGCATCCCCTGAAGTTTGCGGTATGGTTCCCGGAGCAAAGTGAACACTTGGCAGGACTTTTCGGGTCCTTGGTGCACTCGTTGGTATGATGTTCCGCACCACATTTTACGCAGCGGGAAGCGTGGTTGCAATAGTTTTGCGTATGCACAAACGCTTGGCATTTATGACATTGTGGGAGGCTATGGCTCTTTTAGTGGGGTTTTTCGATAGCCACTTTGGTATTAAGCAACGACTTAATATTGTGAATGTCCTCAATGGTTTCATTAGTATAACAGAAAAAATTGTGAATAAATTATGTTGGCCCTCGCCCCCCCCCCTAGTTTTTACACAGTTACAGTTTATAATGGTTATACAAAATTATGAGAAATTACAATAAACCGTTAAGTGAATTATTAAAATAAAAATAATGTCAGTTAATTAAAATTTTTCCTTTATCGAAATGGCAAAGAAGATATTAAAATAATATAATGGCAAGATGATGCCTTAAAGTTCAACCATTGTAAATATTAATCAATGACGATCGACTGAACACTTTGTATCATCACCGAAACCATTGTAAATATTTACATAATTAAGTGAGGAGAGATAATTTGTCATTATAGTTGGCCAATAAAATTAACTTAAAAAATGTATACAACACAAAGCTATTATCGGCTGTCGCCTGCCTTTGTTATAGCAAACAGATTACATTATATCCATAATCACATTGTCTATTTTAATTTATACGATGATAAAATATATAATAATAATAATAATAACTAGGGAAGGTAGTAATCAATTTTTAATGTCGTAAACAATTATATAATAATATCATGAATTAAATAAATTTTTATAAATTTTTATAAATTACGATAATTTATTCATTTTATTCACTGGTCCAAGAGCCATATTAAGCTTCTAGAAACGTAAAACTATACATTTATTATTTAAGATAAATATCAAATTCCTATTACATAAGTAGGTACCTAGTTCACATAATTTAAGAAAAAAAAACACTGTGAAAATGATCGAGATGGAAAAAGGATTAATTCTTATACAAGAATGGTAATTTTCTGGTTTTTATACGTAATCCGAGTCTTATAGACGAAATATAACCATTAATTGATTAATATTGCGTTCGGAATTGGTGTTATGTCGTTTCTCCGGTTGCTTCTTTTCGGATGGGTGGCCACCCAAGAACTTAAGCAACACGGCTCGTCATGTTCGATAATTTGAAATTAAGTTTTTAAATGATAATTGGAAAAATCAAAATAGAGTGGCTCTGCAAACTAAAATAAAAGCTTATGAAGTATGAAGTACAGTACCTAATTGTATCTACTTAATCTTCTGATCTATAATCAATGTACGTCGTATAAAAGACATTATATCGTTAAATTGTATTTTTCTAAACCAATAGAGTATAGTGATAGGGCCACGGGGGTAGCGAACAATTGTAGCGAATATCTTAATATATGGAAGGACACAACTATACAGACATACTGGGAATATAATAAATAGATAATAAAGCTATGTTATAAAGAAGTATACATAAAAAGGTGTCTGTGACCGCGATGTTTGGGAAATTTAATTTGTTTCTTCGTAAACGCATAAGTCATAACAGTCGTAAAAATCGAAAAACCACATTCGTATTCTAAATTGGTCAATTACCTTCAATCGACTAGATTTGGCAATTAAATTTCCGTTTTTTTTTCTTATACATAAATTGAAGCACTGTAATAATTGACATTATACTTATGCGGTGTTGATCCACTATACGCACTATACTACAGCCCGCGTACCTATACATATTACATATGGATATAGCATAACTATACTATTTCACTACATTGTATATATTATTATTATTATTATTATTATTACAATTTTGGAGTACTGTCTTATTATTGCATACACTGGTCACGTTCTTCTAATCTCTTTTATTATGCCACTACCGTTACATAAAAAAAACGATCATACAAGCAGGGCGCTGGCCTGCACGCTAACCGTTTAAGAGGCGTGTCACACGGGCGAAACCGTCATCTACTTCCGAAACGATTCTTCGGGGTTTGCCGAGCGTGACTGTTATTGCAATCGGATCGTTCATGCTCTAACCATATAAAAAATAAAAAGGCCTCAGGACCCTTTCCCGTCCATATATATTTATACCACACACAAACATAACACACATATATTGTTTTCCGGAAATTAGACTGGACTGCAGCTACGTTTGGATTATTTTGAAATCAATATTATGCAAGTTACGTGAAGAAAATACTACGCGTACCTGCCTTGGTGATCAATATCCAGTAGAAATTTTAGAGTACGATCTGCTATCATAAAATATCAATTATTTTACGTTGGCGTTTATGTTTTCTTGACGAGGAAGCTATCGTTTTTATAATGTTGCGATGTTTTATTTATTTGTATCTAGTGTATGACCGAATATTGTTAGGTATAGGAGCTTTCTTAATATTTTATACAGTCTTTATATTGGTAGAAAATTGCACATTGTTGATACAATACAGACTATAGGTAATTTCAAGAGACCAATATTCCCAAGTACCTGCAGCCGGAAAATTTTTAAATATATAAAGCATTGAAGCAATTTGCTTAAACGAGTGTATTTTTTTATTCCAGAAAACATTTTTTTGGTAACATAGCGAAGTTTTGATCATACAAAAATGACCTACTTGCTCAGTTCGATAGATATAAATATAAACTTTAAAATTAATATTACCTTAATTGTTCAATGTGCTTCGATCGGTCGGCTTTTGAATGAAACCTATAAACAAAATTACATAAAATGTCAATCACATAAAAAAAAACATTGCAAAAGTGTACTTAAAAAAAAATCTAATGATGAAAGAGTACGGCATGACGTAAATTATGCAGCGATTAAAGGTTTAAACAAACAACTTTTAATGTATATGTATAATCATTTAATCATAGTACGTTGATTGTTTGTATTTGCTCGATTGTGCTTTTTCTCGATTACAATTTTTTTGTATACATTTGTACAATCGATAACTCTGTGTAAGACGATATTACGAAAAACGAGAGAGACGTCACTTTACCTATACTCAATCCAATGCGAGTCTATTACATACATATGATAACTATTGCAATATTTAATTAATATATGCAATAATAATTGCTACAGGTCATCGCATCCCGCAAAAGTGCAAATTCCTTAACCCCGATCATCGTGTCATCAATCATGTTGAGTATCACAACAACTATTACCTCAACGGTAATGGCTCTGCTCAAACAGCAGCGTATATAAACATTTTAAATTATTCAAATAATATCGTTATAATGTTCTCGGTTTTGTATAATATTATGTACACCAATTATTTATTTCAAAATGCTAAAATTGTAAAATCCTTATAGATATACTTCCTACATCAGTTCATTATATTATTACACTCTAAAAGGTACAACTCTAATAACGTATTTATTTCTTTTACGAAGGAATATCGTTTGGTTTTTGTACATGTTTTGTACATGCGAAAAACTGTCGTCATGATTGAAATACTCGCGACATTTTTTTGATTGAGAATATAATATTACAACGTGTAATACAATATATATTATGTATATAACATGTATATAATGTAGGTATATATTTGCGTGGCGTGCATTTATATTATATCGTATCACATTACGCGGAATGGGAAACGAATAAACGTGGGTAGGTACGATAAATTCGACTTCGGAACACCGTCGCAACCGACTGTTTCTATAATAATAATAATAATAATAATAATAATATAATTACGTCGATTGATATTATTTTTCCATTTCATCGCAAAAAGTGATATACAATCGTATTTCATTTTAATAGTTCCGACGGTATACCTATAGCCTGTGCTGCCTCCGCGTTTATGTAGGTACCAAGCTGTATAGTCGTAGTAGTACCTATGTACATATTATATTATTATTATAGGTTCTCTTCTTCGCGTCCCCCGTCCGATAAACCTTGACTGATCTGCAGTCGATCCAATTATTGTTATATTTCGTTTGTAACGATATGTTTGTACACGCGTATGTTATACACATGTACCTAGGTACGACGGTTTTTTTATTACTATTATTATCATTCTTTCATATTATGCTCGTAATACATACCTCATATAATATATATATATACATATATATATGCCCCACAACAATAATATGTAGGTTTCTAGAACTGTATTACTTTTATAATAGATCCGACGTTTGTGTGTATCACGATGACTGGCACAGTCCGTACCTACACGTGAAATGTGAACATATTATATATATACGTTTTTGCGGTACTACATCTGCCGATCATTACAATATAGTGCGTTTGGTTATTATGTATTTTCGTACGGTCATGTACTGATTTCGAGCTGCAGTTCGGATACGAGCGGCTATTATAATACTGTTCGCACAGCGGACGACGCGTTTGGCCTGCCGATGTGTTTATAACCTTCAATAACCGTCACAATACTATTATAATGTACTCACCGCATTATTATTATTATTATTGGTTTTTTTTGTTTTTCATTCTACGCCGCCGAAGATGATTAACGTTTTCAAAGAAAACTTTTTTTGTTTCGGATTTTTAGCGAAATACGTATAGGTACAATATTATCACTAATAATATGTAGTCCGCGTTTCTTCAGCATTGTAAAGAGAAAAAACGTGAATGCGAGTTCGGTGTATCTGTTCTCCGTCACTTATCCGTCACTCGGCTAATTTAAAAATTCCAAGAGATCACAAAATTAACAAGTCTAGACGAAATTTGATTTAAAAATATTATAAACTAATTCTTTACGAAATCTGAAATCTGAAGAGATAAGAATTTCATTTTATCACCGCTAACAGGTAAATGAATGAAGTTAGTTTTTTTTGTTTTAATGTACCAATGTTAAACAATATATTATACTCTCAATCTTGTTTGAGTGCAACATTAAGCAGTTTACGAATGAATCGATGATAAAAATTGCAAAAAATGTATCGTAATAATATCTTACCGCCGTGTTTTCCAGTCATAAGTATATTATCATCCATAAATATGCAGCAGAATTTTAGGATAAAAAAATCTTTAAAAATTAAATATAATATATATAATTAATTAGTAACATTAATTATATGTAAATTATGTATTTAATTACGTTACGTTATGATAATATGTTATTAATAATTATATGGTATATATTATATCTAAAAGAGTCTTACGAAAAAATATATAGAAATTAAATATGATGGGACCCCGAGGGCTTTCGAGAAGACGTTGCAACAGCGTATTGATTATTATTATTATATTAATTTGCCCGAAACTTGTGTTATGAAATAGTGGTTGTGGATGGAGCATCGACTTGTCAATGTAACCTGCATTATTATTACTAGAACTGTGAGTTTTCAATAAAAACATGTTTTGATCACTTCAACACTTCGGTAGTTACGATTGATACTACAGGGTTCTAAAATTCGACCTTGAGACCTCTCCTAAACCACATTGTTCAAGGTTAACACCTAATAAAAATTAACACGTATAATTCAGATTATATTCAAAGAACCGCTCTAATTAATACTTTTCCATGAAAATATTATATAGTCAGTAGGTAGGTAGTGCGTTGCAATCAGCATGTTGGCAAGTTAAATTTATTGGGTATTTTATACTGACGCATAAGAAATACATAGAATCAATAAAATAAAGTGGTAAAAACAAGTTGTGTAGACAAATATTTGTGCGGTTTACAATTTTAGTGAAATGTTATTACTTTTTATTTATCTAAAAATTATTATGTTTTATTTTTTTTTTTAGCTTCGTGCTGTTCGTTCGATTTGTATATTATTTTCATAGAATTTTCTTTCAATCAGCATAGATAAAGCGAAGAATTAGAAAAATTTTACATTGAGGTCACGTAACTTCCCAATATGTTTCACTACCAAGCCAAATATCCTTGAAATATCCCATGCGACTTGAGTACTTCCCTAATCAATTTGTATGTACTCGAGAATAACTCTATAAAGTGAAGTACATAATTCATCGTTCTGTTTTTTTGTCAAGGGAAATCAAATGGGTTTTCAAAAGTCGAACACTTGAAAAGTAATAATTTTCTTTGGTAACCGTTCAAAAGATGTTTTTGTCGCACAAAGCATTAGCACTGTAATCGCAGTGGTCCGTGACATTTTTTGGTAACGTTAAGCGATGTTTTCAACGTTCTCGAATTGTTTACGTCTTTATTAAATCATCAAGTAGGTACCGATGTTGTATGAACTATTATTACCATCTAATATAAGGATACAACAGTTATGAAGTAGGTAGAAATAAAAATACAAAAGATTAATACTTTCTTCGGTTATGCCAATATCAAGCTATGGGAGTTTTTTTACTCAAAATAGATATTATTTTTAATTGATATACCTACTTGATTAAATTTTTATCATGTATTATTTTCTCATCTGTTATAATTTGTTTGATATTTTAACTCGAATAAAACATTAGTTACATAGGTATTTCGAAGTGTTGATTATAATTTATTATATGCGTAGAAAACGATGAGAAAAATAAAAACAATAGTATAAATATTATGTTGTAACTTTTAATGGTTATAGTTTAGAAACGTATACGTGTACTTAGATAGTGTAATACAAGATTTTTAAGTAAAAGTTTTCATTTCAATTAAATAAAACATTACGACGTGAAACCAATAATAATGATCTAATCAAATACATTTTCAAGATTTTTTTTACTTAAATATTAATTTTAAAAATTGTTTCAACAGTTTCTTTTTCTAATAGAATCTCTGTTAAAATAATATGGAGAAAATGTGGTGAATGTGGTATTTCAATTTAGTTTCTACGATACTTCGATTAAATCAATAAATTTGTATTGGCACACACATGATACTTTTGAGTTATGGTTTCAGTAAAATTTAAATTCATGAATAATATATTTTACGTTTGTATATCAACATCAAAATATATTTATTTATTTTTGAATACTTTTTACCATTTCTCAATGATACAATAACATTGAATGACTCATAAATTATTGTTATGTCGGGACTCATAATAATGTTAAGCTCAAGCTTATTGGTCAATGTCATATACATGTTGTACACTTAAGTCGTTGGGCATAATCCTGAATGGTCTGAAGCACTTGCAATGAATTACTATATTATGATGAAGCTTATAATTTTTGCACAGTCCATTTTTTTCCTCTTAGGATTATATACAACAAGATGCCATAAAAATGCAAAAACCCATTACAGTTATAATAATTTTTTACACGGCTACCTACTAAAGAGCTAAATTCGAGAAACGCTAATCATGTTTGAATTTATTTATTATATAATTACTTTTTTTTTAAACTTCACATTCTATAATTGCTTACATCAAAATATAAACCGAGCAATATTATTAAATGTAAAATTTGAGCAAATGTAAGAAATCAGCAATATTTGATGAAATAGTTTGTATAACTTTTACTAATATGACAGGTTTAATAAATGTAGTTTTCTTCGTGATATTCAGGTTTTTCCACTAACAAACGTTTCCTGAACACATAATTTGCTTCCCCTTTCAATAAATAAATAAAAAAACAGAAGTGAAATTAAATGACATTTTATGATTTATCAAAATTTTAAAAAGAAGTAAAATATTAATAATACAGTTAATAATATGACACAGTATTTTGTAAATCGAGTTCTCTCAGCGGGTCCCAGTATTCATTCCCGATTATAAAAATAGAAATGATTTGTAGGTATATTACCTTTACTTTACTGATATTCAATATAATCACTGAAGTTGAATCATAACTCATATTATATTAAATCAACTTTATTTCGATTTTGTATGTTATATTTTCAAGCAGGTATAATATATATATATATATATATTAAATATAAAACATAACACGTAAAGTGAGGACTGTTGTGACAGTATTGTGAAGTGAAAACTGTCCTTTGAAAAGTAGTATACAAGTTTCAAATTTCTTCGCAACGTAATTTTAATTAAAAACGACTAAAAGTAGGTATAATTTCAAATACTTTTTTTTACCTAACCATATGGCATATTATGTTTTAAAGTTTCGATCATTCCGATATTCAAAATACAGATAAAATAGTAAATACTTGGGTACCTAAATAATAATCTATATAATATGTTCCTACATAATTCAGGCGATTTTTACCTTTTTAAAATAAAATCTAGCTCTGTGGTAGAATTCATATTGGAATGTAATATGGTCATACGCATATAATATTGGCTTTAAGAACTAAAACCTAAAATGTCTTTTAGAGACATTGTATACACACACTACACTTATGTGGAAATAATACTTTTAACATTTCTGGGTATTAATTTCTTCCAACAGAACGTGTTTATAGCCGTGTATATGGTATCGTATATTTATATGGTACCTATATATACATTATACCTAAGCAGGTATCGTATGTTTAAATAATTTCTAGACTCATAACGCAAAGCACATTCTATAGTACCTAATAGTTCTTGTGTTCCATACTTAGGTAAGTAAATAATATTTTGACTCTAAAATAATATATAACTAATAAATTATTATTTTGTGCGTATTAATACTAAACAAATGCAATATTCGTTAGAGCTTTATTCTTTGCATAATATTGATCATATCAAATATACGAACTATAGTTTGTTATACACCTATACAATTGTCTTATAGCCATACAAAATTAACATGTCAATTCACATGCTGACAAAAAATTTAATTGATAATTCAACACCTTATCTAGTTTTGAATCATTAGCGTCATAAATTTTCAAAAACTCTAATAAATTATTTTATACTGATCGATGTAAACACATTTTAACTATAGTCATGAATAATTTGAATAGTTACTGCATATTCTTAGGTTTGAAAATGACTAATTGTTTAATCAACTGTGATTAAGATTTCCATTGTATTTTCGGTTTTACATATATTATAATATCTAAAGTACGCCAGTCTTAAAAAAATATAGATAAGTATTTGATTTAATGTATATACGTATGCTTACGTGAGTGGAGTTGAATACCATGGTAAAAACACATTTTGAAGAATATTGACACATATTATGTATTTATATATTTTTTTTGATTTGTATTTTGAGAAGAGCTAACCAAATTCCTTAAAATTTTTATTACAAATAACAGTCACTAATATATTCAGGTTTTAATAAAATTTACAATAACATAGACATATATGATAATTATTTTTAGGCAATGGTGCATATTGATTTATTGAGAACTATACGCGCATCTTTTAGTTAGCATGATTATGTTGTTTTTAATTGCGTGATCACGATGTTAAAAAACATATAAATAACATATAGCTATTATAGCAGTATAATAGTATAGTTATATAAGGTAGGTATAACTGGTTTTGAAAATAAACGAAGTTCAGTCAGAAGATATGACAGACAAAATGTATAAGACATATTATTACATACGATTCAAATTCGATTCAATTATGTGCTAATATGATTGCTTAGGTATACAATATAAAATATAATAACAAATAAATCAAATATCAACATGAGATTTTAAAATTTTTTATTATGTTATGCTTCGTTGATAATTGACTTAAATAATGCAAGCTGTAACTTGTAAGTACATCAGATGAATTCGTGACTGGTAGTTCAACAACTATACACTATGAAGTGACAGTTTTATTCATCACTGCAGCCATGTGTATACCTACATTTTTTTACGAGCTTGTGATAAAAATGGGCTACCTGTAAACCAGTTTTCGTAACTAAAAAGAGGTAACATAAAACCATGTACACGTTTTGTAGTAGGTAATATAATTGAATGCTCATTTTTTTATTGTGATTGTCATAGGTTAAGTGTGATACCTATAATAGATATCGAAATACTTCACAGTATGTCAAGCTAAATCCTGCTAAATCTTTTAATTCTATTAATTTATCTTATCTTTTAAAAATGATTTATATATATAAATTTAGTATCCCAATTGTCTCCAAATTAATTAAAAAAAATCATTTAAAGTAATTTAATATGTATGCTGGTTAATATAATATAATTGTAATTAATAATATTGTTTTGAACTACGATTGTCGATTGATACAAGGTTTTTAGAGATCAATTTAACAACACTGAACAATTATGTAATAACTAATATGTAAACAGCTGAACAAATTTTTTTATAGAAGAGTTTATACTACTTCTAACACGAAAGTTTGAATAGCAAGAACGCGGAAATGCACAATGCCAGAATTTTAAATACAATGTGAAAAATAAAACAATAATTTTTATTTATTATATTCGAATAATATCATAATTTGACAATTTTACCATTTTATAAAGTCTTGAACTTTTTTAATTTTAACTTGAAATTGGAACAAATAATCCGGTATAAGTTATTATGAACTTTCTCGTTTCAAAATGCTAAACATTTACGCTACCGTAAATAATGCGTATTTACAACATCACTTGCACGAGGAGAAATACTGAAAGTAATCGTAGTAATAATATATACGGGAGTGTAATAATTAGAGAACAAATATTACAAAATTCAATGATATAAAAAAACAAAACAAAAATAAAATAGGTAATAGATAATAATACCTTATAATAAAGAAAAGGACGAGCATTGTATTTGTCCACTCACCGTAGTTTACAATATTGTTATGTATTAAAGAACATAATATACCTAATATTAACACTATATTAGCGGAGCGTTTTCCTATTGTTGAAAGTAAACAACACACATTCGTCCGTCGTTCGATATGCGAATAATATTTATAGTGTCCAATGCTGTTTAGTTGCTCAAGGGGTCTCGCTAGCTATTGATTCGAATCTTTAAAAGGAGTATTACACGATTTTCTACTTGTCCGCTCAAAATTGCTACCTATACGATCTTCTATATTCGGATTATTGTATAATAACGGCGGCTAGTCTTAAGACATCGCGAAGCGGTGCTAGTTGTCTGTAGACGTGTTTTTTCACTCATTTTAACCGACTGAATAGTACACATATACTACTATACCTATACGAGATTTTTTTTTTTAAACATAAATAATATTATTATTGTATGATACTTGACGAATTTTGGTAAATGTTAGTCAATAAAATAAAATATATTCACATCGTGGTTTATATTGTAAATATTTTGTGTATAGAAGAAACATTATATATAAATAGTATAGTATTAATATACTATTATTAGTAGGTACACCATTGATAAATAATTGTATTAGATTATTGAAATATAAGTAAATATATAAGTTAACTATTCAGGTATACGTAGGTATAGTTTGATTTCATAACTGTAAGGATTATCATAATTTATATATTATATACATATAGCAGTGGTTTCAAAACTGGGTGCCGCGGCACACTGGTGTGCCACGAGCATTCACTGAGTGTGCCGTCGTCTTTCGGAAAGTTCAACTTTTCATTATAAAAATATAATTAATACAAATTTGTTAGCCCGTCATCTAATTATTTAGTGCAAATAAATGTCAGTGTGCCGTGAATATTTTTTTAGGAGCGTGGTGTGCCGCGTTAAATAAAAGTTTGAAAACCACTGACATATAGTATAGCAGTGGCATAGCCAGGAATTTGGCACAGGGGGGGAGGAGCTAAGTCTCACAAAAAAATACAAAAATTATAAACACAATAAGTATGTCTTTTATCCACACTTTTTATTTTTTTTATTAATCTTGATAAAATTCTAAGGTCAACACAGTCAATGAGGGGGGGGGGATATAGCCCCCTTAGACCCTCCTGGCTACGCCAACATAATGTAGATACCTACAGTTGTTAAAATGTCCATGCAAATATTTAGTAAATTCTTAAATGATATTATGTGTTTATTTATTTTATGTGCAATATAATTTTAAAATATTGTCTGTTAATCTGATTAATTATTGGTATCATACCACGAATCTATTCACACCTTTCTACGATACACGGAATTAACTTATAAGTTCTAAAACAATAATATATCATATTATAATTATAATTCAGATGTTGTAGGTAGGAATTTAATTTGTGGTTCTAATGTTCCAATTTAAAGCCAGATCATCTATACTGTTTTTTATCTATTTTTAACCTTAAAATTAATATTTTGTTTCGTTTTATTTATTTATTTACTTAATTAATTGTGTCAATACACTTAAATACTTAATATTATTTTTATTTTAAAAAATGTGTTGTAACTACATAGTACATATTTTGGAATATTTAAAAGGTTTTTATTTATTTTTAAACCATAAAATGTCCGCAGGAATGGATAAAATTGTAATGTTCAATTAATACAAGTGGATTTTTTATTCCTATACAATTTGGGGATATTGTTTATTTTATTTGTTAGACAAATACAAGGTACACTCAAAACCAACTATATAACAGAACCATTTTCTCAGTTTTTCATTAAATTAATTTTTCTAAATAGGATTTTTAATAAGTAATAACTATCTGTTAATAATACCCATTGTACTATTACTAATGAGTTAAACGATAATTTTACTACCTATTGCATTTATCGAATATTTAAGTATTCAGCAACAAGCTTTCAATAACAGCTGTTTCAATTGACATGGGACTTACCTATAATAATACGTTCTATACCTACTACTAAATAATACTATATAAATTGTTTAACAAAATATTATGATAAACATTGTTCACTAAACAATTATTATTAAACGTCTATATTGATTATTGGCTATTTTTATTTTAAATATAGAGAATATAATAACTTAATAACATATTAACATATACATTGAGTACCACTCAGAGTCACCATAATTTTAATAAATAAAACATGGACACAAATGTTTAAGATAATAAAGAACTCGTACAAAGATCGTTTGTTATGACTTTAGAGATTTGATTGTACTGGCATTCAATATTTTTCTCTCCCTGATTGTGTTTCAATTAGACGTAATTTACAATAACTGGAGCATACATTTTTTTTACGTAATCATCCATCGTCATCACTATGACTTTGATAAACGAGTTTTTGCACAATTTTAATATATATATATGTACACAAGTATATGAAAATGTTATACTCAACAAGAACACACCTTTATGCCGGTAGGTGTGAATTATCACTTTATATCTAAAATAAGTAGGCTTTACAGTTTAAATTATAACTTTCCAATTTATAATATTTTAAATTAATTTACAAATTACAATCAAAAAGATTCGTAAAAGATTAAAATTACTAAAATTAGATATGGAAATGTACATTTATTAGTTTTCTTATAACAAGAAAAATACGATTTAGGATATAAATATATAATATACGTATGATACTTATGATCGAGCTTATGATTGTCATCACTCTATTAAACAAATAATAACATTAATTCGATCCATGTTGGTTTTTTAGATTTGAAAAGAAGTTCGGTCTAAAAGGAATATTGTTATTTTTTCTTTACATTCCTAGCATGAAGATATATAATATTATGAATTATACAGTGTCTATTTATTTCTAAACGCCAACGGTCGATGTTTTTGATACCTTTATTATAGGTATTGGTTATTTTTTTTCACAAGCTCAGCAGACTATTTCTTTGCCAAGACAATGCGTTAGTAATTACTAGTATTGTAGAACGTGATTCCAATGAAGCATAGAAAAACAAAAGGATGACCATCGTGAAAAAAAATAAATACCTCAGCAACGAAGCTACTTCAGTGGCTCCATCAAAAAACCTGTTCTTATCTCATGGATTCCCAGACACTGCCCCATGTCATTTGGCTTACTACCGGCCTTGACTTAAGAGGGTACAACAATAAAATTAATATAGTAAAGCCATAACAATTCCACTTACGGTTTTTTTACAACTTAATAACAATGCAAGTTTAATGACCGATATTAATAAGAGTGCGAAAACAAAACAAAATGTACATCATTTATTATTTTTAGGGTAGATATTTTATAGTTATATTGAATAATGATAGAATGTTTTATTCATTTTCAAGTTTAAAATTAATAAATTGATTCGAGTAATTAATACTAATTGATTATTATAGTTTTCCGTCCATTTGAAAAAGATAAAACAACTCAAAATTTTATTGTTTGAGATAATAAACTTGACTCAACTTGAATAAATCAATCCAAATATAGAATATCAAGTAGGTATAAGTTGTGATATTTGTAATCATTATGTTCCATAATTATACAAATATTGTGGGCTTACCTAAAGGTTATTAAATTATCAATCACATAGTATAATGGGTACTTATAATATTTGCATTACTAAACAGTTTTACTAAATCGTTATAATTTTGATCTAGAAATACTAGTTTGGTTGTAATTTTATATTATTTGTTATAAAACACAAAGCATGCAAATTTTCGGTTTGACATTTGCAATAAATATAGAATAAAAATTACTATTATATATGAATTGTTTCAAACTTTTAAAACTTAACTGGGTAAATAAATAATAACTTTTTATAAATTTAATAAGAACAAAATAAATTAATTTTTTATACTTAATTTAAATTCTAAGGTTATATATAGTGAATAATATCTAAATTGTTATTCTATAGTAAAATTATACTTTACGAGTGTTTTTTAGTTTATTTTAATTTATAATAAGGTTAAGTATATTATTACAAAAATACATAATTTACTACAATTTTTGGTATACACAATGTACCTATGATTATAATATAAAATTATGATGTATATAACCAATAATTGTCTGTTTTTAAATATATTATTTATGTCATCAAAATGTAATAATAATATACAGTATAGGTGTGTACACAATATATATAGCTGTTGTAAGTCCAAGAATTAATTTTAAATTGTTTGTAAATTAAACAAAATGGCCTACAAACATTTTAAATGTGAATTTTCACACGTTGTGTAATTCGTAAATTGATTCATGGATAAGAAATACACTTTAAAAAGGAAAATATAAGCTGATTTTTAGTTTATTCTATCACAGATTGTGACTTCCAAGGCTATGGTTAGGATTATAGATAGATATGACTATCTCATACCAAAATTGACAAAGCAAATAAAAATTAAAATCAAATTATGTTTGTTGAGTTTAACCTAGATAATATATATATATTTTTTTTATAAGGCTTATACCAGATATGTTATATATTTATGTGTATATTAGACGAAGAACCGCACAAAGTTTATATTATGTTAACGCATAAAGATAATATTGTTGTAAGTAACAAGTTTTTAACATACCACTAAAGTTATATTTCGAGGCAAAATAATTACAATCACTCGGTCATTAACTTTGTTGTAATCATATCGACATAATCATTATTAAGTATTCGCGTGGATGAATTGTATGATGTTTTCAATGACCTTGTTTGGTAGACACTGTACATTCAATAATCACCATACATACATACATACATACATACATACATACATACATACATACGTACATAGGTACATACATAGTTATAATGATTGCAGTCCTTGTTATTATACAATTTCATATGGCGTCTAGTAATAAAAAGATTCCACCCGAATTTTTATTCGACGCTTTATAGAGTACTCCAAATCTGCCTTATTCCACATTCTTATAACATTTTAACTCCATCTCTTTTGTTAGACAATTATAAATGTTTTCATATTATGCCCTTCTACAATAAAAACATATCTCCATTATAGAACTGACCTGTTCCGGTCATTTTCTAGTCGTTTCGCTTAGTCATCTGGAATATGCCATTTGTGGTAAAAAAAGATATATATTTCTTGATTAAAAACAAATAAAAAAAAAAAATGGTATTTTACTAAGGTTTTTTTTGACAATAGTTGGTGGTTCGATATTAATCCTTGAAATATTGTATCAAAAAAAAAGAAGACATTAAATTAAAAACCAATATGTAGGTGCTATGATATTTAATAGCAATTTTACGGTTATTAATTTTCTAACGTATAGATATATTGTGGAAACTAGCAAATAGACTATAAGCGATAGGGAATTAAAAACTGTCCGTTACGTGGAGGTGTTCTTTTGAGAAAAATAATTTCAAGGTTAGTTTTTTAGAGGTTAACTCTTTATAGATGTATTATCTAAATATCACGATGTCAATCATTGCACATTGCAGTGAAAATAGTTTTCTATTTCATAACTCATAATAACGTCGTAATAACGTTTCCGTTATAACATATTATATTCTCAAGACACGCATTGGTATACAAATTATGGTAAAACACAATCTTAAACAAAACGTGATATAAATGCTAGGTAGAACTATTGATGTGATTTATTTTTTAAGAATGTATCATCTTAAAATGTGTGTTCATTTATCGTCTTGTTATATATATTTTATTATACAACTAATATATAATCGACCGTCACAATCAGGTCGAAGACAAAAATTGTTCCTAGATTTTCAAAAGTAATTGTTAGTCTTGGACTATTATACTGTCTATCATGAAAAGCATCTTTGTTTACTCTTATAAAATACTTTATTCATAATATATTTTCAATCACTAACTTCCGATCTTTTAATTCCAATAACACGGCTTATAATAAATTACTATTATTCATAGGTATTCATATGCTTACGTATTTTATCTATGCACGATAATATTATATCGAAGTGTATTATTGTTTTGTGCATCAAATATTATACACACATAAACATTATAGTATAGTATTATACTAGTATACAATATACCTACACGTTTTAAACATCAATTACATTTTTTTTTAAAATCCAAGTTACAAATCAATTGTGTTTGGCTTAAATTATTATATTTTAAATTTTAATAATACATTTTTGAATTATATTCATTACTCGTCATAACAAATACAAATCGAACTGTATCATAACTACAAATACGGTTTAAAACTTTTAAATGAGTTATAAAAGTACATACTTAAAATTAAAATGTAATACCTTTAACTTATGTCTTAAAGTATATATTTTTCTATCTATGCATTTTAATCAGAAATCGACGTGTACTCACTAGAAACAAGTCTCTAAAATACTACATTAATAATTAGGCATATTATTATTTAATAAATACAGTATAACTACTAATTATTTTATAACTAAAATCTATACATTTTAATCAGAAATCACCGTGTACTTACTAGAAACAAGTCTCTAAAATACTGGTTTTAGTAAAATACAAACTCAAAGTGAAAATGGTGATTGAAAATGATAAGAATAGCAAAACTTTCGATCAAAAATTGCGTAAATCTTGTTGACATTTTAACACTTGGTAGACGAGTCTATTACGGCGCGATAACAAACGAATTTCCATTGTGAATTTGCATAGTACCATTGAGATTAATTCATATACATATTTATGCATTAATATATATTTTCAATATTTTTCCATCTACTGAATAATAATTTTGATTTAATACATTTAAAAAGTTGAAAAAAAAATAAAATACACCTGAGAGTTCCCCGAGGAGACATTTGGACGACAGCTAGGCATTTGATTTTAGTAACATTGCAAAATGTCCTTCCAAAAATGCAAATAAGAGCATTTTTCTTAAAAATGATTTATTATTTATGAGTTTGTTCTATTTTTTGTAATATGTTGTTGGAATACCTATTTGTTTTACTCAAGAGTCAAGGTTCGTTAATATCATTAAAATGTTAAAACAACGATAGAATAGCGTGCCTTATAATTTATAATGTAGATAAACTAAAACTTGATTGTTTTATTTTACATTATGGTTTGAATAATAATTGTTATACATTAACAATTATAATGGTTGGAAATTTTTGATATACATTTAAGGTAAATAAAAAATGTAAACATTACACTTATCATCTTGAAAAAGTAGGTATTAAAGTTTTTGAACATTTTTCATTTCCTATTCTGAAGCAGAATATCTTTAATGAGAATTTTGTTAAATAAAAATCAAATTTCAAACGAGTAAAGCTGTTTGTAACTCAGTTATAAGTTATATAACTTGCAAGTACCTATTTAAAGATTTTAAGTTATAAGTTTTTCGAAACTATTAATGTTTAGTGTTAAAATCTCCATTCTTCCTATATAGTCCGCAAAAATTATATTACGCCATAAAATAATAAGTGGGTATAGCTTCGGCCTAGCTATGCCTATACATAATTATAGTTATTAATAATAAATTGTATAACGTAAAACGTATGAGTAAAATAATTGTATTTGTTATGTAATTTATCACGTCTACATGTAAATTTAAAAAAAAAAATTTTTTTTTTTCTATATCGCTTGTAAAACGACTATCAAATTCTACATAAACACGTGTTGGTGGAAATTTAAAAAAATCTCAAAAACAATGTAAATTGTTTAAACCTCAATAGAAATAAAATTGCATTTAATATGAAATAACTTAATTAAAATATAGGTATTAGGCCAATACTATCTATAAATAAATGTGCATTATATCCGCAGTACTTTGGTGGCAAGCACTACAGCCGCAATTTATAGTTAGCGCCACGTTTTTGGGAAATTATATACTTTAATACACTTTCGTATACTTCTCAAATATGCAGGTTCTCTTAACTTTATAGACTCTAAAGGTATCTAAGACGTATATTATGATTATATAACATACAATTTCAAAAAGTGGGTATTATTTTCATTATTTAATTAGTCAGAGACTAGAATTTAATGAACACTATCACTGTGTTTTTACGGATGTCAACTAAAATACGCCGAGGACGAGTTATATAAGAAAAATTAGCCGTGTCATAATTTCCTTCCGCCCCTCAGATGCATACACACGGACAATGTACATTGTTGTAAAGATTTATAATCCGGATTTGTCCAAAACAAACGGACACTACAAAAAAACTAATAAGAAAATGCGAACGACCGTTAATGGAGCGCGACTGATGATCGAAAAAAATCTATAAACGGCAGCAGCAATAACGATGGTGGAAGGTCGTCAACACCGTAGCACTGCAGCAGGCATCACGCGTGAGTCGCCCTTTCTTGCAACAGTTGCTGTGCAGTCTGCTGTTTCTGTCTATTATAGATCGGTCAACATATTAATTTTTTGCCTTTATTTTTTGATATTATTTTTTCGGTTTTAATTATGCGATGGCAAAACGTGCACGATTTGAAGAAAAAAAATGTTGTTCTCTTCCCTCTACCCACAGCATATACACGTCATAGCCAGTACACCGACCCCGCCACGCCATGGTGTTCTACACGCCAAGTACGTGCCTAACACAAATCAATATACTAAGACTACAAATATTATGCATTTTGAATATTATATTATGTGTTGTCATTCGATACGTCATTGAAGATGGAAAAAAAATTATATTCTATAAGTGTGATGACGAGGTGGGTCTCGAGTTCTGAAACTCATATTATATACAATGTACGTTTCAGCTGATAGGTACCTATACTTATCTGATTATTCTTATATAGCATGTAGAAATAATGATTCGAAAAAGGATCAATACGTTTCAAGTAAATACTGCAACGTTGTATAACAGTTAAAAATTCGATTTTTGTTTTTATAATTATTTTATATAAGCAATGCGTAATACACACAGTAGTTGACAAAATATATATATACCAGACATAGACGTAATTCGATGTATGATTCTCATGAATTTTGAAACTCTTATTATGCACATATTATTCATAAAATATCGAATGCATTCTTTATAATTTATAATTTATTTCGTGTAATATTTCACAATATACAGACAATTAAATTTATGAAATAAAATGTTGTATTTAAAAAAATATATTATTCATTCTTTAGAAGTGGACATCATATTATACTAAATTAAATCATATAAAACATAACACCGACAATTGGACATTTCCTATCGAAATTCACAGAAAATTCGAAGTCATAATAACTAGACTTAGAATTGGACACACGAAAATCTCCCACAGTTTCCTAATGGCGGAGGAAGAACCCCCAATGTGCACATCCTGCGGTGTCCAAGTCACCATCAGCCACATTCTCACTGAATGCCGAACATGCCACAACATCCGAACAAGCTGCAACCAGCCCAAATCGCTATCCGTAATACTAAGCAATCACCCTCAATCCATAGCCAACAGTAACCATTTCATCACAGCCGCCAATATTCAAACCAAAATTTAGATTCAGTATACAATTTATGTAATTTATAATTTTCTCCCTGTAAGCCCAATGGGCAATGGCCCATGTTGCCAAGGGTATAAATAGAAATAATAATAAAAAAAAATATTCATTCTTTCTTTCTACTGAGATAACTAGGTATAAGATAATTTTAGTATACGTAAATAGTCTAAATAATAATATTAGTTAGTATTGTTACACTAAATTAATAATAAATCAATCAATTGATATACGATAATAATGTAATAAATTATTTAAATTATTTTATAAATGTATATATAATATAATATATATATATATATATTTTACAAAACATGCCGAGTAATAGAAGTTATATATTTATTTCAAACGTATTTTTTTTTCCTTTTAATTATACGAGTTAATATTTAGGTTTACACTTATTTTACACTTAGGTACCTATATATAGTAGATTGAGTGTCTATCAAATCTTGTGATATTATATGTTAACTACTGTGTAACTAAATTACAGTTAAAAGCCCGGTTAAAAGGTTAACGGAATACATGTTTTGATACATTTATACAACACTACTGTAAGAAAATAAAAATACTTTATTTTTCACACGGTAATTTTTTAATGCAGTTTAAGATTCATCATTTGGTAATTTTACTGTAGTAACAGTACTAACTATCATTCCGCCACATTATATACATACATAAATCAAAATTATAAAATACAATACAGCAGTACTCAGTAATATTAACTACTATACTTACGCTTACACACATAATACACTTTTAGGTAAAACGGTTTATGTTTTTATTAAAATTATAATTAAGTGTAATTTTCCTTATATTACCTACCCATAACCTACCTACACAATAGTATGGTTTTTATCAGATTTTTTAATAACATTTTACCTAATTATTTTGCCCTAAAACTAGATATATTTATTGAGCATTGTAACTATTAATACTGCATCATACTTATTATTAATAGCTTATATTATTATAGTATAGTATTAAATACTATTAAATATATTACATACATAGTTTACACTTAGTTAATGTAAAATAAAAAATGTTAATATTTGTACTTGGTATGTGTAAAATCAAATGAACCATTTTTTTTAAGGATTAAAGTATATTTAGTTACCTACTAATGTTATATAGGTTAGGCACCTATACTTAGCTGTACAAATATATTGTACTTTAATTAATACCTGACAATACTTCCTGGAAGCCACAGAAGCACTGACGCATGTATCCCCCTAATAGGTTTTACTGCACCCGATACCGGAATTATTTAGAAAGTCGCAAAGGCAGGGATATCGTTTCACATGCTGATAATTCTTATAATATATATATAAATATTTAGTAATTTATCATGATCGAGGCTACTGTATTACTAGTTGTTGATATAGCCATAAATTTTCTTATATCTTTTCATATATAGATAAATAAAATTAACCTTTAGGTATTTAATACAATATGTGTAATTATCGGGGTAAATGTAATATACGTGTTAATGCGTTTGCCTTTACATTCTGAATAGAATTTACTTAGATCTTACTTTTACTATTTCTATCCGGGACCACACGGAATTGGTTTATTATTATTCTTCATTGACACACGCGCTTTGGGCACAAGGTGAATGAACACTATTGTTATCCGATAGTAACACGCTATACACATACACAGTGTTCATTTAATGGACAAAAAAAAACGCTGTTTAAAATATTTTGCAGCTGAACACAATAGAGAATTCATCTTCCTCGACCCGTCTTCAAGGCTTCTATATACTTTAGAATAGACAAAAATAAATTCAAGGTGCACTTTTTTAATATGTAATGCGTAGTTTTAAATTTATAATCTCATTTTAATATTCATTTAGGTCATTATATACATTTAAAACAGAAATTAATTTTATTATAATAACTGAAAAATGTTGATCAAATACTTTGATAATAAACTTACAACCTACATAAACAAATGGGCAAACAACAATGCGATAAAAAGCCAAAAGTCATTGACGTTTAATTATTAAAGGACATTTAGACATTTTAAAGCAATGATAAATCCGGAATATCTGAAACATTTTAATTGGTTCTCACTTCTCAGGCTGTCACAAAGAGTAAATCTGAATTGGCTTCCGGAAACAAAATTATATGAGAATTATAATCTAGTGCCAAATTGGTATTAGATTTTAAAAGAAATTTAAATTTTCATCCTTTTTAATTGGAAGATATTCAAGTAAATCAATTTAAATCATATAGGTAACATTATGAAAATATTATTACATTTTTTAATTGTTATAATTTAAAAATTGTGTATTGTATTGTTATAGATACATAATCTTATACATAATAACACAGTATTGAAATAGACTGGCTGCACCTATCAAAAGCTACGCTTTTGTGGTACCTATAGTGTCATAAATTGTACCTACCTACATTTTTTGTTTGATGTATCTTCTTATGTAAGCTTATTAATAATGAACTTATTTTTTATATAGGCTATCTACACTTTTTACTTGTTTACTTTACAGGAATATGTGATATGTAAAAATATTTCCGATTTAATCGATTAAATAATCAATATGCTATAAGAAATTAGACTTATTTAGCTAGTTATAAATTAACGGTATTCTAGAGTCATCTACTGGCATTGTTGAATCGGGTATAAAATGTAAGAAAGCGAACACCTTTGTATACTTAGTAACCAATATTTTTAGTGGGCCATTGGGTTGGATGCGTTGTAATTATATCCAATTTGAATGCGACTATCATCCCAGTTGAAAGGTAGTAAATTTGAAAGGTAAATTCTTAGTTGGTTTTCCTGTTACCGTAAAATGTAGATAGAGCATATTATTATTATATTGAGAACGTCTGTTATTTAATATTTTCACCCCAATAATGGCGGGTTAGTGGGATACAGAACCATGAAGTATTAGTTAAGGATTAAGGAAATATATTTTACCTAATATAGTATATAATATGTACAACGTTTATTTTTAAATATTGTAGCAGTGCCATTCATATACCCTTACATTATTATTAAATCTTAAAAGAATCGTCATGTTGAGTTTTAAAAATAATAAGAATAATTTATTGTATTTTCAATATAACGATAAAAATTTCGAATTGAAATCATGTTTTAATATTAATGAATGACATGTCTTAGAGCTTGTATAGTATAGAACTATAGAACTATAGACCATATAAGATAGGTACCATACAATAATTATATTAATTGACATAGTTAAGTATAAAAATAATAATAGAGTAAAATACAAGAATGGTTATTATATGAAATGAATACCTAGGGGATTACTGATTAGGTAGGTAACTGCTTACTATAAGAACTAACATACTATTGAAATGTAATATTATTATGTAATTTATCAAGTATCATAAATATATAATCAATAAATAATTTTGCCATGTCATAATATTATTGTTGATTATACCTAGGTGAATGTGCAAAGACAATACCTATGTATTTTATTTTTGGAAATTGTTGGGTTTTCAATTACAATGTACCTAAATAATACGTATATGTACTTTTGATGACGCCACATCAATTATGGGTAATTTAGTTTTACACGTACTTTACAAATCAAAAAAGGTGGGTAAGTGGATGTCGCTCTGCTGTACAGTAGGTTACAAGTGGGTCACTGTATAATGGATAGTATTAAATTTGAATTCAATGATATAATATCACTGTACAAGAAAAACGATTCTGAGCGGAGACGGTTTGTCAGTCTAGGTATTAGACATACCTATTATAGGTATACTTATCTATAGTATTAAAAAAAATTGACCTATAATAGGTATCAATAATAAATTCCAAATTAATCATATCACAATATCCATTAGGTAACGCGTTATACATCAACAAAAAACCGTGGTACTATCATAGATATATAATAGTATACTTTAGAAGTTTCAAGTACCCACAAGTAATATTATACAATCACAACAAAATAACTAAAACAGTTATTCCAGGTTTTTTAATATGTAATTTCGTCCAAATTTGAACTTAAAATGATTATAAAAATAAACGGTGCTTATGTATTTCTTAGAATTTTAGGTAACAGAATTAAATATTTACGTGACATCTTGTTTTAAATTTTCAATCCTTAGATATAAAAGTTGAAAATTTTATAAATTTTTAACTACAAATAATTATTCAATTTTAAATTTGATAAATTTTGTCAAAATGTCAACTT